>NC_048893.1:143317687-143658706 GCF_011077185.1 Oxyura jamaicensis | reverse complement strand
AAGGCCATAAAGAGGGAAGGATTGAATAATATTAAAAGCAATTATTCCTTTTCTGCTACTGAACAAGCAGGCGTATGTGTTAGGCTTCATTCAAATATTAACAGCAGGCAAGAACAGCAAGCCAGCAGCCAGGAGAAGCACTGGTGTCCCAGGTTCATGGCCAGAGACTGCTCTTTATATGCAGATACCAAAGCCTTCACTTGCTCTGTATTCCACCTTCAAGAGAGTGCAAGGGTGGATTACCTATCAAGGTATGTATTTGGAAAAAACGTCTTGGTTACCCTATCATACCTTTCACACTGTAATAATGATGACAAAACCCCAAACGTATTCCACTGCTGCTACATAGACACCAAAGGCTCTCATTCAGGCACAAGGTCTGTTTTACCAGGCACTGGGCAGGTGTGTTGTCAACACGCTACAAGCATCAGACCCAACCACAGCCTCCTTAATAACAAACCTAAATACATTACACAAATGGGGTCACCTTTCTCACGCAGAGCAGAGCCTCATATCCTATGACAAAGAGCCCCAAAGGAGAAGAAGCTATCGCTTCAATCTATTTTCTGAGATTTCTCACACAGACATGATGACAGCACTCAAGGGCAACCTCATCCGGCCTTGTAAAGATACCACAAGTACCAACACAACTATTTTACGGCCTTCATTTAGATATATCCAAACCTTCAAAGCAGTTCTAGTATGTTTCGATCTCAATCATATTACCAATGTAATATTACATCACGTCACCAACGTGAGTTACAGTGATCCACCCCAAAAGTATCATGATAACCAAATGTCTTGACTCAGCTGTTTTCATATTTTAGAGTTAATGGAAGCAGTCCTGCCCTATTAATACTCCCTGTAACTGACTTGGTAAGTAGAAACTGTCAAAAATCCTTCCAAATAGACTGCAATCAACCCAAACCTGTGATTTTAAGTGACAGAAGGAAGCTGAGATGACAGTGTAACTTTCCTCAGAAGGAAGCGGAATTAAGATGTCCCTAGAAAAACTAATGCATGTTACTGTTATTATGTTGAGTGATAAACAAAGTGACAAGTTGTTATTACGTTGGTATCACTCTCTAGTTCACACTCTGCTCTTAAGGATAGTTGAACCAATACCTGGAAGGCTACAGTACTTCAAATCAGCTCTCCACACCTGGGAAGACAGAACAAGTCTCAGCCTAAACATGTTTTGGTGATTGTCAGCTGGAGAAATGAATGAGATCCTAAGAGCTTCAAATAATAAAGAAAAGCAAATACCATTCATGCCTTTCTTCACTCAAACTCAAGAAGAATTATATACCAAAGAAATCAAATTTTGGTGTCAAATCACAGCAGCAAAGCAAGTATTCAGAAGGATGAATTTGACCAGTACCTATCAACGCACTTACATGTGTATATTTCTCTTTCTGACTTATTAAGATGCAGCAACAGCAGAGTCACTCCCCACAGCGATGTCAAAAAATGTTTTCCTACATCTCCCATTTTGAGGTGACAAAACATCTCTAAGTTTTCACCTGGGATAAGGAGCCTTGCAACACAAGGGAGGAAAGGGACTAGAGCATGAGGTGAACACATCTCTCTTTAATTCACTTCGAAGCATAAAGCAAAGAAACAGCAGCTTTTCTTCCTGAGATGCTGGACACAGAAAACAAGTCCATAAACAAGTTTTGTCCATGGTGCCGCGTAACATGATTAGAAACTGTTTAAGTATACTCTTCTGAGTCAGCACATGCAAACTGACTTCTATCTCTCCCTAAGTACACGAAAAATATATATATATGTATCTCATGCAATTCCTAGCTATGCTGCTGTCTAAATGAAGTTTTGGAGAAAGATCACGAAGTTTATGCCTGGTTCTTCTCTGCAGGAATAAGGATTCAGCACCCAAGTCCTTTGGGAGGGGTCTTCTTGGTAATCAGAGCAACCTGTGCTTTCTCCTTGATTTTGCTTAGTGACAAGAATCCTTGCATTTCTTCCAGCAGACGTGTTTACATGTAAATACATCCCAGCAACCATGGCCTACGCGAGGCTGCTTCTTTAATGGTAACCGGCCTCACTGCATTGTCCAGCCTCATGAGTTTTCTCTTCAATCGCTTCTATTTCAAAGTGAGAAAAAAAAAAAAATCTTTTTCAAAATCCAAAGCAAAGGTTGAACTCTGCAATTACCTGTAAGACTTTTGGTAATTCTGTCAATCTTTCCCAGTCCATATTGACCCAGAGATATGGCCAGCTGGAAGAGAGGTGTTAGTTCTGAACCGGTATATTGTTTAAGGATGATTTTTTTTTTTTTTTGAGTGAGAATGGAAGAACTATATGAGTTCCTCTGGACAAGAAATTTATGACCTGACACCTCAGACAGCTTCTCTGATAAAACTCCGCGGAACAAGGAATATACAACTATTGACTTCACAAATAAATTGCCTGACAATAAGGTTCTAAGTGGGTTACTCAGTAGTATCTTGATCTTTCCAGGCCTATGAAGAAGGAAAAACTCTGTAAGATTACAAAAAAAGTCCTTGTAAGAGGACTAAGAGCTGAACTAACAGAACAGATGTGCCTTCTTTTAAAATATAGCCAGCCACATTCGTATAGCTCATTTAACTCTGTGATCACTGACCTATCAAGACAGTATAAGCTAACCCAAGATGCGTATCCAAGCAGGCTACTCAACCTCACCTAAGCCAATGAATCAACAAAGGCAAAATAAAAACGCTCCTGAAAACAGTTTTCTAGAAAGTTCCAAACATTAAAGCAAGAAAGTTTGTACATATGTACAGCAAAGATCCACGCAAAGAAAAAAAAGGCTTTTGCATCTCAGTAAGTTTTATCTTGTCTGTATTTGCGTAGAAGTTATGTTAGGTGCACGCTAACAGAGAAAACAGAAAAACGTAGCACAAAACATAGGTGGTGGTGGCAGGAACAAGGCAGCCGTGACCAAGACTTAGTATACTCCACTATTCAGAAGACCCTGACTTCTGCCAATACGTACTTTTCAATTCTCCACAGGAAAGCAAAAAGTCAGCAAAATTACTGAACTGGCTATCTGGTTAATTTTTAATTAGTGCTTTTATTAATACCATCATTGCTGAAGGAACAATAATGCCTTTGAGAGAACCCCTGACTAATAAGGAAAAGCTACTATTGATAATATTGACAACTCATTGTCCCAAGAAATACAGCTCTCATTATTAAGCTCAGGCGGTGAGGACACACAGAGCCAGGTGTGAAAGCTTCATCTTTCCAGATCCCAGGCTGCAACATGCAGTTCTGGCTCTCTTACCGTCACGCACAGGAACAGAGGATGAAGTCACGAGATAAAAGTCACAGAGGAACTTGCATTATGGGTGTCTCTAGCTCACAATGTTACACTAGAAATGAATCCCAGAATGATCTGGGGCTGCGGCCACATGGAATTGCCTTGGTAACACTGCAACATCGGGTGCCCGTTTTCATAACCCTCCTTCTGCAATCCTACTCAGTCCTTCTCCCATAACATTCTTCACATCCTTGAAGTGACAGACGTATGCCAAGGACCTGAAACACAACTGCACAACTTCTGGCTCTCAAACGCCTCTGCTAGTCATGTTGTCACAGACCGGCTACAGCAGCTCGAAGGAGCCAGAGGAGCCCCTGCTTTCAGAGGTGTTCTTTCCTTAAGGTGAACCCCTTTGAGGTTAAGGCAGATACCCCCGAGAGGTAGCAGCAGCCAAGTCACAGAGGAGATGATAAAATGTCAGACTTCTGGCTGTACAAAATGGCAGTTGAACCCTGGCAAGACGCCAAGTTGCTCAAACAGTGAATTGAGAAGTCCACAGGGCCATAATTATGATTAGCATAATAAGAGAGTGCTACAACAGCTACCTTGTTACTCTGGAGGGTCACAGGAAAATTATAACAAAGCAAAGTTTTAGGGAGGGACACAGAAGAAAACAATGACGTAGCTCGGAGGTTTTTACCCGGAGTTTCTCCCATGCGTGAAGCGTGGCCCGGGAGAAAGTACAAAGACTGTTTAAGAGATCAGGCTCTGAATCAGGAGCAGCCAGCCATGCTAACAGAACTCAAACTCCTCTTCAACTTATAAAAGATCATACGAGAAACGTGACACTGAAGACAAAAGGATTTCACTAGAAAAACAGGCTGCTTGTGTAAATTTGAATTAAATACGGGCTCAATACAGTCAGTCAGGATTCTTTCCTTTCTAACTAAAAAAGGCTATTTTCTCTTCTCTTCAAAGGAAACAGAAGAGATAAAAAATAACAGAAATTTAACTGACAAAATTTGAACGTTCTGGTATTCACATTTTTTCATTTTGAATGTCATATAAGCAATATTTACAGAACCAGTGATTCATGCAATTAGCCAGCTGTCTGGGTGAAATTAATCAGTTATAACAAAAGTATTACACATTATCATTGATTTTCAGACTTAATGCTATATGGATATGAAAATTTCTAGATCCATCACACTTTGTACAGGAATTTATTGAAGAGCTGAAGTTTAAACTCTGAAGTTCTTTTTGCAAACAGAAGAACAGAAGGATTTTCATTGCACAGAAGACACTGATTGAGAACCTGCATATAAAAACCCACATATTTAGTAGGCACAATTTGGTCCCGACAAGCAGAAATGTTACTGTTTATACAGTCACTTCCATTTTTGATTATGCTGCTTCTGTTTTTCCTGTAAGACTTTTCCATTACCACAGATAGCACGAACTAAAAACACTTCTTGCGAGGCAAGGTCAACCATTCCCATAGAAGGCAACCATACGCTGTATCCCAAGAGGCACTCACCAAGACAACCTAAGTTACAAGCTAATACTGCCATTAAGATTTTCCATCTCATTTGTTATGATATGGTATCAGACAAAACATCAATTCAAGATCTGCCTTGTGGATTTCAGAGGCTAAAGCAGCTGGACTTGTAAAACCCCTACCCTGCTATCTTCCCCTTGATTTCAAATTCCCTGTGTAAAATCCACAAAGTCAAGGGTTTTCTTCTGTCTCTAATAAAAATAAAAATGAACCTTTGACATCTGTTTAACTGACCTCTTTCTAAGCACCCTGTTCTACAGACAGGAATGAAAACCACCGTTTGACTGTAATATACTTCTTCCAACTGCTACAGCTTCCAACTGTAGGCGTCCCCATAGGGGGGAGATCATCTTCTTCTTCTCACACACCAAAATATTTCTACTGTCATAAACCCTTCCTGGCAGAAATATCTGACAAATATGGTTTTAAATGTTTTTTTCTAGCTTAATACCAACTTTGCTATGAACACCAATAGACTTTAACATGCATGGGTGCAAGCTAAGCTCAGAGCCATAAAGGTAAGGCACACATCCTAATTCTCATTTACAATGTTCATTGTATACCATTGTAACACCTAATTGAAACAATCTATCCTGTGCAAGTTTACCAACTGGTAGCACATTTCAGGATACAAATTCAGGGAAGTGCACACTGATTTTCCCAATTAGGACAGCCGCTTATCAAATTTGTCATCTTCACGTTAATAAACCTTTCATTTTAGGTAAGAACATCCATTTATTCCCAGCAGCAGCTGTGTATCTAATCCAAGATGCTTATGAAGAAACAGGAAAACAAGTGCCCCTCTTGCACAGTAACTTCAGGTAAGAGACTATGGACAAAATAATGAGAGGAAACAGATACACTACTGTTAAATATTTTTTGGACTGAAGAAGCAAGAGAACATACTCTATTTCTCTTTCAAATGCAGATTCTAAAATGCTGAGTTGTAGTGAATCTTAGCTCTGGATTTTGCTACTGCTCACATTTAAATGCATTACAATCACAAAGCACATGTCAGCAAGCAGTGGAAAGCAACATCTGATACTACTTTATAGTACTGATAGTACTCTGATAGTAATAAAAAACTTCACAACTGATCGTTCTGTAACAAATATCTGTTTTTAATGAAAGGACAAAAACAGGCTTTCTTTTGTAATCTTCATCTCACCCATCCTGTAACTCAGAAAAAGAAATGACGCATGACACAAACTAATCAACTGTCAGACTGAAACGTTCAAACTAGTAATCTCGACTTGTTCATTAAATATATATATATATATGCTCATTAAAAAAAAGTCACTTACAGGACTGGATGAACAATCAGCTCTGGACTATATGATTTGATTACTGTTGCCGCATCTTTGGTACAAAACACATGGGATAAATCTGCACCCTAAAACAGAAAAAAATTACAAACAGAATCATCAATTCTGTAGTTAATAACAGCTTAGTCATTCCAAAGCTTATTCAGTAAATCGTTTGTCTAAATTCCTACTTCTTGGTGGTTGAAGCAAACTTTTTGTATTTTTTTCTACTTTGGCTTATCATGCCATGCCATGTTTTGGAGAAAATTTATACCATTTTTGCAACTACCTTCCAAAATAATTTCTTCGTGTTTCTCACCAAAACAATGACTGAAAACACAGATCTTGAACCTTTACTCACTTGAGCACCATTTCTCATTTCAGATTAGCAAAGACTAAAACAGCACGGGTACAGTAGGAAAAACAGGCAGGAGAACATAGTTGAACAAGAGATAAGCTGCACTAGAGAGGAAAAGTAATGCTGTAATATACTTGCAAAATATAGCTATAACAATCTACGAGTACTATTCCAGTCCTACCATTTTTACTCAACAGGCCAAATCGTCAGCAGATAAAGGCTGGCACAATTTCAACAGCTTTCCTTCAGTTAAATAAAGCTGAGGAGTTCAGCCTCAAGCTTCCATTATGAACTCAAAAAATCCCACTTAAAAATTATGTAAGCAGTGACCAGAAAGCCTCGTCTGCTGTTTGTCTTCCATGCTGCAGTTTCACAAGGTTAAGGAAGCGTCTCCTCTGCTTTACTTCTACACATTTAATATCTCAAGTTTCTACACAACTCTTAAATTTGATCCTATGGCTCATCCTACGCAGGTGTAATAAGCTGCGACCAAGCAACTTCCACAGAGGACCTGCTAGTGTGCTACTGTATTTGCACTTAGTGAACAGCAAGCTGAGTGCTTTAACATTCTAGGTAAGATTATTAAATGATATCGTTTCAGTTGTAAATCCTTGAGGGACTGCATCTTTTGGTGGCAGAAGGGGAGAAAAGCTTGCAGTGGGGGAGGAAGTACCAGAATTGGTACATACTGAAACATGCCTTCAGAAGAAAAAAACATACACGATGAAAAGGAAGTACTGAAAGTGCTGGTACACATATAGAATATGTGTCTGTGAGAAGTATATATACATTATGTAAGCGTGATTTGTTTATATTTGTATAATCACAAATGTATTTCTGTAGTGTGCTGTAAATATATTTTTAGCCAGTTAATGTGTCACTAAAATCACTTCTGGGAAAAAAACATTGGGAAATACTTCTGCTACAGCTTATAATGTAAATAAAGTGTGCTACTAAAAAAATGCATTAAATATAACCAACTATGGTCAGACTTACAGCACCAAGAATTTTATTAGCCTAAAGCTCTAAGTTTTGAAAGAAAGTTACTTCACTCAACACACTTGGCAAGTATGGAAAAAAATTCTGAAGAATTCTGGCTGCCACAATGAAAATATAACTTTAAACACTAATGTAAAGATACTTGAGAAACTATTTCAGCAAGTTTTCAGATTTCCTATCTGAGCCTCTGATGAAACAGTTCTCCCCTAAAATCTTCTATTTTTTGGCTTATCTTTAACTTTACCTTATACAGAGGAAATACTTCCAAGAAACAGCAAGTGACACACACTTACAAAATATTTCTACAAATCCAAAACTAATAATTTTCTTTGTTAAATGAAAGACCTTTCAGAACTCAAATTTCAAGTACAGCACAGAGCAAATGGTTTTTAAAAACGGCGCTAAGCCAACATAACTGATGAAAAGTTCATTTTGGATTGGTATAGAACACGTACCGCTTTGAGAGCTGTAATTGCAGCAAAATATGGTGCTCCCGTGTATCTAGAATGAAATACAATTTAGGTTAGGAAGCACATTCACGAGATTAGATAATCTGGAAATCACTCTGCCATAATGAAGTCTCAAATTCAAGGGCAAATGAAAAAAAAAAAAAGCTCTCTCTTTTGTTTGCTGTCAAAGACAGACAAATCCAAATCCTGCTATACTGAAGCCAATCTCAAACCTTGTTTTGATTTGAAAGGAGCCAGGATTTCACCTTAGACACCTGATCTTTTCACATAAATATTTATAACAATTTTGCCATAAAAAAAGCAAACTCAGACAATCATCTTAAAAGTCTGGAGACAGACAAACAAAACAATAGTTGAGCACTGTTTGCAAACCAAGTCTGACATCCATGACCTAGATCAATCCCATCTGGTTTTAGATGCTTAACTGAAGTACCTAAACTGGGACTACAGTTGTCCTGAATTCTCTTTATGAAGACTGAAAAGAGGGATATGGGCAGAATCATCCTCCAGAGGTGTCTGCTTCTGCCAGCAAATAGGAACCTAAGCCCATTAGACCAACAGGAAAACTAACTCCTGGCTAATCAACCTAGCTATAACATAGCACATTTTTGCTCTTTATAGAACGTTTATTAATGGCAGATCTCCAGCAGCAGATCTCTTTTACAGAAGATGCCACCTCTATTTCAAAAGGGGAGAATGAAAAACAGGAAGGTGTAGTGGCTCATGCAAAGTATTGTGCAGATTATTGGAAGTGGCCAAGAAACAGAATAGAGGTTTTATTTCTTGGTCAGTACAACATTTAACTGATGTACAATGTATTTCTTTTTTAAAACATACTATTTGTATCACTCCAGAACATAAATCAGGATATTGAATCTAGTAAACACCACAATTCATCGAAATAAAAAGCTCACAGTGGCACAACATTCTATTCCTCATTTAAGAGATCCAGTTCCCAAGATACCAAAATACAACAAAGATCAGCTGTGCCACTGTCTTGGTCTATTTACTTGTACAGCTTCATCATGCAATGGGAAAAGACATTAATACTGAAAGTAAAGACTGCTAGGGTGGGCAAAAAGACTGAAAGCATAGACACAGACACAAACTGCACTCTAAGCTTCAATCACATTCATCACCAGAGTTTTGCATCGCAACCTTAGGGCAACATGCTCTTTCATAAGCATGCGTGGTCATGATGATGGACTAGTAAAGCCCTCTAGAAAATTCTCCTGTCTTAAATGTAAGGCAAGTTTGAACAGCTTCCAGAAACAGTAATGATATCCACAACCTCTCGGAAACACCACTCAGATTTCTGTTTAACTTACTCTTGACATCCTCCAACAATGCCTATACGTCCATCTTGACCTTTATGCCTTTTCCCTGTTAGAGGAGGGATAACGTTGCGCACCAGCTGAAAAATATTCTCCATATCCTTCAGAGTGTGTGTTCGGTGCAGTGAAAAAGTTCTCTCTATAACTGAAAAAGAAAGAAAGTCTTACTGTAAAATATGTTCTTTTTTAAACTAGCATGAGCATTTAAGTACTCAAACACCAATAACATCACTCAAAGATATACAAACTGATGTACTTGTAAAAACCGAGAGCGTCACCACCTAAAAGCCTTTAGAATACCGAGTAACTAGGGAAGGTGATCATTTTAAAAATGGATTTGGGGTCTGAGGTGGAGAACATTCTCACTGCTCACAGCCCTAGCTTAGAGCTCAAGTACAGAAAGAAACAACAGCCCAGAATAGCTATACGTACATCTTGCAACACAGAACTACCGTAATTCTGAAATCACTTCCATAATTAAGCTCAACTGAAATAGGTACACTCAGTAAGGACTAAGCACATCCAGACACGGAGCAAGCACAGAACAGCTAAAACCACATTTTATATTTATACCCTACCTTATTTTCACTTCCCCTTAAAGACTCCCACATCTCAGCAGAATCTGAGCCTAACTCACTGCTCTTATTTCAGCAGGTGGCTACGAAGCACAATGAAAACTCTTTCTGCAAAACTATAATCCATTGCACTAGATGCAGCAAGCATTACAAAAATAACACAGTTTTAGCTGTAACGCAGCTACTGATCTCTGATGCAAGGTTACATTTGGAACTACGCATTAAAACAGCTATACGCTCTGAACGCTGTATGCTCAAATTACTGTTTCAGAAGATTATGAAAATTTACAAGAAAAAAAGTATTTCAATAATTACAACTAAAGCAAATTAACGTTTACCTATCATGGAACAAGAGAGAAGACCAGTATGTACATGAGTGATGTGTTAACTACAAATCGCAGCTAACTCACCAAAAGAATAAACTCTTGCATTTCAACAAAACTCATTTACTGTACAAGTCTGTTGAGAGGAGTGATTTATTTTAACATTACATTTTACTCCTTCATTTTATCCATCACTTTATCCACTTTTTTTTTTTTTTAAACATATCTCTGAAAATATTTCAAGGAACTGCTGAATATTAGTAGAAGATTACATAAAAAATAGCTGCCACAATAGTCCTAATTTCCACTTGTACAAAATTTAGTATTCCTAGCCCTAAACCCCAAAAACTGGAGGCGAAAGAAGAGAAAACCGTGCCAGAAAATTTGGACATAATAACGAAAAAAAAAAAGTAATAAGCAAGAAAACTCTATCTGCTTGCTATCAGCAGAAAGCAATATATATTCACCCTGTTTTGGATTACGGCCAATATAGCATTGCAGCAACCCCTAGTAAAACAAAGCACTCATCTCCTCTGGAAACAGGGCAGATTAATTTCTTTAAATCACACCTCATACATTAACTGCTTTTCAACCGCACATTAAACATACATAACGTACACCCTAGGAGGGCCTGAGAAACTCCTCCGTTCCTTTGTTGCTGATTTTTGTTCATTTGTGGATATAAAGTGATTATGTAATAAACAAAAAGAAGACGGAATTATGCTGAAATAAATTATTTGCGGAGCCCCACTTACCTACATAAACACTACAGCATATTTAGCTATCAACAACTGCAATCCTAACTCCTTAGAAGATGTGTTGCCTGAAGCGTCACTTTTTTACACTACAAACACTTTGTTACACCTTCACCATTTGAAAGATTGGAAACCCGAGCTTCTCATTACTACAGTTAAATATACGTAAAGCATTTTTGCACAGTGCATTACAGCTGTACAACCTGTACGGTGAAATCCAGCAGGAGAAACTAGACTGCAGTTTCGATCCCATACAAATTATAAAACTCCTTCAACTTTTGGCAAAAAAAGCATTTTAGAAGTAATGGTAAAGCCTTGTAGGTACCATCACCCCAGCTGAGAACCTCAAATTACTTCCTTGGAGATTTTCTAAAGCACTTTAGGTTTCCTTTCCTTTAAAAGTAAAAGCAGTGTTTAGAACAGAAAATCCATAAACATGCTGTAACTTATCAATAAAAGTCTTTTGACATAGAGGACTGCTACTGAAAAACTATCTGATCAAGAAGAAACTCGACCAAGTCACCTTGCCTAAACCACAAGCCCGAACACCCAGTTCCCAATCCATTTTACAGGGAAAAGCCAGAATATTTAATGTAGAACTGAAAAGGTTTCAAGATCCTCTCAGGAATCAGAGCGTGCCTTTCAGGTTCTGACGTGCGGGATTATTCAATGCTGTGGGCTTGGGTGCTTCTTTTTTTTTTTTTCTTTTCAAACCACAATTTCTCTTTCCAGCAGTGTGAAATTCAGAATTAAAACAGAACGAGACATTTTTCAAGACAGCAGGCTACAACCACTGAGTCCCAAGCTGACTCTGGTTTCAGCATTGACAGCATACCCGTTTTCCTCCTGCCCAATAAGTCTACATACACATACAAAGAGACTATGATAAAGATAAATGACACAGAACCACAGAGCTCAGAAGACTGTTATCTGTTAATGAATGCTAATATCTGATTATCAGCTTCTGGCCCACACGTAAGTTACAGAAGAAAAGGTCTGTGCATAAACACCAAGTCTAGAGTTCTTGCTTTTCCTTTTTCTCTAAAGTAAATTCAGGCCCCCGAAGAATTTACAGATGAACTGGTACAGAATAAAAATATATGCCAGTATTTTCATCTTATACTGCACCTACTACAGTGATATGATTTTTAATTAAAAGATAGGATTCAGAATACACATTTAAAGAAATTTATTTTAAAGCTGGACTTCAACATTTGACCTACTTGAGCGTAAGCAAAATTCATGTCTTTTCCCAACCCTGGAAAAATGTATGGATATCCTTAATTTCACATACTGAGTTAGGCCTGTTAACTTCAATAGCAGCAGAATTTCTGCCATAATGTACCTACTGTTTCCACATAGTCTTCAGCAAACAAACTACTTGTCTTTTATATATAAAACTTCTCCTAACTTAGTTTTACAGACATGCAAATGTGGAAAGAACTCCCCGATGTTTACAGGGTTTTAAAAGCGTTATTTCACTCATTAGAGTTTGTTATAACTAACACATCTATATTAAATAATCAGTACAATGGTACAAGTGACAACTTCATTTTACATCACACAGACACCTTCACCACGGTATTAAATAATTCCAACTACCTTTTATTTTGAAAAGCTGCTTACTAACGGGGCTTTCACAAAGAACCTTTAAAAAAACATAGCTTTTATTTATGCTATAGAAGGAAGTACCTATCGGTGGAGAAAGTGCTGCTGTCACAGCATTATAATTAAAGTTATCCCCATATGAGCGATGGTTTGCCCTCTGAGGTGGACTCGCTGGTATAGATTGTGACCTTTGTGATACCGTAGAAGAAATTCCTGCCAACATCTGTCCCAACATCTGTAACATCTGGAGCTCTCGAGCATGCTCAGCTTCACGACGCTTGTCCTCAATTTTGAGCCTCTGCTCTTCGTATCTGTAAAATTTCTCTTCTGTATCCACGCTCTGTTGCAGGAATTTTTCCATCATTTTATCCAATGTTAAATTTGCGTGGCGTTTTTTTGATCTTTTGGGCTGATTGAGAGGTGGAGTAACAGTAGGAGCACTTATTTCTTTAAAGCCTAAAACAAGAGGAGAGAGAATTATGTTTCTGAAGGGCTAAGAAAAAAGCACCAAAAAATCTTCCTACGAGATGCGGACCTAACGTGTCACTAAGTTGTTATTCTTCCTCAGTGAGGACTGTAATTATTTCAGATATGTTCATGTAAGAGTACCAAAGCAAAAACCTCAAGCTTCTCCAAAGTCGTAAAGGTAGCACAAAAACCACGCAGACATCTTTTAATTGTTGTAGTACTAAACTTCAACAATGGGAGTCTTTTTGATCTTGTAAAAAGGTTTAAGTGAAGGCTATTAAACAGTATAGGCTCATTTGTGCATTGCAGGTAATTACATTAATCTAAATTGAGTTTCAGTCTGCTGGCATTCTGGATTTGCATTTCAAAAGAACATTAGTGTAAACAACCCTTTGATGGGGTTTATGTGTAAAAAGAAGGTTGGTTAAACGTCAACCAATTGGCTGATTCCTCAGTGATGTCAACTGCTGAAGACAGGTTCACGTTTGTATTAAAAACACGGCACTAATCTAGATTCAAAACAAACAAATAACGCTGCCCCCCTCCACCTCCACAACACACATACAGCGCTGGGGGACAAGAACGAGCAAGGAAGGGGCAGGCTTTATCTAAAGACTTCTCCTGTCTGCCAGCCTGCTGAAGTTGGAAGCAGGGTTTCTGAAACAACCCAAGCAGTTAATTACGTAAAAGCCACCCCTAGCTTTCTGGCCCGTTTCTGCAACAATAAGCAGATTTTTCAGGTATTATCTTCACCATCATCGTAATGCTGCTTAACAGGACCGCACGTAAGCCGAAGGGAACGGGAAAATCCTCCGGCGAGAGGCGCTACCCGACGCCTCGCCTCACCTCCGCTTCCAGCTGGCTTCCCCCTGCTCAACCCCAACCAAACCTCCTCTCCTCTGGGCCTCCATCCCAGCGGCATTTCCCACCTGCTCCCCTCCCGGGCACCCTTGGGAGGCCGAGCGAGGTGCGGAGGAGGGGAGGCGATGGCTTTGGGAGCGATGCAGAAGCGGCCGGAGGGGAGGCCGCCCGCTACTCACCGTCGCCCGGCGGCACCGGGATGGCGAAGGGGGGACACTCCACCTTGATGGGGTGGTCGGCGTACGAGGAGCACTCCCCCGAGTCCTCGGTGAAGTTGTCGCGGGGGGACTCCAGCTCGGCGTCCTCGTCCAGCTCCGTGTCGACCTCGCGGCTGTTGTGCGGCGTGCCCGGCGTGGGCGGCCCGCCGTGGGGACCCACGGGCTGGGGGCCGTCGGGCAGCGGGGCGGCGGGGGGCTCGGGGGCTCCGTCGGGGCCCCCCCTGCAGCTGAGGATGCGGTCCATCTCGTCGTAGTACTTGCAGATCTTGCGGGCGTGCCCGTTCTTCTTCAGCCCGTCCCGGGCCTGGTAGTACTGCCGCTTGAGGCCCTTGATGCGGATGCGGCACTGCTCCGGGGTGCGCTCGAAGCCCAGCTCGGCCAGGCGGCACGCCACGTCCCGGTACACATGGCTGTTCCGAAAGTTGCCGTCCAGCGCCGACTGCACGTCCGCCTCGCCCCAGATCTCCAGCAGCGCCCGCGTCTCCAGGTCCGACCAGAGGAAGCCCCGCGTGTTCGTGATCATCCTCGGCCGGCCGGGGTCACTGCAATGGCCGCGCACCGGGGAGAGGGAGGGACGGGAGGGGAAGGCAGGGAGAGGGAGGGACGGAGGGGAGGAGGGAGGGGGCTCAGTGCCCGCTCGCCGCTCTCCCAGGGGGCGCCTGCACCAGCCCCGGCCCGGGAAGCGGCGGGGAGCCGAGCCCCGGGACCCGCATCCCAGCCCGGGCCGCCGCCCGCACGCAAAACTTTTCCCGGCGCCGCCGCCGCGGTCACCTGCAAATAGGGGATGGGGAGGTTGGAGAGGGAGGGGGGGATAAAAAATAAAATAAAATAAAAACCCCTCCCCCGCCGCTCGCTCGCCCTCCGCCGAGAACAACGAGGAAAGAAAGGACGCGCCGCCGCCCCGCTCAGCCGTGCGCCGCCGCTCCCCCGCCCCGGGCTCCTCCGGGAGCAGCAGCAGGACGGCGGCGCTGCCTGCACTTGGAGGCCCTGCTCATGGCAGCGCCTCCCTCCTCCTCCTCCTCCTCCTTCCTCCCTCCTCCTCCTCCTCCTCCCCCCCCCGTTCCTCCCCCCCTCCCGCCGCAGTGGAGCGCGGTCCCTGCACGCCCCCGCAGGCAGCACGGCGTCCCGCTGCCCGCACGGACACAGACACCCTTACACACCCTTACACACAGCCCCTTACACGCACACCCGCAGCCCCTTACACACGCGCACACACACGCCGGGGTGCCCACGGGCACACGCACGCCCCCCGCTTTGTGCCCCCCCCCAGCCCAGCAGGTGAGCGGGCGCAGCGCTGCCCTCCTGCTCCGACCCGCGGGGAGCAGCCGCTGCGGGGGCGCTCACGCCGCCCCGTCCTCCCCGGGGGAGGCCGTGCCGCGCCGTGCCCCGCTCCCCTCTTACCTCGCCGCAGCGCGGGGCTGCCGCCAGCCGCCGCCGAGCGCGCAGGCAGGCGGCGCACCCAACTCATGGGCTCGGCTTCCGCCTCCGCGCCGCGCCGGGGCCGAGCCGTGCCGGGCAGGGCAGGGCAGGGCCGGCCTACGCGGGCGCCCCAGCCCGGCTCCGCTCCGCGCCTCCCCGCGGCGCCCCGCGGCCATCCTGCCCCCCGCCGGCGGCAGCCAATGGCGGCGCGGGGCCGCGCGCTGAGGTGGCGGCGGCGCCGGTAATGGCCGCCCGCGGCCCGCTCCCAAGGCGGGCGCCTCAGGGCGAGCTCCGGTGCCGGCGGCTTGGGCGCTCTCGGGTTGCCTCCTCAGCCCGTCAGCAATTAAAAACGCCGCGGAATTACCGTTTTTATTTATCGCTGCCAGCCTTTGGAAGCTTCTCGCCACCCTCATCTCACCGGGCGTTTCGAGCAAACCTCCGATTTGGGAGTGTGATATATGGCGAGGTTGCTATCTATATCCCAGACACGTCATCTTAGAGCAGTATTCTTGTAATATTTTCTTTAAAACGCACCAAAGCCAGTGGAAATACCCACTAGTGTTCATCTCTGGTCCTACAGCACCTACATAGTCAGTGCAATAAATCAAAATACGAGAAAAACTGAAATTTTTAGGCATGAGATACCTGAAACATTAAAGCTCAAAACAGTTCTAATCTCTGCCCTACGCCTCTGGGTATTGCCAGCAAGAGTGTTGTTAATACCTCAGAAAAGCTTCTGGCCTAATTAGAAGTACGATGCCAATGTCTCAATCAGTGTTTTCCTGGGTTGAAGACAGACAACATTGTCTTTTACTTTTTTTTCTTTATATACAGGATGTGGACAAACAATCTGCCAGATTTACCTGGACCAAACCCAAACAACTGATTTGTGCCCTTCAGCTTTGGAGGCATCATTTTAAAAAGCCATGCTGTCTGCAAACTGCAAGACAGACGAGCTGGGCTTTTAATAATCCAGATTGAACAGTAACACAGGTACCAAAGCAGAAATTTGGATGCCTGACAAGTGCACTGTCAAGTTTTAATTGGTTTGCTGAAACGTTACCCTTCTTTAGGTCCTAGTATCTGATATGATTTTAAAACTAATACCAGGCCAGTGAAACTTGCCTTGTATTCAGTCAGCACGAGTAGTGCTTTTTACCATTTGGTTATTTGACTGCATCACAACCTAAAAAATAGATTCTATGGCTAGTCATGTTTAGCTTTCATATGAATTTGAGCCCCCAAAAGAATGACCAGACTGTTGAACACCACATTTCTTACACACATTTTGATTCCAACTGGAAGGATGAAGACAAAGTAGATTTCCTGTAATGCCAGCACCGATTTAATGTGCGGCTTCTCTGGTTTCCTTAGTAGCAGAGTAAGTTCTTCTGATGCTGTAGAACCCTCACCCTTTTTGGAATCAGTGATGTTTCTGGGACCCAATTCTCAAAGCATAGAAGAAATCCTAAATGTTATGCCATGTGCTTCCTGTATGCCAAACTTGTTCAGGCTGCTATACACAATCCTTAACATCAGTTAATCCAGTTTCACCATACTTTAACTGTATGCTAGCAGACACGAGTGTAAAACCTTTGAGCAAAAGGTCTTCAAACGTTCTATTACTCTGCATCTAACTCTAGTTGCATTATTGTGGTATTGTACTGGCTGCCATTTCCGTACCTTGCACAGTGTAAATCCATAACTGCTAATGCCACCTCTGAGCCCAGCATCAGGACTGTTATTCAATGGGGGATGAGGCAGGGAAAAAGAGACATTTATAGGACTACAGAAGATACAAGGTAGATGAGGCAAGAGTTCACATGCCGAACAGAGAGAAAATGCAACTGCAAAACGCACTGATTTCTTTAGGTAAATACTTTTTTGTTTGTTTGTTTGTTTGTTTGTTTTTTACCAAGTTCCCTTTTCTGTCAGGTATACAGAATATACATAGATACTCTGACAGAATATACATAGATGGGGCGAAATATGGGCTGTAAACTAGATGTAGAAACCCTCAGATAGCGATCACTCTGGACCATTGTTCTCTGCAGGCTCCTGCTGAATCTCCATTCACAACTGCTTTCTGTTTCAGATCACTTTGTGCCTACTCAGTCCTTGCTATTCATCTGGATTGTGCAATCCTGCCCACCCAAGCCATTCCAAGGTGAACGTGGACAGCAGGTGGCAACAGCAGAGCTTGCGACATCCTTTGATTGCATTCTCCATTCAAATAAATGTCAACTTGTATTGCAATCACCCTATTAGGTCAGAAAGCATATCCATGTTAATAACTGCAACAGAAAGTTTAATTGTGTGGAGTGAGGGAATGGAGGAACTCAGAAGCAGTAAGTAGCTTGGAGCTGCCCATAAAATATGACCTAGGATTTTTTGTTGTTGGAATGGGAATGTGGAAGCATTTTTCACCATGAAAAAGGTGAAAAAGTCAAAAGTCTTTATTTCATCTGAATGTTTACCCCTAAATATTAGGGGCTGGAACTGATAGTAGTAATAGAGAAGGCAACAGTGGTGTAGGTGTTAAGACAAAGAACTAAGGGGGCAATTCTGCAGGTGTTTCGATCAATTAAATTTACTGCCATGAAAGTGAGTGGAACAAGCATGTTTTACAACAAATGTTGTGGTTTTCTTAGTACAGGACAAAATGGATTTTTATACCATTTAATTTTAATCTCTTAGTTCTGATGTCTCTCTAGGCTGTGAAGAAGCTAAATGTTTTTAGTTGAATAAGACAACCTGAAGCTATAATTATTCCTGCCACTATACTTCTGTGCATTCTTATATTCAGGAGAGAGGACAGCAGCAAAGAATTAATGACAAACACTTACTAAAACACAACATACTTTGGTTTGCCTGTAACATTTACTAAACAGGAATGTCACATGGCCTGAAGAATGGAAAGGAAACTGCAAACAGGAACAAGACTACCCACATTCGATTAAATAGTTTGTAATAATTTAGTTTCTACAGTTTCTGTAATTGATATTTTTTACAAGAGTGGTACAGATATTTCTGCTTTTAGACATATTGAGTATGATAACATTTTGAATCCTGTGCATCACTAGATAATTTTTCTTGTATACGAAGTGGACAGTAAGATCTTTTCATTTTGCTAAGTGTTAATGGTGAAAAAGGCAGGCAAGAAGAAAACTGTAAAGAGAGTATTTCTGTTTTGTCCTCTTCTTAGAGCAGTAAATAAGAATGACATACAGCTGCATAAGAAAATACAGTCACATGACTCTTAAGCAACATCCAAAAAGTTAGAACAAATGGTTTCTTTTGGTGGCCTTCTATCATGGGGTTACAGCATTGCTGGATAAGGGACAGGCAACTGTCGTCATCTACCTGGACTTGTGCAAAGCATTTCACAATGTCCTGCACTACATCCTTGTCTCTAAATTGGACAGACATGGATTTAATGGATGGACCACTCAGTGGATAAAGAATTGGCTGGATGGTCGCACTCAAAGAGATGTGGTTAATGGTTTGATGCCCAAGTGGATACCAGCGATGTCTTGCTCTTCAGTGTGTGAGTATGGCCATTAGGGGGTCAACAAGCCCCATGGTTGGTGATAACATCGGGCTCTTAACGATGAGGCCATGAGGAATGTAAAGAGTTTAGAAGGAACAAAGAAGGGTGATTCAGGAGACGCCTTGCTGTCTCGGACTGCTGATTCTCCAGCCTTTAAGGCATGGAAGTTGCTGGGTGTTTCCCGTTGTCGGGCAAAGTTGTTGAACAGCAAATAATTAGTGGAAAAGTACTGCTGTGGGGCGATTGGTATAAGGGAGCCTGTCCTCAGTAAGGGAGTTGAAGGTATGTCCTCAATAAAGAGAGTTGAAGTTATGTCATCAATAAAGTAGTAGCAGTTACTGATCCTAAAAGAAACCTGGTGTGCGTGTGGTCCATTTGCCACAATTCAGCGGTCAGTACTGGGACCCGTGCTGTTTAACATCTTCCTTGGTGACATGGACAGTGGGACTGAGTGCACCCTCAGCAAGTTTGCTGATGACACCAATATGTGGTGCAGTCAGCACACTGGAGGGAAGGGATGTCATCGTAAGGGACCTGGGCAGGCTTGAGAGGTGGGCCTGTGCAAACCTCATGAAGTTCAACTAGGCCAAGTGCAAGGTCCTGTACTGGGGCCAGGACAATCCCAAGCTCAAATACAGGCTGGGCAGGGAGTGGATTGAGAGCAGCCCTAAGGAGAAGGACCTGGGGATACTGGGAGACTCAACATGAGCTGGCAATGTGCACCTGCAGCCCAGAAAGCCAACCACATCCTGGGCTGCATCCAAAGCAGTGTGGCCAGCAGGTCACGGGAAGTGATTCTCGCCCCTGCCTTTCTTTTGTGAGACTCCACCTGGAGCCCTGTGTTCAGTTCTGGGGCCTCCAGCACAAGAAGAGCACGGGAGTGTAAGAACGAGTCCAGAGGAGGGCCATGAAAATGATCAGGGGCTGGAGCACCTCTCCTGTGAGGACAGGCTGCGGGAGTTGGGGTTGTTCAGCCTGGAGAAGAGAAGGCTCCAGGGAGACCTTACAGCAGCCTTCCAGTACCTAAAGGGGGCTACAGGAAAGCTGGGGAGGGACTCTTTGTCAGGGTGTGGAGTGATACCACAAGGGGGAATGGCTTTAAACTAAAAGAGGGTAGGTTTAGGTTGGAAGGGTCCTTAGAAATCACTCAGTTCCAACCCCACTGCCATGGGCAGGGACACTTCCCACTAAGATCAGGTTGCTGAGACTGATAGCTTTGCTTGAGTATTGTCTTATCAATTGTACATACACAAAAGTAAACCCCTTGCACAAAACACAGCTTTCTGTGCCTTTAAGAGAGACACAGATTCTCAAAATGATGGACAGATTTGTGAAGTATAAATTGGTTTTACTCTAACTGACACATTTCACTTCAGCCCGGAAAACACAGAGCATACATTGAACATAACTGCTAGAAGAAGACTACATGCTATATCCACAGAGGGATGTGAAGGCTGAAAGGTTCCTCTTTCAGGTATCTTGCTTTCCTTTTTTTTTTTTTTTTTTCCCTGTAATATATTGCTAGTAATCTCACAGATCCAGCATATCAAATTTAGTGGTGTCCCCAGGTGTTTCTGGAGACTTTGTAGTAGCTTTCCACATAATGCCCTAAACCTTGCATTTGTTGTCAATCGCACCTTGCTGCATGCCATGGGTGATGTCTTTGCCTCCAGCTGCTTCTAGAGCTCTGCATAATCTTGTTGCTCAAAGGGAAAAGCTGTAGTTCTCTTTTCTCCCTTTGAGAGCTCTTCAGGTTACATATTCCTGAGATCTCATATATGGAAGATATACTCCAGTCCTCAATATGTCTTCTCTTCAGTATACAAGGATTATAATTCAGAACGTGTACCTGAATTGGATTGCAGCATCCTTTACTGGAAAGTTAGCATATATGGATGTGTATTACTTCACTCGCTTGTTGCCACAGCTGTATAAATGCATGGGTAGCAAAAATTCATTTTCTCAATGCTGAGGCCAGCTCTACAAGTTTTATTGGTACAGTTAATCCTACTGGGAGAAGGGAAGGTCATTTAAAAATAAAAGCCAAAATAGGTTTTGTTCTAGGGTGCATGTAACTGTCGTTATAAAGACAACACATCAGAGCGATGATTTTCCTTGCTATATGGGAATAACTATCCCAGCATAAAGCACTTTTATACAAATATAACCATAGACATATTAAGAAGTTGAGATAGGAGGGGATTTTTATTACTTTAGTTCTATTATGATAATTAAAACGGTACCTGTTTCTGACAGACAAGCCCCAATTAACCCATGGAAATTTTAAATTACTTCATTTGGCCAATGGTTTTCCACAGAGAATCGCATCCCTTCCTGTGAAGTAAAATAAACTTTTCAAAAACACATTTCTATTTTCTGCCCTTCACTATCGTTAACGCCTTTCCCAGAAAGGTGTACTGTGTCAGTGAACAGTGTTCTTCTGCTGGTACATTTGCACAAAGAGTAGTTAATGAGGATGCAGCAAAGACCAGGAGGGGCAGGGATTTTGTGTGTAAATGTGGGAAGGAGAGTGTTGAAAGATGGTTCCCCAGAAAGAGGGCTGACAAACGCAGGTGTCCAGAATGATGTGTGGCTGGAGAAGAAGGGAGGCGGGTAGCTGTTCAGCCTGTGAGCTGCTGCTGCTGCCTCTAGGTTCACATTAGAAGTGGCCAGGCAGCCCATAAAGCCCCTGCCCCATTCCAGGGTCATCACTCCTTACTCCAACTTACTCCAACTACCCTCCCTGTACTGTGCTCTCCCAGTCTTCCAATGCTTTCCACCAAAATTGATCACAGGTTAAAATAAGATTAATCTCTTGGTGAGCAAAGGGGAGAGGTCTCTGCATGTCCACACAGAAGTCTTGCTGCTCGAGGCCACCCCGTCTGGTGCTCCCCAGCTCCAGAACCTTTCTTCTCCCCCTGTGCCTGCCGACTCAGCCCCTTCCCTCACTGGCCATACTGCCAGCTGGCTCCAGATTCTCCTGCCACACACTTAGACTGTCCACTTTGGCCTTCTGGTCAGACTCCCTGAAGCAAGAAATGGCTCCTGCTGCAAGCAGTACAGCAGACACAGCCCATGCTTAACCAAAATCCACCCAGACAGGGCCCTGATGGCAGGAAAAGATGGGGTGCATGCAGCAAAAAATGAGGTGCCTTAGCAAGGACTCACTCATCACTTTGGTCCAACCCCTGGTACTGTGTAGGGGGGCAGGAGGCAGTGGTAATGATCAGAGTGTCATGGGGTGCTAAGGCTAGATCTCAGCTAGGGATGCAGAGCTCAAATAATTGGCAATACCATCATTTATCATCTTCAGTCTGCAGTGTCAAACTCTTCAAACCTATGCTCACTTCCTTAAAAAGGAAGAGGGCTAAAAGCCCTTTCCAGGTAGCCCCAATCTGCAAATAAGGCCCCCCAAACCTCTTACCTTCTCCCTTCTTTAGTTACACATCCCACTTCCTCAGGCTAGAGCCCCTAATTTTTGCATCCCCACCATCTCCTTCTTTTCTGCTGAGTACCGCTGCCTCACTGCAGTGCACGATTTGTTCCCTGCTCTGCATTTGTATTTCTTTTGGATATATATATCTTTTTATTTATATATCCTTTGGAAAGCGGATCCCAGCACTATGTTGAATGTGAGGGAACACCTTGCAGCGCAGCGGGCGCTGCGGCTGGGCGCCGAGGCTCACACACTTCTACAGGACTGCTGTGCATTTCCATACAATATACTGCATGTGCCACAGGTGGGCCGTTTCTGCAGCCCACAGCAGAGGACCAAAGAAATAGTCTGTAAGCTGCCTTCATCCCAGTTGTCAGATGTTGAGTTACCTGCTGTAAAAAAAGTCTTTTAAGGCACTGCCTTCCAAGTGGCTGTGAAGGCTTCCTCCCATTATACAGAAAGCAGATTATTGCTGAACTTATTTGATCCACTCCCAGGGAGCAATAAAAAACACATTTTTCTCAGTAAAAATTCCATCTGGTCTCTGAGATATATTGGTATGGCAAGCTTATGCCTTCCACCGTTGCTGCTCGCGTTCCCCATCCAGTCACTTATCAGTTCATCTGTCACAAGAAGCAGAAAGATTCCCCTTGCACGGCCAAAAAGTCACCTCCCGGCAGCCTCTGGTAACTGGTCCTGCATCTATTCTGGCAACTGAAACAGCCTGATTTTTTAAGGTTGCAACAGCCTAAAAAGACTTTAACAGGCTGCCCATTCTGTTCAGGCATTCAGAACTGTCTCTACAAAGAAATTATGGGGTGGGGAGGGAAAGCATTGGAAAGAAAAATTAATGACCCTTGTTTTGTTTGTTTGTTTTCTTTCTTTCTTTGTTTCCTGCAAGAGCTCTTTTGTAATGCTTCACAGCAGACGGGAATTTTCTGGTTAGGCAAACTGAATGCTATTCTTTTGAGATAAAATCTGATGCCTTTCACTTGCAGCTGTGCACACAGAGTTTTAATCCACCCGGTGTTTATCAGGTTCAGAAGCAGTTTTATCAAATTCACTGAGGTAAAAGGAGAGCCACAGGTTTGGGCCTAACTCCACTTCTGATGCCTGGGGGTCAAGTGTGAGACCTCAGGTCTTTCCTCCCCTCCTTGCATTTATTAAAGCGGCTGACCGGTTGCAATTCATTGCGATGACACAAGTGACACAGTCACCTTTCAAAAACACCATGTTATTTCCAGATAAAAAACATTGAAGAGTATTATCATTCTGGTAAATATTTGATGGGGAAGAAAAAAAAATACTCTTTATCAGGTTTAACAGATGCTTGAGGTTATTAGTTCTTCTGCCAAGTGTATGCTTCTGCATGTGCTTCCTCTAACCCTCTTCAGAGGTGCCCTGTTTCTGTGCCCTTCTCCCTCCCTGTTTTTTGTCCTGTTGAGCCAGAACTCACTAGTAATTTTCCTGAGGGAAGAAGGCCTCTCAGGCTCTTTTACCCACCACAAGAATAATGTTAACTACTCTCCAGTGATTCTGTGATCTCAAAGATACAAAGAATGCCTATTGATGCATTAGCCTATGAACATCTCATGTGTGCACAGCCTGGAGATATAGACTTTTTTTTTTTTTTTTTTTTTTTTTTTTTCCCCCGGGCTTCCAAAGTCTCACGTCTGTTACAAAAAGCCTCTTAGCCTATTCAGTGTAAGTAAAAAGACTCAGAATTGGAGGTCAAAGTAACAAAGATGACCTAATTGTGGAGGTGTGTGAGGACTGTTTCAGAGTAGTGGAAAAAGTGGAAATAAAGGAGGTCAAATAGTTTCAGAAGATGCTTCTGGCTGAGTATTTTTGCCAGGTCATGAGCTGTGACGGGAAATATGGAGTGTAATTCAGCTCCAGATTGTAGACCTCTAAATTTAGCTATTAAATGTAGGTAACTGCCTGTGAGCCACATACCTAAACTTCCATTTCAAGGAATGGAGATCAAGTCCTTAGAGTTACTGGGACCTGGAGAGCTACTGAGCTCATCCTAAATTAGACATCTACCAGGCCAGTCAGTCAAAGACCCACTCCTGCTGCTGCTAAGGTACTTCTTAAACTCCGTCAAGTCTATTTGGCACTTACCCAGACACCTAGGGTACCTGAGGATATGCTGGGCTCCCTGAAGCCAGAGGAGCCACATGCAGCCCTCTGGTAACTGTGTTGGCAACGGGAAATTATGTACCCTTTTGCCCACACAGGAGCACGCCAGATGGCTGGGACAGCTGAGTGTAATGCATCCTTCAGCGCAGGCCTCCTTGAATGTCCCAAAAGGGCATGTCCCAAAAGCTGCTCGTTTATTTGCTTGGTTTACATGGCAAACACAAGAAGGGGTAAGCATGGCATCAGCTGCCCCTGGAAAGCTCAAGGGCTTCTTCTGTTCAGAGTCTCTCAGCCAGGCTGATTGATGTGGCTGTGGGCTGGAGCTGTAGGACTCAGGGCTGTTTGATAAGGGTATCCAGATATACAGCCACTCTTATCTGCAGTAAGCAATATAGACTGAAAAGATGTCGCACGACAACCCTGGTATAGGTATGGAGTATGTATGGAACACGTAGGGGAGAGTAGAAACAAATTTCATAGTTCCAGCACTAACATGTATAGCTCACTCTTCTTACAAGAGAAAGGGCACTCTCCTCTTGTATTTCTATTTTATCTTACTTTCTGCTTAGCCTAAAAAGTAAAAAAAAAAAAGCCTGAAGAAACCTACAGTGACTTTATCACAGCCTATTTGTATCTCTTTGTTTTCTGACTTTGCTAACAGATTACAAATCTCCTTGATATATTGCGCAAGGACTACAATAATTTAACTGCTAATGGATTTTCACAGTAGAACAGGAGTACAGAGCATTTCTGGAAATACTGTATGTTCATGCAGTTCAGCAGATATTAAGAACAGACACCATCAGCTAGCAGAAGAGGATATATACACAGACAACTGACTTGCACTTCATGAAGTTTTCGGTCCCTCGCTGGTCATTGCACGTTCCCTTCACTAGGTGTTCCTGGTGCACATTGGCTTTAAAAGCATTATCAGCTTTGTCTGTGCCACTGTTTCTACACGGTCATGTCCTTCCTTGCTGTTGTTAGGCTTCTGTTTGCAACTAAAGGCTGTTACTTCCATCTGCTCTGGGCAAAAATCTGCTTCTGAAAGACTCTCGTTGTCCTTTGGCAGCGTGCCACAGAAATGTTTCTCCACAAAAGCAGTAGCTGTCGGTTCTGGATTTTAGGGACTGCAGGATCACCTTCAACACACAGCAGCATACCGTTCAATTAGTTATCATCAAGTACTCCCCAGGAGATGAATTTTCTGGGCCTGGACACATAGAGACAGCCCACTCTTAATGCAAAGTTTGAGTGGCCCAGTAAGTGGCAGTGCTATGAATCTTCTCCTTCATTTGCTTTCTCTTTTAAGCATCTCTTGAAAGAGAAGTGATTCCTCTCCTGTAACCCATATATATTACTGTGCTCTGCTGTTCACCCAGCAAAAAGATTTCCTCTCTACTATGCCCTTTGTAATCATTATTGACAGTGCAATTCTTCTGGTTGTTGATCAGATTTATAACTTGGGCATCACCTTCAGGTTTAACTTCATTTTGAGTTCCTTCCATCCAAACTACACTTAAATCATGCAGGTAATTTTTGCCTAATATTGAGAGGAAGTGAGTCTTCCTATCTGCTCACTCAAGCAAAAAGCTTCTTAAAGACAGATACTGAAATACCAGAAAAACAGTAAAACTTGCTGCTTTTTGATTTGGATTATTTTTTAATTATTAATATATATATATATATTTGGTCAGAATCTTATCTGTAATTACCATTAGAAGCCCTACTTACTGATGAAGACCCTGTTGCATTAAGAACTGTGTAAAAAGGACAGGATCCCAGAAAAATGTTCAATCCAATTTGAAGCAACAAGCAGACAGGAAAATGAAGAGAATCAAGAAGTCACTACTGGTCAGCATGGGGGTGACAGTACTTCCAGCATACCTGTAGCAGAAGAGTTTCAAGATCTTTGCTGGAAAGCTTTGAAAAGCACGATGCACTCACTGTATACATGTTTATGGCATTCTTCTCCCATACGTGATGGCTGAATGGGAGGAAGCACCAAGCATGCTAGGAAGGTCCTTGGAAATGAAGACAATGACATATTTCATGAGAGAAAAGAGCAAAGAATAAATTGGGGTTCAAAGATAAGCTGATGGAGAGGAAACAAGAAACTAATGATGGACAGAAGTTGTAAGGATGCAACCTTTAGCTCAGCAAGTCTCTAAGCTGCAGACTGGGGGAAGAAAGAGAAGAATCCTCTAAATTTCTAGCTTTCTAGCTTGTGCACTGATCTTCTCTGGGACTGCACAGGTGATTCTGAGGAGTGTGAGATAAGGTAAATATGACAGAAGTCTTGCAAGTAGAGTTAGGCATTTGCACTGACAAATGTTTTGGAAACTGCACTGGAAAGTAATGGTCTCTATATTATTTTCCCTAAATACACCTAACAACCAAAAGTAGGTCATCAGTATAGATGCTATGCTTTTGCTACTGGGACAGAAGAGTGAAGGAAACTCAGCACCTCTTGCACTACAGGCCTTTATCCCTGGAAGTTCTCTGCCTTTGCAGCTGCTCGCCTCACCTCAGCCTTTCTCAATATTTTTTGTCTGCTCATCTGAGAATCATTTGAGTTATCCTTAGCACAGGTTAGAAGTGGAGTTGCTGAGATCTTCGTGTTTTGCAAGTTTGGAACTTTTCCTGTTTTGTAATAAAATAAAACCTGGGGGTTGGAATCTTTCTGCTAAAGGAAATACTGGAAACAGTTGTAATGGATCATTTTGGAGATATCATTTTCCAACTGCAAAGTTTCCCCTACCCCCAACATAGAATAAAATAAGTTTTGAAACAAACATCACTTAGAGTGAAATTCCTTTCAGCTAACTCTTGTAATTTAAAAGATGGCCTATTCATCTAAAAGTCAATCTACTCATTCAGCTCTGGATGACTGAATCCAGAGAGTGGTTCATTTCATCCCTTAAAAATAGATAGGCATTTACATTTTCTAAGATCAGATTGTAAGTCCTTTAAGATAAAGCTTCATTCTTTTCTTGACCTTGATATCAAAGTGGTGGGTCATGTGTACTCCAAGGTATATCCTGGATTTCTAGACATGGATTGCACACATGGGGGGATCTGTTGGACTACATCATTGCGCCTTCCGTTCTCATGTATCTAGATTTTCCTTGGATGGAAAAAGGACTTTGGGGAGGAAAAGGAGCACAACTACCTGGCTTTCCCCCTAGTATGCAATCAGGATAGAGACAGAGTGTGTATCTAGACCCAGATGCTCTTTAATCTATGACATATTCTACTAAATATCCTCTTTTTATATTTGTTATGTAAAGGTGGTTGTATTTTTTGAGCTGTCAGATGTGGTATGCAAATCTGCAGTTATTATACAAAGCAGGTCAGAAAATCCAAGTGGGGGAAGAAGGTAATAGGATTGTGTTCAAAGGCTTTTGGCAGCCACTTCTGTCTAGTTCCTGTATCTTATATTAATCTCTTAAAATTTTATGATGTTGTTTTCATATGTCTTTTCCCCGTTTATTTCTTGGGAATACTTATATGTCTCTATTGAGTTGTTTATGGGTCTGTGTCTGATCTTCTCATGATTCTTCTCATCTTTAAAATGTTCACCAATATCTTCTTTTCAGAAAAATGGAAGTGTGTACAATAATTCATAGGCACAGTGAACTTCAGAAAAGCTGCTCAGGTTTCTGAGCTCTCAGTTTTAATGCTGTCTGTCCCTTTAATGTCAGCTGAACACTTATTACTGATGAGAAGACAGCTGGTTGCTCAGACATGGATGTACAACATCTGCTGGCTGCTGTATAAGCACGAGCCTTGGAACAGCTTCCACTTACTGTGCACCTGACTTTTTTGAAAATGGTCCAGTTTCTGTGTCTGTGAACTGATTTTGTGTCTCTATTCATGGGAGGGCTTCTCCTCATCCTTTCTTTATCCATTCTTGAATCTGTGCCACATCATCTGAAAATAAAGATTGAAGGACAGCTCTTGGAGTTTAGCTTTTACACAGTTCTTCAAATATTTCTTCAGTTAAGACAAAAAGAAATGATTTTTGGAGTGTCTGCAAGCCTGTGGGTCTCTTTGTCTCACAGGTGGCAGAAGTGAGAAAATAAAGCACCCAAATGTTCACAAGCTGTGGGCAAGGGGCAGCTAAAAAATATCTGTAGGGGTGAGGAGTCGGGTTCTGTACCAGCTGGACTACGAGGTCTCTGAGAGGAAACAGGTAAAGCCTGTGACCAGTAAGTGTAACAGACAGTTGAGTTAAAACAGCAGCACTGGAATCCACTCACTGGAAAGAAATTTAAAGAGCATCTGGGTCTGTGACTGTAGTTAAGTGATCATCCAGCTAGGAGAAACCTCTCCAGGGCTGTAACCAGCTTTAAGAATGGTACCTGTCTTGCTGGAAGCTTTAAGCAGAAATCCATAAGACAGTTTACAAGTACTGAAAATGCAAATGTACAGATGGTGGCTTTCTAATTCTGTGAATTGCTTTCTTTCCAACACACAACACATGCATGTCATCCTGTGTTGATGTGAATGCGCTCATGCAGTTTGCTAAAATCATCCTTTACATCAAAGGGGAGATGGGAACTCTATTTACCATCAACACAAAAGTAAGAGGGGATGTATTTAATTGCTTATTTCCATTCAATCTTAGTCGTTTTATCATGACAGAACCTGCATGGGAATATGCATCCACCCAGAGGGTGGTCGGGCACTGGGACAGGCTCCTCAGGGCAGTGGTCACAGCACCGAGCCCGCTGGAGTTCAAGGAGTGCTTGGACAATGCTCTCAGTCATAGAGCATTTTGGGTGGGCCTGTGTGGAGCCAGGAGTTGGACTCGATGGTCCTTGTGGGTCTCTTCCAGCCTGGGATATTCTGTGTTTTTGCAACTTTGTAAAGATGTAAGAGGATTTGATGCTTTTTAAGGAAAGAGGGAAGTCGTTATTTAGGGTTTCAAAGATCTGTACAAGAGATATTTTTGTTCTTCTTTGTTGAGGCTTTGCATTTTGACCCCTTGTTGAACTGTTTGTTAGATCATTGCCTAAGCTCTTTCCAAGCAAAGTTCATGAACAGTGCCACAAAGTGTTGGCCTTTTTAGGTCTCTGACTCACCTGCACCAGATCAAATAGCTGTGGTTATTTACACTATAACCATTCAACAGCTGTCTGCTCCTTCTCTATGCTGAGGAGTAGAGAATTTCTTCTTCTGTCCAGGCGAGTATAGTCAATAGGTCATGCTGGCAAACCCAGTTCATCTACATTTTAACTACAATAGGGTCTGAACTGAAACACTTCACTTCAAGTATGTGCTTGATTACGCTATTATTCTTCTGTGGGGGTGTGGATGGACTAGATTTTTTTTTTTTTTTTTTTTTTTTTTTCTGACTGTAGTGTCCTTGTCAAGCCCCTTCTACATAAATGCCTTATGAGGAAGTATGGACACACTGATCTACATTTTTAATTGTAGACACAATCAGACTTGAACTTACACCATTGGTTGCTAAACGTCTAGACTGCCTCTTCTTGTGTACATGCCCCAAACCTCTTGTGAGGTGCATTTCTTATGAAGGATAAAGGTAAGAACAGAACCCGTTTGCTTTAATTTAGGTGTCAGAAGGTAAAATATTTAGCCTCAGATTCTCATTGTAGGCTCCTTTTATAATCAATGACCAAGCAAACGTACCATCAAAGACTATATGCATCATCGTAAAATGAAGGAATGAAGGCCCATGAAAAGTTGGGCAACCGAGAGAAAAGTCCTCTGTTTCCTTCCATTATGCTTAAAGAGAACATAGGGTGCTAGCTCAGTCTTTTGCTATCAAAGGTTGGTGGCAATAATTCAATGTTTACTGTATTGGACATACCTCTTTGCGGGCAACAGAAGCAGAACATGATTCTGAAGGCATACAAATAAGTGTCAGAAGGACTTGGGATAGACAGTTGCAGTAACCATCAGGACTGGATGGCTCTCATCAAGGAGTGATAACAACTGACTTGTTATTAAATACCCGCAACTGATCATCTCACATGCATTCAGCCGTGCTGAGATGAAACCCTAGCCCTGCCTAACTCTAGCCCTAGCAATACCAGTTAAGTTACAGATATTTTATTTTTGCATTATCCTGAACAGAAATGCTAACACTCTATTTGCTCTAAAGAATTTCCAGAAAAATATCAACCAATCTATTCTTATTACTGAGAAGAATTATTAGCAAATATTGAGAATGACGAAATCTTTAGATGCTTATGATTTGAGGGCAAATGAACATCTTTCATGAGGATGAGTTCTGACTAATTTTGTGTCCTTTCTTTTGGAAATAAATGAATAAAAGAAGGGATAAGGAAAGCCAGGCAAATAAATTACTGGCTGAACATTCACACAACAGGCTGTAAAGGAAACTTGAAAACCACGGGATGGGAGGAACTGTTCTGTCATTAATCAAAACCTGCAGGAAAAAGGAAGCAAGGGATAATAGTATCAGTCTGGAATGAGGTTAAATCTGAGTTGTTCCAGTGACCAGTACATGGAAAAGTTTCAAGTGTACTGTCATCAAACAGATTTAAAAAGAACTAGCCAAGTACCTTAAAAAACATGTATATTGAATTAGCCAAATGTTATACTTCCAAAACATTATTTCAAGTTGGAGATTAGCAATTATTTTTCTCAAACTTTACCCAACTATGCTGCAAAATCTCCTGACAGTGTTGCGCTGTTCAAGTATCTCATAGAGTGAAGAAGGGTCCAGTTTCTTCATTCAAATCCCTGGAATACACCCATTTGCTAAGCTGCAGGTTCTGCATTTTTTGGTGTCCACAGAGTAGGATGGGAGTGCAGCTGGTCACAGTTGCTCATGCTTTAAACCTCTTGACATATAAGAGCCTGAAAAAAGGCTGTGAGCATGCCATCGTGGGTATGCTGGCTTGAACATTTGGCCAATGGCATAAAAAATCTAACCCCTAATGTGCAACCCCAGCAAGTAAAACACATGGCACTGCAAAACTGCCATAGAGGAAGGAGAAAATAACCCTTAAGGTAACACTATGTCATGGTAAAAATATTAATCCAGCTTTAAAACTTTATCTGGACTTTTGCATAGGTTCACCAACCTCACCCACCCCCCCACCCCCCCCCCCCCCCCCCCCCCCCCTTTTTTTTTTTTTTTAATGGGCTGGTGGTAACAGAAGCTCAGCAGAACTGCACAGGGGATCTTATTCACTGAACAGTTGCACTGGCCAGGTGGTCCTCTGAGGTTGGCTGGGGACACAGAAGCTTCTTTTTACACTTTCTAGGAAGTGTCCGGATGCAATTTAGTGAGCCAGGAAAAAAATCTGTTCTTCATTCCTTGGAAAGCTGAAGTACTACGGAATAAATGCTTCGGGTTTTCCAGAACACATGCCTAAAACAGTTTGGTGGAGAAGCATGACCAAACACAGACAATGCAGTATTAAGTGTTTGGAGGGGTCAGTGTAGTGGGGAACGATTCCTGTCATGTGGACAGCCTGAGGGTGCTTATGGTTGCCTTCTACACCACAAAGATGTGGGAGACAAAGAGTCTCCCACAGTCCAAACTCCCAAAGAGTCTCGCACAAAGAGTCATCGGTAATGTTTCCACACCCTGCAGAAGCAGTTTCATTCACCTTTCCCCCAAACTGGCCACTGGAATCGAGTGGAGAAGGTCTTGGTGTGGGCTAACTTGTGCTAAAACTACTACGTTGCTCCCAAGGATGAGAGCAGTTGGTCTAACTTGGTTTGACACGCTCTTAGCCTCATTTCAATCCTGGTAAAGACAGGGTCTTTATCTTATCTACTCTTTTTGCACACTTCAGGTCTTCAACACTTGGAAACAAAGTGGAAGTAAAATTTAAGGAATATGATAATTTTTTGTTTGTTTGTTTGTTTCAGCAAATTTTGAGTTTGTGTGTTTCAGCAAATTTCACTAGAGATTGTGAAATAAGATTTTGAAGACCAGGGCTGTATTATTCTCCTTATTGGAGACATGAACTGAGAGATGAAACAGTGAAGGAATATGAATAATAACAAAGAAAGCCAATCCTAAGCTTTTTGATCAGGCAGGCATATTCCCAATGAGTTAATGAAGACTTTGCAATAACCCTTTCTTTTTGTTTTGCCTTCAGCTCAAAATGCCAGCTGAATGAATCAAAATTAGGAGTGTTCAGCAGAGCAAAAAAATACTGCAGAGAACTGCTCCTGCTAAAATTAATAGAGATATTCTGGAACCTACCCCACTCAGATGCATCTGTAACTTCAGCTATCAAAATTTTGTTATATATGTAGCTCTGGGAGATTTAACAAGCTGTTTGGAAGACGGACAAGTATAAGATAAATGAAAAGCAAATTAAATATGTTAGTTACATATTTATCATTACTTCATTTTGCCTTCAGAAAGTGACATGTATGATTTGGCTGAGCAGACATACAACAGTTTCTTTTGATCAATCTGAATTACAACACGTTTTGCCTGCTGCAGCTCTCTGCTACTCCTTTAGCAGCTCAGGTTGCACACAGTTTGATTAATGTACATGGTTTACATTGGGGTCATTTTTTCCTGTTACAGCCCGACTCATGATTTTTTTTTTTTTTTTGTCCCCTGATTCTTTGCTCTACAGTTTTAAAAGAAAATAATTTTGATGCTCATCAGTTTTATTTTTTAATGAACATGTGAACCTCTATTGGTCTAGGGAGCAGAGAGACCAAAACTATAAATAAAAAGAAATAATTATCCAGAGTCTCTTACAGAATACTGACTTGATAGCTATAAATGTGGCCTGATGGACCATAATATTTGTAATAAAGCCTGTCTCATTAGCCCTACAAATCTGGGGATTTAATTTTAGGTATCCAAGTAAAAACAGTTATCCTGAACTATTTATTATTTTTTATTTATCCGGAACTTGCTATCTATTAGAATGAGTCCAGAGGAAGGCCAGAATGATGATCAGGGGCTGGAGCACCTCTCCTACGAGGACAGGCAGAGGGAGTTGGTGTTGTTCAGCCTGGAGAAGAGAAGGCTCCAGGGAGACCTTACAGCAGCCTTCCTGTACCTAAAGGGGGCTACAGGAAAGCTGGGGAGGGACTGCTTGTCAGGGAGTGTAGTGATAGGACAAGGGGAATGGCTTTAAACTGAAAGAGGCTAGGTTTAGATTAGATATAAAGAGGAAATTCTTTCCTGTGTGGGTGATGAGGCGCTGGCACTGGCTGCCAAGAGAAGCTGTGGCTGCCCCATCCCTGGAGGTGTCCAAGGCCAGGCTGGATGGGGCTTTGGGCAGCCTGCTCTGGTGGGAGGTGTCTCTGCCCGTGGCAGGGGGTTGGAACTGGGTGATCTTTAAGGTCCCTTCCAACCCAAACCATTTTGTGATTCTGTGATTTATTTTATTTTATTTATTGCAATTGGAGCATGTGCAGTTAATTGTCAAAACATAAACTAATGGAATATGACTGTGCTAATACATATACCACTGCTAAAAGACATAGCCTGACTCCAGGCTTTAAAAGTTCAATTATCTCATTTCAAAATGGAAAAACTAGATCTTCTTTTGTAATTTCCCAAAAGCTCATGCAAAATTTAATTTCATCCAGACTTCAGAGATGTTTTGATTGTCATATAGATGTAACTCTACTGGCTTCAAAATGTCCCACATAAAAGTTTCTTGACTTTCAGAATTTCATTAGTTGCAGCATTGAAATTATTCAGGTTGTATAAGTATTTACAATTCTGAAAATGGTGTCAGACTCCCATCTCCTTGAAAGTAAGTCAACTTTTCAGCTAGTCACATTATTTATTTCTAATGGCTTACAACAGTGCACTGTATTCCTATTGCAAAGGAGTTTTAAGCCTGTGTATAGTTAAATCCAGCCTTTTGGCTACACCTGAACCTTAAGTAAAGCAAAGTATCTGATTAAGAATCTCCTTTCTCTAACATTTTCAGCTATTTCCGTGAATGTTGTAAGATTGTTTGGAAAGCAATGGTTTTTCCTGTCCTGCACTTTAACGCAGCAGCAGTAAAAGTGATTCTTCTTTTTAATAACCCCTTTACACGCAGTGTCACTGATAAATCAAAAAGAAGATGCCTCGCTGCTTGGAAAAGCATTTCTAACTTGCCACAGATAACAGAGTAACACTCACCGTGCAAGTGCTGCTCCCATGCCCAGAGCTGGCAGAGCCCTGTAGCAGCTGTGGAGAAGTTTTTACTCAGCCAGAGCAACATACACCATTAAAATACGTTTGAGAAACCACACATGATCATTAAGCTTAATTAAAGATGGGGGAAAGAAAAACACCTAAAACTCTCAGCACCACAGTTTGCGTCAAAGGAGATCTGGAGCTTATTTCTGCTTCCAGTTGCTCTTCCTTTATTTTGACTTTTGTCATGCAAGTTGAGTATCCAGGTTTGGGTTAAGACACGAGAATATTTCGACCATGGCTAACTCAGAGTTATTTATATGCTTCCTTAACATACAGATGGCAGTATGTTTTCATGCTGTCAGAGTACTTGGTCCAGTCAGAAGGTAATTTCTGAGGCAGGTGAGGAAATAAAACGTATGGGCATTTTGTTACTACAGATGCACTGATAGCATGCATGAATATAAATCACAATTTGGGAAGTGGGGGCTGATGAGGTGAAAAACACTGTTTGACTGCTGGCAGAGTATTTGAGAGCTCACAGTGCCTTTTGGTCCCAGCAGCCTATTTCAGTATGCCTGCCCATTCCCACAGGCTGTGCATGGTAACGACGCGGGGATTAGGGCTGAGTTCCTCTTCCCAAAGCCACAAAACAGTGCCAGAAGTGAGGAACAGTGCGCGCTTTAAAGGAAAATACTCATTTTCACATCTTTAAGGGATGTTTGTCATGAAACATGACATGACATGACATGACATGACATGACATGACATGCTTGTCAGAAACAAAACAGCAAACAAGTTTCCCAGAAAAATGAGTGTGATCTTAACAGCGTCTGACTGCACATGCGAATATTTTCTGAGTGCAATGATATTTCTATTGCTTTTTTATGTAAAGTATCCTCGGGAAGGGTACTCCATAACAGAGAACTTGCTGTAAAAGCAAGGCAAGAAAAGACTGAAGGATGGAAATCCTCTCATTGCAGTGCCATAAGCACGGAGGTGGCTGTTGGCATCCTGCATGAAACCCAAGGGATCTTGCACTCGGCGCTCTTCAGTGTGGCATCCATTTAGAAGGGCTGTGAAGAGGGGTCTCACGCTGGTCCCCAAATCCCCAAACAGTGGCAGTCCCCGTGGTGTCATGACAACCACGAGCCTCCAGATGCTCATGCACACACCTGAGCTGCTGGCGGTGGGGTCTGGGACTGATCCCTTAGCATTGGCTGACCAGAGCTTCTTCCAGTTCAGAGACCACGAGAAGTCATTTCCACTGGGCTGGTTATTCCGATTGCTGCCTTAATGGTGCTTTTCTGACTAATGGTACCAGGCTATTCTGGGAAATAATGAATCAAATGACCTTTTTATCTATGGTCTGAAAAACCCTCTTTTGTCACTCCCAATTCAGCAGTGGCCCCTAAACCTTTTCCTTCCCAAATTCATGGCCATTCTTGATTATTACAGTGGTCGACTCTGGCCTGTGACAGGGAACAAGAGCAGCAATATCCAGAGCATGTCAGCATCTCAGCGTAGTGTGACAGCAATACAAATGGCTTGTGGCTATCCCCTGCTGTGACTATCCAGGGGAGAAAGCTCTCCATCTCCACCACAGCACCCTCAAATATCTTATCAGCAGAGCTTTTACAGAGGGTGAATACCCTGGGAAATCTCAGTCATAAGTCTTCATCAAGTGTTTCTTGCTGTGTTAAGCTTTCTGTTTAATTCATGGATAGGGTCACTCATATTCAGAGTGGTGGTAGCAGAGCTGTACCCAAATAGGATAAAAGCTGGTCCCTACTTGCCACGGTGTTCCTGCAGCTCCCTGATGCTGTCGTTGGGATGGGTGAGGGGGGTTAAAATACCCAATACTTAGAGGCAGCAGGTCTCCTGGGCCCGTGGAGCCAAGGGGCTTCCCAAGCTTCGAGCGCTGTGCCTGTGGGGCTGGTCACCTCTCCTCTTGGGTCATGGCACACGCTTTTCCCATGGCTGAATGGCTAGCTAGCAGTCATGGGGTTTTCAGAGGTCAGATCTGACTGTGTAGGTTTGCATCCAGGGGTGGGTCTGTCCCACTTCTCCTCACTCGCCTCCCTGTTAGCTCAGCACTCCAAGCACATGGGCTTGCAGGCATGCTGGAAAGCTCTTCAGCTTCCAGGTTGGATGCCATCAAAGTGAGACAAACGGGCTTATTGTGAGGGCCCTGCACAAGGTCACAGGTGTAGCATGAATTGCCCCAAAGCCAATTTATCTGGGACCCGGTGTCATGCTTAAAAGTGATTCTACAAGAAGAACATCAGAAAAGTTGTAGTGGGTTTACATAGCAAGGTTTTGGTAGCAGGGGCCATAGAGGTGGCTTGTATGCAGCTTGGCTGTCCCCCATTGTACCACCGAGAGCCATTGGGATTTAGAAGGTAGTTTATTGGCACACTCACATGAGTGAGTAATAAATAAAACACTTGTTCCAGGTGACCCCAGCAAAATGCACATGAATCGTGCTGCTGAGCAGATAGATGTTCAGCGAACACACCTACGGTCCTTCTCTTCTGCATTCGCTCCTAGTCAGCCCTTTGCCCTAGCTAATTTGCTCCAGGCTCAAGGGGAACTTGTCTCGATTCTGCTGGTACCTCTGCTCTGAAGTCACTACACCTGCACTCATACTAATAAAAACGAATCTGGAAAGAGGGAAGGGTCCAGCAGAGCAGAGCCCGGAGCATCAGACAGAGCATCCCGCACTGGGACCCCCGTGGGACCCTGGCGGAGGAGCAAGCCCTCGCTTGTTAATTAATGATTACCGATAACGAACGATAAAAACCAAAGGCACCCTGCATGCTGCCCGGGCAGGTGCGCGGGAGCCCATAGGAGAATGCCTGCTGCCACCTCGCGGTGCCTGGCCTGGAATAGCAGCCGAACCCGGCTCCTGCTCCTGCCCAAAGACCCAAAGAGAAAACACAACACCCCCCGAGGGCAAGGAACCCAGGGCTTCGGTTTATTACAGGTGGCGATTTTTATTTTATTTTATTTTATTTTATTTTATTTTATTTTATTTTATTTTATCTATTTTTTTTCCATGTGCAAAGTCTGTTTTCGCACCCTCCTCTTTTGCTGCTGCCCCACTCTTTGGGGTTTCACCCTGTAGAAGGGGTGAAGTCAACACGACCTTACGCTGCTTCCCCTGACACCCTCTGCCCAGGTGCCCTCATGGCCAGCAGTACTCACCTCCAGAAACTGTCTTCTGTCTTTCAAACTTGTCTGTGACCACACATGCCCCAAGTAATTCATGCAACACGTTTTATCCTACCTTGTAACACAGATATGCGTGTAACACAAATAACATACTACATGTTTGACAGGGGTGATTTTTGAAAAATGATGTATAAGAGAAGTGGTAATCACTTTTTTTCTTTGTAAGAGCTTGTTTCAGAAGCAATTCCCCCAGCGTAGGCTGTGCCAGTACTGCTGGGGTTTCTGTACTGCATGGTGTTGCCTGCAGTCTTGATTTCCCTGCTTATCCAGATAAAGGCACCTGTCCAGGTTTGCTGTGGCTCCCTCTGGTCTGAACATCAAGTTTTCTTATACATGGAAAAAAAGGACAGCAAAAGGACATGTATGAGGTTTCAAGCTGAAATCAGGACAAGAAATTTTAAGCATCCGAATTCAGCAGTAGCAAGATGCTCCCATGCCCCAGAACGCAGCCAGATTCTGGATGTCCACTTGTGCTTGGACCGATTTGTGTTTCAAGACGTGACAAGACATATTCACAAAACCCCCATGTAAAGTCCCCCATGTGTGGAAAGGGCAGTCACTACAAATCCCTTAGAAGTGCAGAAAGAGCATTTCACATCATCACTGAGGAAGTAAAGGTCACAGTCACCGGACTCCCATGACTTTGGACAAAACCCCGTGTGTGAATTGTAAGCCATCTACTAGGGGTGGCATGTGTGAGTGGAGAGCTCCTGCTTTCAGCTTCTGATTAAAAATGTTCTTAGTCGGAGGGAGGAAGTTGATGCAACACGTTGAAATCCTCACTTTCTTAACCAAAATAGAAACGCCTCTATGGGTATGCCTCCATGGCAGCCAAATTCACAACTGCAGCTCCAAGTAGCTCAGACTATCATAACTGCCACCCACAGACTTCTGCTAGCAATAGTAAGGGGTAAAGATATATTGACTCAGCTTTCCTCTCTCTGACATAATTTGGGTCACGTGGAAAGCATGTTTTCCTTCTTCTTACTTACTGGAAAAGGTGTCAAGGAAATGATCTGGAACATTCAACCGTGAAACTACAGTATCACGTGCAAATTTTTGGCTCATTCCAAATTAATATCTTACTGTGTATTTTAAAACAAAATCATCTGAGAGTTCAGAAGTGGAACATACACTCAAAGGAAAAAATGCACAGATATTAATAAAAACCCTACAATTTTTGCCTGGCTTGGGCCCTGACTTCTGCATTTCTGATAACCTCATATAGCCAGTCTTGTTAAAGCCGTTCAAAAACTGTGTAAACTGTGCTAGCTTTCCCCCCACACTTAATAACACGTTTAAAGAACAGTATTTTGAAGAGGGAGATTTGATTTTCTGGGGTAGCACTGCTCAACTAGGTATCAGACTGTGACAGCTAAAGTATTTTTATGGATCAAAAATACAGCTAACATGTGGAAAACATGCTCGAAATGCATACGGTCAATCAATGTTAAATAATTCACCCTGGGGACACCTACAAGACAGGGTCTCCTAAAAGAGGCCTTCAAAACCACCTGTCTTCATCAATTGTGTAGCTTATGCCTAAACGGTTTGGTCTGGGAACGATGAGGAAGGAATGTGGCTGACAGGCTGAAAGGAAGCACCTGGCTGAGTGCTGCAGCTGGGAGGAGCACTCCTGAGCAGAGGACCCGGACTTCAGGGCAAGGTTTACCATGTATTCACAGCCCAGTTCAGACACGTCCATAGAGAAGGGGGTGATGAATTCAGGCAGCCTGGTTCATGAAGCTCCTGGCATGGTACCTACGGTACAGGAACCCTTTGTGGGACATTTTCCATTGTAAGGAAGGCTACAAAGCAGTTCTGCTAATTTGGATAGACATTGTCAAAACTGAAGGCTAGACTGTTACTCCCTCAGGACACACTGTTGAACAGTTACTTCTACCACTACATCTGCTACTATATTATATTAATGCAGTTAACATGCACAAACAGCCTATGGATAATGAAGTGGCTTTTTTATTTTATTTTATTTTATTTTATTTTATTTTATTTTATTTTTTTATTATTATTATTATTTTTCTGCAACCAGAAACTTAGCTTCTCAAGGTCACAAGTCATTTTGCTCCCAGGCAATAGCTGATCTCAGACTGTGACCATACCAGCCTCCATTTACTGGTTAATAGTTAATAGTTTATTTCAAGTGCCAGATAAATTCTGGGTCAGAACGCCTGAAAACATCTGAAGGCTCAGAGTTAATGTTTATTTTAGCAGAGTGAAAATATGAGCCACTTATTTCTGTAGCCTCTTGTGATTTGATTTTATTTCCAGCATGAAACAAGTGGGGCGCAAGCAGCCACCTGCCTTGCCAGGGAGACCTAATAAACGAGCTGAACAGAAAAATCTCTCAGAAATAGAAGACCAGGTGGGAGGAAGCTACAATGACCAGAACAATGAGTTACGACTAGTAACTTAGATAGTTTAGGATATAAAAGACCAACAGCATTAAATCACACTGACATTCTAGCATTGTTCCCTACATTTTGTTTTATTATTTTATTGTATTTTTATTTTTCATTTCTAGTTTTAAAGGAGATTTAGAAGAGTTTAAGGTCTCTCCAAACTGGAACGATACTCCACTGATTCAGTTTTTGGCCCTCCTGCTGAAAGACTTAGAGGTATTGCTTCTTCAACTATCTCCCTCAGAGAAAGTGGGCAAAAATCTACCCTCATGCAAGTTTTTGCAGGACCTGTTCAATTCTATGATCCTTAAATATTATCTCTACATTTCTTTGCTTAATTCCATCGTATATTATTCTACTTTCAAAAATCTACACTGCTTAATTTCTTTCCTTTCATCTAGCTGGATCATGTAATCACAAGTTTTATGACCCTTCCAGCTGATAACTGAGAAGCAAGAGAGCACTTAAAGACTCTTATTCAAAAACCCAAAAGACAAACAAACAAAAAACAAAAGCTTTGGACAGCTGGTGTCAATCAAGTGGCATTAGTTTGTATTAGAGATGAACTAGCTCAGAATCCAGGAGACCTTTGTAGCTCCTTTCTACAGTCACCTCCTACCCTGACCACACTAGTAAATCTCAGTGTCCCACAAAAGGGGGCAATCAGTGCTCATATCCAGCTCCTGAAATGCCACAGATTTTAGATTGATGCTTTAAGACAAGCTGACCCAGACTTCAGACTGTGTTTATATATAACTTATATATATAAACCATTCCTTTCGTAGAGGTGAGGATGATTCAAGTTAAAATGTGTGTGAAAATACAGCACATGTACCGATTCTCTTGCCTGGTATGTCTGAGAATTAGGGGTTTGGGGACTTTCTGACTTCCATTACTTACTTTGTCTAACCTTTTTTAAACTTTTGGCTTCCACAAGGCAAGCGGTTCTGCAATGTAATTATGCACTGAGAGAAAACAACTACTTCCTTCTGTTTTAAACCTTCTACCACATGCCCTCAGTAGTGCTAGCTCCCCAGCAGTGTTTTTTTCCACCCTTTATATTGGCAATTTGAGAGTGGAGGCAGTGAGATAAATGTTTTACCCGGAGAACAAATTCACTTCCATTCCCTGGATTGCCTAATTTTTTTCCAGTTTAAATAGACCTTGAGTTTCAAGTTGTCACGGTTCTTGTGACAAGAAAGGTTTATTACAAATCCTTCACGATCACAAAATGTACTTAGAATGAATATAAGTACATTGTGAAATTGCACGCCATATCCATCCAAACACAGACTTTGACCTAAAGCTTGCTGAAACTGATGGATTTTTTTCTTACCAGCTCTGAAGAACACAGCCAACAAGTGTTCTGTGTGATTTCTCCATTTGTGCAAGTTTTTTTTCCTTTTGTTACTATCCATTCTCTCCTTGTCTAGGAGTTAGCTAATGCATAACCCTATTAAAAACCTCAGAGTTTGACATCAAGGACATCCTTCCTCAGTGAGTAATTTTAGCATATGCTTTTAATGTTTGTATGCATGTGCTTAGATATACTTTTAACTGTTAACAGTATTCTTAAGAACAGAGAAAATACTTCTGACCAGCTGACCAGTAACAGGCTATGAAATGAGGCCCCAGCCTGAGAATGGAATATAATATTCTATATTCCCTGATGTCTTTCAGCCATTGCGGATATTCCTAGTTATTTTTCCTTTAACCATTTCCATTCTTATTTTCCATGCACATATTCTATAATGAAGCTTTCATTTTACACAGTGTATCCTCTCTCTTCACTTTTGGACAAACCCTCTTTTGTTTCACCTTTTAATTTCAATTATTCCATTCAGTTTCATTTGTCTACATTAAATTAATTTTCTCCTTTCTCCTTTTTCTGATTTAAGAACAGCAATCTTGCTATGTTATTTTATAGTAATCTCCTCTGAGCTTTACAGAATTACAAGAGTCTTTATTGGAATTAAATAGGAACGTGCTCACTCCAATAATAATATCTTCCATTAACATCTCCAGTATGTGCTAGAAGTGTTCTTTACTTTTTGTTATTTTTACTCTTTAAACAGACCAGCTTTGACACAAGCAGGTGTTTGAAGTCAATTAGATTATATCATATTAAATTTGGAATGAGTTCCACCCAGAACTTCTGCTCAAATTAGGGATTTAATTTAAATATCAGCATGCATAGCAATTTCTGCAACTTCCTTTCACTTGCAGAAGTTCAGAAAAGGACATTTTCTTAAAAAATGTTAAAAGGATCCACGTAATTCACCTTCTATGAAAATTACCTCCTAATGTAGTGTAATTTTTTCCTCAAGCATTTTGCTTCTTAATCCCCCCCCCCTTCCTTCTTCCACTCAACTTTCAGACCCAAAATTTTGTGTCCCAGTGGACCCAACTTTTCTTTCTGATTTGAGTTACTTTCCCTGGGTGTGAAGGGAGGATGGGATACCTTATACTCAAAAGCTTCTGGAACTGATCAGTGACGTCAGGTCAAATATGGAACTGATTTACTCCCATAAGCCATTTTAGCAACATTGCAGTGAAGCTGGCATAGGTGTAAACCAGCACAGAACATATGGCCACAATTCCGCAGTGCTCTACAAATGAAAATGTCATGAAAGTACTGTATATTACTAATAATTAAAGAGCCAAATAAAAGCAAAGTGCAATTATGTTTACTTCCAATTGGCATTTCTCTCACATGGAAAAAAGGCAAGCAAACAATTTTTCAAATCATACTTTCAGTGCTAAAGCTAGAGGAGGAAGTATCAAAGCAATTACTTCAGCAACTTGTATAAATGAAATCGCCAGCAACAAGTTTCATTTCTAGGTAATTTCCCAGGCTCCCAAGAAACACAGCAGAATCTGCAGTCTGGAAAGATGTCAAAACAGTAGCATGCAATTCATCGCAGCTCAGAAACAAAGTGCCAAAAAATACACTGCATGAGCAATCATCATTTGTATCAATTTTTCCCATAGCAGAACTACGTAGAGGATAATTGTATTATAACTGCAGAAAGAAAAAAAAAAAGTTTCTGTGTCAGCTGCAAACAGTAGGCACTGCTTGTCAGAGGAGATTTATTTTTTTTTTCTCTTGAATTTAGAGCAGGAATATGTCTAGATAATTAGATGGGAGAATATTTCTTCTGAGGTGGCAGAAGGTCGAATTCCATCACGCTTATTTATACCTTTGCTATGAATAGTTCCATTGATCTCAATAAGATTTCCAGTGGGGTCCTCAAGGTGAGTGATGATGGAAAATATGGTTATTGAAAAGAAAGGGCAGAAGCAAAATATCACAGTTTTATAAGATGCATTAACAGCAAATTCATACATGCTGAAATTGACAATGCTCTAAAGACTGACACAGAAAGGAATTCCAAAAAAACACCTATGATGTAAAGGGATGCACTCAGGAGTGGTGCATTTTATTGTAATTATAAATACACAGTTAAAGACATCTTCTATGTCTGGAAAAACTGAATGAGAAATCTTTGTAAAACCCTGTAGAGAACTTTTATAGGGTTACAAAGGTAATGGTGTTATGCTTGTGATGTGTTTGAAACTATTTTAATAAACCTTAAAGTTGTTTTAGTAGGCTTTAGTGCAAATAGATATTGTCTGTATAGTGCAAGTCCAACAAACTTGGTATCAATCCAATCATCTTTACATATTCAAAACCCCACTTTGATCATTCCTCTTTCTCCTAATCGCCTATCTCTTCACACATATGGCTAAATCGTTAATCTCTTTATACTTCTCACTACATTAATATTTCCTTTCTAAATAAACCCTATTATTCACCAAGATCTGGTGCGTTCCTAACCCAAAGGCCAGACCTAGGTGGATGAAGCACAAACCTGTGAATGGCTTCCACGATTTTAGGAGAAATCATTGTCATAAAATTCATTTCACAACGATCGCTTTACACTTTGAAGGTTACCACGTTATCTTTCTATGTAAAAAGAGGGCGGCTGTTCTTTCCTGCCAGATTCAATCACATCCTTTTGACCTTTCGCAAGTGCCCAGAGGAGAAGTCACATTTACCGCCGCATACTGCTCATCTGGGTTGGGAGGGGTTCAAAGAGGAAGGAAAAAAGGGATCACAGTGACTCCTCCAGCCCAGAGGTGAAAAAGCAGTGTAGCAACACGGCTAGAGGCAGGACAAAGCCTAACTGCTGACTGGAGTTGGGTTTGCCCTGAGGCTTAGACTGTGACTGCCTTTAGTGGTCTTTTCAGCCTGATCAGAGCGATACAGACAAGCCTGGCACCACGTGAATTCTTCATAGGAAAGTGTGGTGGCCATGGCTCAGAGCCTAAAGAAATGACTTAAAATTGGGGTAGAACAATATGTGTAATGTGCATAATATGATGGTATTGCAAATAAAACCAAAGCTTTTCCGAGTGCTGCAAACCTGTATTATGAAAATAACTTCACATTCAAAGGTCACAAGCTGTATTCATTTGGGCTCATGTGTCACTATTAGTCACTGGGCTTGTGCCATCTGACTCTGCCAGACCTGCACTCAGCTTCACGTTAGTGTGCTGCTGCTGTCTGTGGGACTTCACATATATACACCTTAGACCTTCTTATCATGAACAATACACAATAATCTTAAAGACTTTATAGCCACTAGAGCAAATTGTTTTATTGTCAGCAAACTCACTTGATTGCTTATGATGCCAGAGAGAGCAAAAACCTGTAAATCTTTTTATAGGCCATAATTCTGTAGCTTCTCGTTGGCATATGGACATCCACATGCAGTGCCTTGTTAAATTCTAGGAGAATAATATAATAATAAGGTAAGCTTGGATTGTCATGCGTTGGTGGAGTCTGATTAGACTTTAAAATGTTGGAGTCAGAAAACAGAAATCTAAGGGAAGTTTGGACCTGGTGCTTAGGGACATGGTTTTATGGGTGACATTGGTAGTGGGGTGATGGTTGAACCAGATGATCTTGGAGGTCTTTTCCAACCTTAACGATTCTATGATTCTATGCCAAACTTACATGGTGTACACTTACCTGAACTGCTTGCTTTGTGACTACTTTGAGTCATGGTTTCTTACTTCCTGACTGAGGCCCTGATTCTCTATCGCCACGTGGTTAGGTGACTGCACCCCAGATTTGGTGGGGTACACTCCTGATTGGGTGAGCCCACTGAAATTCAGGAAAAAGGCTCTTCCATTCTTTCATTTACAGACTGGCTATTAACATCTTTTTAGTATGCATGCAGAAAGTTCAGAAAAACTAGTAGTTCATAGCCAAGGTAACACATACCAGTGTATCTATGTGATTTTGGTGAGACAGAAGGATTAGTAAGGAGACAATTTGGCAGGGTGGTGGAGTGGGCGCAGCAGCCCAGCTTCCTTCACCCTGTGCCAGCTGCTGACTGTTCACAGACTCATACTCCTTGCTGAAGGAACCTGATCTGAGTCCTCAGCTCACAGGCTAGAGACTAAGGTGAAACTAATTTTCACAGAAGGCCTGGGTGGGGAGTTCCTCCTGGGCCCCTTTTTGTCTGCGTCTCTAGCATCTGTGCCTCGGGGAAGTTTACTACATCTCAGTGACTCTATTTACGGCTGAAGCTGCCTCATGCTTTTTATTCAAGACTTTCTTTTCGGATGCCTGTAGCACAGGCAAATTGTAATCATTCAAGTCAGGCTTTTCCATGACGAGGATGTCTCAGGCTGGTTGACTCACCTGCCTCATTTTCAGGGCGCTGTGATTCAGACACCCACCAGGCAGAAGTAATACAGCAATATGCTTGTTCCATCTCTGTGACAGAAAACTGTCCTGCAGCTGAGGTGCTCTAAGGGCTGCGTGGTCTGGAGCGGGGCCCAGAGCAGGGACACCTTATGAGCTGCCAGGCCAAAGGGCCCTGAAGCTTGTTGGCCCCATCTGGGGACTGCCTCATCAGCCTCCTCTACGCTGCCTTGGTGCCAATCTCCTGCAGATCATGAAAACAGCAGAAAAATGCTCACGTTTGCGTTGTTTTTTTTCATCAGCTCCTCAAGCTCAGTTACTCTGGGGAAGGGTAAAATGGAAGCCAGAAGCAGCACAAGGAAAGGAAAGGGAAAAGATGAGGGAGGTGGAAAGGGGACTAACTCTGGATTTGAAGTGCAGAGCAATTTCCCTCGATTAGGGAACCTAAGCTGTGGGCTGATCTGAGAGGTGAAGAACACGCATCTAGTCTATTTAAGGATAAATACACAGACAGAGTAATGCAATGCAATGAATAGTTCTCTTAGGCTTTGCAGAGAGTGCCTTGAGAGAGAGCTGTAGTTAGGGCTGCCAGGAGATGAGGAGAGTGAATGTCTCTGTTTAATGAGCACGCACACTCATTTGCTCCTTTTGAAAAAAAGAAGTCATAAAGGAAGGCATTAAGCACAAACAAAGCCAGATATTGCTATGCTTCAAAAACTGCTAGCTGCTCATAGCTCTTGCAGTGACCTCACACCTCTCACAGAGGTGCAACTCATAAACCACTGGAGAGCCAGCACGTTTTGAAGATGAGGAGTAAGCCTTCCTTATTGCCCTTCTCTTGTGTTCGTAAGACACTGGATAACTGAGGTACACACCCCTATTGTATGGATTTGTCTGTGTTTAAAGAGCAGCATGCTTCTGTCAGCAGTTTGTACCTCTTTTGTCATCACAAACAGCCCCGTTCAGCTCCCCTGTGATGTTTCCACAAGGCACTCTCTCTGGTGGTGGGGATTCAACATCCCATAAGACAGAGACGCTGTGAGAAGAGGAGAAAGAGACACAGGTGCTGACATCACTTGCTCAGTTTGTCCCCAAAAGAAGGTCAGCTCAGCAAAAATCAACCCTGTTCTGCGACAAACATTTCACCCCATGTGAACTTACAAAATACTGGCAGCCCGGAGACCAAATGGGGCCCATGGGCAGGACAACGTATATAAATACCTGGGGAAGGCTGGCAAGGGAACAAAAAACAGGCTCTAATTTTCTCCTACAAAATTAGGCAGCTTTCATACCGCGGGAGACTAGAAAGGTTGAGTTACCCTGACGCCAGTACCGTCATTATTGGCTCAGTTTTTTTGGCTGGTGTACAAGTCTGGCGTTCCTGCTCTTGAGGGGATTTTACTGTAGCACAGAAATTGGTGGGAAACTTCAATGTGTCAGCCACCTCTGTAAGCTGGTCCAAGCATCCGAATTCCAGAACATCTGGAGACTGACCACGGTGGCCCTGTCGACGCTCTGTCAGGAAGGCTAATGAGCAACCTCACTGTAATTAAATGGTGTCCTCAGGTGCTCTAAAATTAAAAACAAAACAAACCCCAGAGAGCGTGTACAGCCTGCATACACGTGCTATTATCCAAACCGTAACATATTCCATATGCCTTCCTATCAAGTAACTTCCTACATTCTTCAAGCCCAGACTTACCACCTTGGGGACCTCCCAATAAAATGCAGTGATTTGGGGAAATTATCCTGCAATAGGCCTATACATCTGAGGGCCAGAGAGCAAATTACAGGCTCGTAATGTTTTCCCAAATATCTTCACATATGCTCTGTTATTATCTATATTGCATTACAGTGTATCATGACCTATTTGACATTAACAACATACGACTTAAATTGCCTGCGGAGGACTGGAGAGCATTCGTACAAAGCGATGTTGGCAGTCACAGCCACATGCACTGCACTGTGCCTGGTGGACCTGTTCTCCTGAGGTCGATGGAAACTCAGGCTGCTAAGGCCTTCACAACCTTCAGTCCTTGGCTTACCGCAGGAGCCCTTCTGCATACCAGGAGCTTGGCCACATTGCCAACAATTTTTCTGAAATCCTCCCAGGGGTGTGAAACAACCAGCAGCACCCTCTGATCCTATTTGCATCCCATTGTTAGCCTGAAATGCTCATGCTGAAAAGTGGAGGGTCGCAGGTACCTCTTTCAAGCAACTGTGGTAAACATCCATTAAGGGCATCACATTCTCTTTTTACAGTACATGTTATTTATTAACAAAACCTAAAATCCCAGTTGCTCTTTCACCCTGTTATTGCATGTTTTCTGTCCTAACTTTTCTGCATCACTGTTAGAAGCTGTTTATACCTGTTTCGGACACTGGAACGAGCTACATTTCAGCAGCACATCGGTAGTAACTCAAGTACAGCAGAACCTTGGTAAAGTACAGAAATAATTGTTTTAAGTGCTGTGATTTAGTAGCGGAGGCAGTGCTGCAAATCAATAATCATACTTAAGCGTTTAGGACTTTTTTTTTAATTATTATTATGCAGACGGCAAATCAACGCATGAGGTAGGAGTAAATATACTGAGGATCCCTTCACTGGTTCAGTCCTCAGGGGGCTGAACTCTTTGATATTGGATTCTCGTTCTCTGCCGTTTCAAGAGTGTACCTTCCTTGCACCCTGCAATTTGGAATAGTATCCACGCAAAGAGAACCTCTGTTCTCTTTGAGCTTCCGCACAAGGGACCCAGGAAAACAAAACAAAAAGCCCACCCCAAAACTAGTTGCTTTGCTCCATCTAGAAGAAGCACTTTGAGTTGGTGGGTTTCTTTTTCCCAGCTTTTGGATTACGACGGGAATCCAGTCGGGAAACAGGAATCAGAGGTGAAGGTGCCACAGCAAACTACTGCCATACAATGATCAAAGTGAGACAAAGCCCACCACTCGGTATTTCACGTGGCTCTGAATCACATTCAGCATTGTTATTTTGGACTCTTGTGCATTTTTTTTTTTAAGGATTTAGCATCCTTTCTGCTTGGGTATCTCCAGAAGTTTGCTATCTGGAGAGCATGTAAACCTGAACTGAAATTAGGTATCTGTGGAAATAGCCTAAATCGCTTGTCTGGGCAGTAAAAGCAGAGTAAGCAGAATTAATGGCACGGCTTGAATAAAGAAAAATGCTGCTTTTTTTTACCAGGTTTGCTTTTTTAGCAAACCCTCGATGTTCTGCCAGCAGCCAGGCGGCTGTGAGGACGTGTGCCCCTTTCCTCCTCTTCCGTGTGTGCGGGGGCAGCCGAGCCCCGGGTAACTTCTCTCAGGGACACCCTAGAGCCGCCTCCCCTCTCCCGGCCCCGCTCTGCCCCGTTTCTCTCCCGCAAAAAAAAACTTTCCCCGGCAGCTGGGGCCCGGGTCCGCTCCAGGACCAGGCCCGGGGCCGCGCAGCTCCCGCCCGGGTCCCTCCCCCTGGCGCCGGCGGGGGCGGAGCGGGGCCGGGCCGGGCCGGGCCGGGCCAGGAGGCGGAGGAGGAGGAGGCGGAGGAGGAGGAAGAGCAGGGGCCCGGGGCCGGCGGAGCCCCGTGTCGGTGCTGCCCGCGGCGGGCGGCCGCTGTCCCGCGGCGGCCCGGCGTCCGTGTGCGATGAAGAAGCCGGACGGGAAGGTGGTGCTGCTGGGGGACATGAACGTGGGCAAGACCTCGCTGCTGCACCGCTACATGGAGCGGCGCTTCCAGGACACCGTCAGCACCGTCGGCGGCGCCTTCTACCTGAAGCAGTGGGGGCCCTACAACATCTCCATCTGGGACACGGCAGGTCTGCGGGGCTCCGCGGACCGGGGGGGAGCGAGCTTGCTGCGGGGCCGGGCGTCCCGGGCTGCGGGGACGTGGCTTTTCCCCCGCCGGGGGAGAGGAACCGCCGGCGAGTTGGGCAGCAAAACTTCTCGGTAGCTTCCGAAAATATCGACTTGTGCTTCAGAAGGGACGTGCTTTATTGCGGGCTTGTTTCTAGAAACCGGACCCCTGTGGGTGGCTAGCGGTGGGCTGTGTTTCAAGACGAGAATTACAAAGGCTGGCTTCACCAAGATGACTTCTCTTATGCTCGTCTGTTTTTGTTTTTATTTTTAACTATATACCATGCAATAATCCCTCCCAGGCTTTATCTTGTGGTTTGAGAGCCCCCTTTCCAGCTGCTTATTTTCACTGCAGCTTTCTGTTCGTTGTTAGCTGAGGATTCCGGTCCGAGCTGAGCTGGGAAGCTGGAAAACCTCCAGAGACTCATCTCAGTAAGCCAGGCGAAGCACCCAGGCAATAGACACCTTCCTTGGGGCTCAGAGCTTGTCTCCTTCCTCGCAGTCGGGGTTCACCCTGCACCCCGCAGCAGGACCGCTTCGGGTGCTGCTGCCCACGCAGTGCTGCGGCCGGAGCTCCTGTGGTTTCCTGAGCCTTGGCAGGGCATCTGCAGCCCGGCTTCTGAGGCCACACTGGTGAAAAGTGCCGTGCTGGGAGCTGTGTCTTCCCCATGCTTCCTTCCTGTTGGGAATTAGCCCTTCAGAGGCAGGCTTGGCTCCAGGAGGGTCTCGCTGTTGACTTGGTGCTCCTGCAGAGCGGTGTGAGTTGCCAGCTCCGGGCTAGGCAGTGCTGGGACCCGTGGGCTGTGGTTGATCTTCTCGTTAGTCTTCTGAGAAACTGTAGCTCTGAAGCACATCCGTGCTTCATTCCTGGTGAAGAAGTAGTGGACCTTGTGGGTGCTACAACTCTGTTGATGGTGATAAGATTAAATGTGGGTTTTGTCATGGTTTTCCTTTTGTTTTTATGGTCCTTGTGCTTTTGTTGGCCACGACACGTCTGCAGTCCTTGGTATGTGGGTATTATTTCTCTGTGGTGTCACTGTCATACCTCTACCAGATGAGTGCCAAGTAAGCTTTGAATTTTTATAGCAGGGAGGAGCTTATAATTCAGCTCTGTGTCTGTTTATTAACCTGGCATTGCTTACTACTGAATTCTTTTGAGGCAGTTACAGCGTAATCAAATACAGATAAATTGTTCAGTATAATTGTGTATGCATAGATCTGTAGGAGAATCCAAAAGGAAAGATCATCCTGGAGATCAAAAATGCTTCAGCACAATAGGACAAAAGTGCAGTTTGGCATTTGCACCCATCTTACCCAGATAAACACTGAGGGCCAACACCAGGCGTCTGTCTTAGCAGTACAGTGCCCCAGCAGTCCTTCACACCAGCGCAAGGGAGCGGTTTGGGAGGTTAGGGCTAGAAAATGAGGGGCTGCTTGGTTGTAAATGCTGCACAAGCTCAGTCCTCCAGCAAATTACACAGTCAAGCAAGATGAACTGGAATGTGAGTTCTGTTTTCATGTTATATTTAGTATATGAATGTATGTTTATTTTCGTTTTGGCTTATCAACATTTTTTTGGGCACTGCTGTCTCCATAGAAGTCCTCTATGTTTTATGTTCAGTCCAGTCTGGATGTTGTTTGTTATTCTGAAAGGGGTTAGGCAGCTGCCTGTAATAAGGTAGACGTCAGTAATATACTGAAACTTTTTTGCTTTGTTTTTACAAGATTAGACTTCAGTGATTGATGAGCATCAGTTGTGTTGATGGATCAAAAGTTACTTACGTGTGGATATTAGTACTACCTCAGTTCAATTGCTGACCCTCTGAATTATTTAAAACATACCATTTTTACTCATCGCTTTGTTGATCTTCCATTACTTCTTGCTCTAGAAATATCTTACCTGCTTTCCAGATATAATTAAATCTGCCGATGTGCTCGGAATGTATGTTGTTGTGTTATCACACAGTAAATCACAGAAATGCACACCTCACATTTTCTACCAAGGGAAGTCTGAAGAGCACACCAGCTAGTCTAGGTAGGGCTCCTCTCTTGGCTGTGCATTCCCACCCATCCTTATCCTGGAAAGATCAGCCGCTTAGTCTAATCTAAGTCTTTGATATTCTTACCCACAAGTCTTGTAAAATGGGTGTAAAGAAGTTGTCAGACTTGTTTTTTTATTATTTTTTTATTATTATTTTTTTTTTTATTTTTAATGTAAATGCTAACAGCGAAGAACTTGACATTTCCAGTTTTCCAATCTGATCATTATGAAAGAAGTTGTTTGGAAATTGCATTGAACTCAAGGAGGCAAATAAGCTACACAAGGAAGAATACTTGGGAGAAGCACTGTGTGCTTGCCTTGTTTTTTATCCTCCTTCTTTTCTTAGCCACCTACTTTTGACTGTTTTCTCCATTGTCAGAGGCTTGGCTAGATGGTCCTCATGTTTCACCCAGTGTGGTGGAGCAGAGAATTGTTTATTAACTCAGGTTCTCAAGATACAAATTATATTTGCGTGTTTTCTGTTTGAGTCAGTTAATTCAAAGGAATGAAACAAAACCCTCTTTGCTTGAAGTATACAAAATAAGAGGAAAACTGTCAACTTCTAGTGTTTTTTATTGAGGACTAGTCTGCTAGAGGGCCTTAGTCTCTAAACATCTGAGCGTATGCCTTGAGACCTTCCTAGCAGCATGTCCGGAGCACTATTTTTCAGACCCAAGGAACGTGAGCAGTAGTATCAGCCAGAAGAATGTTCTCCTGTGAAAGAATCGGAGGTCGGAGTCTCAAGGGCATCAAAGCGTGTGTGTGTGTCTTCTAGGCAGTGCTGACAGCAGCTAAGGAGTAAACCAAAGCTCCCGACTGGGTGTTGGTGGTGTGCAACACCATGCTAGTAGGTTTTCTCTTCTCTCTGGCAGCACAAATGCATCCAGAAGCTGTGGGTCTTGGTTCTGCTCTACCTTTAAAGGCGTGTGGTGTTTTCGCTTAACAATTAAGTGGAAGTGTTCTGGGATTTCAGGTGTGTTTTCTGATGCCTTAATATTTCAAAAGGGAAAGCTTGTCTGTATGTTAGTTTGCGGTCTCATGAATTGGACGTTTGTCTGGTGATTGGTGATGCCCCCAGAAGCAAGGTTTCTTAACTATTAGTGGTCAGGATCCGTTGTGTTACTGGCTTGGTATCAAAGCAGCAGGCCAGTAAGTTAATCACAAGTATTTAATAAAATTCACTTCATGATGCTGTGACTGCGTTTTAAGAAAGAAGCCGGCTTTTGAACTTACCATGCGGAGAGTCATGCAGCACGATAATGAACATAAAGGTTAACTGGGAAAGCAAGCTTCCCTTTTTCTTCCTCTCATCTTAAGCTAGCTGTCTGAGTGGGAGAACTGATTTGACTCTGCTGTGAGTTTTCAGCTCTCAAAGAATTAGAGCTTAACTGTAGCAGTCTGCAGTGGTGTTATAAGGTTCCTCACTCACTTTGTCTTTGAGCCTCTTGACTTTGCTTTTGGAAGTGGAGGTCTATAGTGGGAGAAAATAAACTACAGATGAGATGGTTACTTGGGTTATTCAAAGCCCAGGAGGACCCTGAGGCAGGTGGGAAGGCCTTTCTAAGCCAGGTGAAAGAGTGGCAGCTGACATTGGATCTTGATCAGCGTTTGATGAGGTATATTTGAGGAGGTTGTTGGAGGGGTTTAAAGGAGATCATCTCAACAAAAGTCTTGAGGATCAGGGCTCATTCAGTGAGTCTGTGTGCCTGGATGTGCTTAGGAGGCTGGAACTTAACAAGGTAGGAGATGAAAATCACAGAGGATGACACGTCTTAAGTTTGTTGCCTGTGAGTCCTACTCTTGGTGGTAACTGGACCCTGAGCTGCCTGAAGTTTTGCTTTTTGCCTCTGGGAAAATTATCCCACAGAATATGATGTTGGCCTCTGCATGATAGCTGAGGACCAGTGCCTTCATGCATAGTGTGGCTTCCCTGTGTTTGGTTTTAGTCCCCACATCTTGAAAAGGAAGCTGTCAGAATGGAGATTCAAAGAGGCGAGGTGGTGAGCTGCTGAGAAAAATCTCTTGTGCATTTGGGGAAACCAGTGAAGAGAGTTCACTGTCGTCGAGCTCTGTATCTAAAGCCTGTGAAGCAGGTTCAGAAGCAGGAATAAAGGTTTAGCTTTCCAACATGCGCGGAAGCATAGTTTTGTTGTTGTGAAACATTGCACTAGGGGATTTTTCTGAAATGAATCTTTTCTGAGAAGAGCAGAATAACTTGGGAGGTGATTGAAAGTATGAGGAAATAACGAATTGTGCAGAGAAAGTCCCGAAGGAACTTCTTTTTTTTTGTGTCCCACAACTTGAGAATATAGTGATGCAAAAGTAAAGTCAAAGGTGACAAATTCACTGCTGCTGACAGAAAGTGCTTTTTTACACAAAGGCAGTAAAAAAATTGGAAATACCTTGTCACAGGGAACTGTGGGGAAGAAAACAAAAGTGTGAACACCACATGGGGGATAAAATCAACACATTGTCTTTATAGAGCTATGGCTAACTCACTTCATTGAGGGAGGATTTTGTTTCTACTGTGTATTTTTTTAGTACTGACTCTCGAGGAGGCAAGTTGTTGGGGAGGGTAAGCCACTTGTTTGTTGGATTTGATACAGGCCAAGATGAGTGACACACATGGACCTCTGTGGTAATTTCTCTGTTCAGACTTCCATGTTAAATCCAAGCTTTAATAATAGTGTGCAAAGTGACTCCACTGGTCCAGCCCAAGTGGGAAACTGCCTGATGGTTCAATGCGACTCTCTCCGAATTGTATCGGTAACCTGGGATTTTTGCCTGGCTAAAGCAGGCAATGTGTTACACCACAACATTGCTAATGTTCATCAAGCCAAGGTTTGTGGCTTTGGAGTGGCAAGGTTTGTGGCTTCAGGAGCACCTCGACTTATGTGACAAAAGATGTCTTTGCTTTCTAATTTTGGCTTGGAGTGGGGCCTGAGTTTTAGGGGCATCCTGTAAAAGAGTGGAGAGGGATTAATATTAACTGCTTTCGAGTGCATCTAGTGGAAGGGAAGACGAGTGTATGTTTGTCTGGTCTTTGGTGCATGATGCGTGTTCTTGTCTTTCTGTAAAATTCTGCTTCTTCGCTGTGACTGATATTGAATGAGTTCATACAAGTCCTTGCATTGACTGAATATGTATATTTTCAAGCCATGTTTTACAGCCCCATATCCTAGGTTGAAGCAGCACTGATAATCTTTGTAATGAGGAACGTGTGCCTTTGGCATTGCATCCTTTCTTCCCTGCTTACTGAAGAAGGAGGTGTATTTTCCAGATATCTGTCAAAATTGACTTGACAGCTGAAAGGTTATTTTAAGTGATGACTGCTTGATCAATGACAATACTGACAAAACGCGTGTGAGAGGGAGGCGTAAAAGAGGGAAATGGCTAGTCAGACAGTGGAAACGAAATGGCAAATTTGCTTCAGAGTTGCTGACAGGAAGTGCAAATGTATGGAAATTCATCTTCCTGGTGGATCAGAAGCAAGGTGAGAAAGACTGTAGAAAATTTCAGAAGGATGGCCATGAACTGAATTCTTTACTTCAGTAAATTAGTCTGCTAGTAGGGTGTGTGCAAAGGCTTAAACAGGTATTCTGTGCAAGAAAGCAAGTCATTAAGGCCTTGTTGCGCTCTTCATTTCGAGCTTAATATCTGTCAGATGCATACCTGAGCTGTCTATGAACACTCTTTCAACTATTTGGGGGTGAAGGGGAGGACATAGGGATGGACCGGGATGTGACACTCTTTTTTCCTTGCATCATCCTCTGTCTAGCTGGGTGAACAGTGGTGTGTTCCTGTTACTTAGGCTAATTTGAGTATCTTTACTTCACACTGCGATCACTTATCATAGCTTAGTTGTTTGGTGCACAACAATTATTTGGCACAAACATGCATTGAAGCCAGTTGCCACGTGAGCTTCTGAGTGTGTTTTTTTTTTTTTTTTTTTTTTTTCTGTGGCAGTGTTTCTCTGGATGAACTGAAGGTGAACTTGGTAATTCCTTGTCCAAGTCACGTTGTAGTATTGCAAAACATCTAAACAAGTAATCTTTGTTTGGGTCTCCACAAAGAAAAACACCGAGGCTGTGGTGGATATGTTTGGGGATGTCAGAAATTATGGAATAAAAAGAATCATTTTCTCTCCCGAGTCTGGCTGATTAGCTTTCTTCTGGGTGAACGTTGGGTAGAACATTCTGGTATTTGATCAAAAGGTGTCAAAGTTGTGATGTATTACTTTTCCTGCTCTACTTCTGTTATATGAACTATAGCTTCATATGCAGTGCCCGAAGATGTGCGGGCCTAGGAAATGAAGTGATTAAAACTTAGCTTACGTGAGTGGTGCTGCTGAGAGCAGAGGTGGTCAAAGGAAATGAGGTTTGGCATTTTGTTTTTTCTAGCCTAAATTTGAACATTGGCTCATTAGAGCAAAAATACATCTTAGTCTAGTTTGTAACATGATGGACACTTCATGTACAAGACTCCAGGAGGAGAGACACTCAGAACTTTCAATATTCAAACAGGTAAAAGTCAGAAATTGCCGTACTGTGAATTAAAGCTCCTGTGCTTTCAGACTGTTTCTGTTTGTTATTAATAACCCCCCCCCCCCCCCACTCAGTTCTTGCAATTTTTTTTTTTTTTTGCTTTTTTCTGTCATGAAAATAACTCACTGTATCCTCAGCTACAGAGAATACATAATTTTCCTTTTTCTAGTCTCCGGGTTAATGAATTGAAGATTGGAATAATTGTGTTCAGTAACCATTACATATCTAAGGTAAATACCTCTCCCTGGTCCCACGGCATGTCCTCTCCCCAGTTCATCCAATGGCATTTCTCCTTTAATTCATTATATATTTAATATTCCTAACCACTGTTCTTGTACTCAAGGATATTCTTACTAAATAAAGAGAAAAGGTGTTCTCCAGCCATCCAACTGCTCTTGTATACTTTAAGAATAATGGTTTTCAGTACTGCTGAAATAGCAGGGTGTATTTGTTCTACCATTTGTAGCTGATGACTACTTAACCTTAAAAGTGTATGGCTGAATATTTAATATGACGTAAGTATTTGAGTTTTTATTCTTCTCTTAATTATATCATCACCCGTAAAGTGAAGGGTGGCTTAGTTGGGCTTTCAAGTAAATGTTGGTCCTGTAAGAATATATAAACCAGACATCTCAAAGAAACAGCTCGTGAGGTGGCGCAAGGTAAATGAGTGTAATACGCTTTATGAAGAACGTAAAGCAGAAGGTGAGTACATTGGAATAGCCTTTGAAAGAAGAGAGATGTCTAAATTTTGCTCACAGGCTGTGTAATGACTTCTTTAAATGGAGTCAGCCAACTTTGAGATACCTGCTTACGCTCATGTTCCCAATGTGCTAAACTGCAATGGTATAAAAACATACACGTGTGGTGGTGTGCCCTGGCTGAAGTGGCCTTCAGTCGAGCTCTTTCTCCCTTCCCTCCCGTGTCCCGAGGGGTTTGGGCTGGCCGACTTCCCTGTCTGGCTGCGCAGGTTACGACACTGCTGGGGCTGCGGATGAGCGCGGTTCAGTGCTTTATGCCGTGAAACTTCTCAAAGTTCACTTTCTGTTCTTCATAGTGAGGTCTGTCATCTGGATGTACAAAGCTGGTGCTACTCTCTTGTTAGCTCCCACATTTGGAAAGAATTAAGGCTCTGGGATATTTAGAGATTTTTGTTGTGTATTATTTATTTGTTTCTATTCTCCTGCTGCCATTTGCTGTCTGAAACAGCAGATACTTTGGTTTATTCAGAAAATTGGGAAATTACAATATCTGTAGTGATTTATGGTTTAAAAAAAATAACGCAAAACAAACAAAGGAAGAGTCCTATGTAATTTAGTCGTCATCTTCCAAGCCTTGTAAAAGGGATCATCATATCTCTTGAGTCACTGCAAGTGGGACACGTTTTGGAAAACAGCTGGTATAATGAGACTGATTTTTATTTATTTTTTTTTCTGAAAAGCTGTCATAGACTGCTTATTTAAAAACAAATCTTTAGTTTAATGAAACCGAAAACACCTCAAACTACTCGCCCCTCCCTGGTCCCTGCCTGTGTGACTGCTGCTTATTTTTATGAGGAGGACCAAACGCTCTCTTGGACTCTCCTTAGGATGTGAGCTTTCTCTCCCAGATAGCTGTCTGTATCATGTTCCTATTGTTTCCCTTATCTCATTTCCCCTTTTAGCATTTTATGCACTTCCCACGTTTTCCTCCTCAACTCTTGGTTTCTGTTAAACCTTGGAAGCCCAGTGGTGGTGGACTAGACGCTGCCTTCTCTTCTCTCTGGCGGCAGACCGCTTTGTCACCTAGGGCAGCTGCCTCATCTCTTTCTTAACAGTAGAGGAAAAAAAAAAAAGGACGTAGCACATGCAAATCTGCAGTCAGTTCTCTTTCAGTAAGTGGCTTCCCCTCGTGGCATGAAGGTTCAATGGATGGACCCTGCACAGAGCAAGCAGATTGCTCCGTGTGGCATATGCTCTGTACGAGTTCAGAACTGAGCTGTTTACACGTCTTGGTGGTACTCCCTTTGTGCCAGGCTGGGAAGCATTAATTAGACAAGATCAGTTGTTTTTTTTGACCATGCCTGTTTTGCGGTTTTTGTTTCTTTAATCCTTAAATTAATGCCTCTACACAGTGAATATGAAATACGCTCTTAAGAGTGCAGACAGAGAAGCAAGAAGTGGAACTGGAAGGGAGAAGTGCTGGAAACTGAAAGCCATGCCTTTATCTTTGTCAGCAGATCTTCTGAAAGCCCAAGCGCCGAGTTCCATGATACAATTACCCAAATTCAGTAAACCTCTCCTGTTATATATCCCAGAGGCAGCTGTATGTCTGGCATAGTCTCCTGATCATGGCACTTGCTGAGGACAGCCTGCCGGGTCACCAGAACTTCTTCCTGCTTCTGACAGACAGCGGCTATCCAAGGGCATCCAGTGAGGGAGAATTCATCCGAGTCAAAGCTGGTGGCAGCTGGCAATGAGCAGAAGCAGTTGTGGCTTTCTTGAGGATAAATTAGGCCCGAATGAATTGCCTGTGTTCCTGGTTGAGAATCTGCCTGAACTGATATTGAAACAAATTGTTTAAAAATATGTCTGTTGAGTGGGCCTAGGTTTATGTCCCTTGTTACTGATGGGAGTTGGTCTTCAACAAGTGAAATAGTAGATCCTTATTCACTTTTCAAGATCCATATCCTTCATTCTACTTCTGCCCATTTAGCAAGGCTTTACTGTTTTTCAAATTGCTAGTGAAGGCTAGTCAATTGAAGTGTTAGAAACCAGCAGTTACTTATAGTTATCTACTACAGCATGGCTTCATATCCCCATAAGATGGATCAACCTTAAATACGAAGCACTTATCGAGTACCTGCTGGGGCAGACCATCTTTGGGTGCTTGCTGTTGGTGTGAGAAGGTAACTTCCTAATGTAGTTCAGACAACTCTATTATTCATTATGTGTGCAGGAAACATTTCTCAGTTTTAAAATATGTGACACAAAAGATCACTTCTGACAACAAGAACTGCCAGCTCTCAAATGTGTTTTTGTCTTTGTGAAACCTGGTCTGTATATATTTTTTCAGAATCTGAATGTCTCATTTTGTAGACTTTTTTTTTTTCTTCCCAGTTTTGACTACCAACATTCAGCTGCTGCTTTATGCTAAATTTTAAAAGTTACGTCACTTGGAAATATTTTAGCCCTCTTCTTCATGTCGCCTAGTCACAGTCAACATGGAAAGGTACTGGTAAGATAAAAGATTTATGAAAGTAGTACTTGAAGTACAGTCTAGATATGACTTAGCAATTTTATCTCCAAAAGGAACCACGGCCAATATATTCAGGGCACATTTGGCCCTTTCTGTATGCCCTAGAGTGCTAGTGTCTGTACTGAATAGTCATGTTGTTGTGGGAGAACAGGATGGCAGTGGGGAAGGGTAGGAAAGTGTAACCAAGTTGCCCTAAAATCAGCTCCAGGCTGATTTTTGAAGGCTAAAAAACTACTGATTTTGGTATCTTGGTGCGGTGGTGGAAGCATGCCGGAGATCCGTGAAAATATCTGAAGCCTGAACTTTTTTCATTGTCTTTGTGGTTGGATACCTAAACTTAATCCACAGAGGACCTGCTTTCATTAGAGAGGAAAAATAGTGCATAGTTGAAGTGTTGCTGTCCTTAATTAAGATGTGTTTATTAAGTTTATGGTATTTCCTCACTCAAAGAATGGCATGATGTAAAGTATTGTAGTGACTTGGTGTGTACGTAGTCACTCGTCTTCAGCAAAACTTAATGGGAAATTTTGATTAATAAAAGAAAAAAGGCTGTATAAAGATGACTAGGGTGAAAGCAAAGTAACGAGGAAGCTGAAAAAACTAAGTAAACTTAAAACAGTAATAAAAATGAAGAAAAACAGGAAGCATTTCTCATTTGTGAGGGAACAGGCAGATACTGATTGCTGTCTTTGCGGAGAGCAGGAATGACTAATAGTGTCAGGGTTTCAGAGGGTTTACTGATGTACTCTTAGGCGAGCAATTTCAACCCCACCCACCTCTGATTTTTTTTTATTTTTTAATACCACACCTGTATCAATGTTTGCTTGGGTGAATTGGAAGCCAAGTTAACTTGCCGGTTCCGTATTGAGCAATATAAAATATCCAACTCGCCTTGAGTGACCTCTAGGGCCATGCAATGCTGGCTGAACTGTACTAAAACAAACCTGGCCCTGCATTCCTGTGTGAGCTAAGGACCAACTTCTCTCTTTGAAGAGCAAACTTTGGGTGGGATTGCAGGCTTTGGAGTTCTCCTTTCTGGAGGTAAGGACCTGGTAACAAGCTCTGCTTAGCAAGGGCGCGCAGAGGTGGGATCGTCTGCAGCGCCCGTTCCTCTGTGGAAAGAAATTGCAAATTTCAGGAAAAAGTATCAGATTTGGGGTACTGGAAAGGAAAACAAGCTGCTTTTAGAACTTGTCCTGTGGAAAATTAATTGCTTTTCTGTAGGAGTGCCTTTTCTTTGAGGTGACGAACTGTTGTTCCAGAGGGTGTTATGGCGAAAAGGCTTCTTGCACAACCAAGAGCTGAGAGTCTGATGTGGCCGTGGTGGTTTCAAAGCCCACTTCACTTCTGTAAGTGGTCTCTTTGTTACCCTCACTGAGCAATAGCTGGCTTTAAGCCCTGCTGCTGCAGTTAAGGAGTTGGTGTTACTGCTTCCCGCAGAACTTTTCCAAAGTAAATCCTAATGTTATTATTATTTTTTTTCCTCATAGTTTGCTTCTAATCATCTCCCTCCCTAAGCAGGTCACCTGCCAAATGACCAGTTGTTCTTTGAAGCAGCAGTTTTAAATTGCCCTTTAAGCATAAAACTTCTGAAGGATTTTACATCAGTGCTTACATTTTACTTTATCAAATTCAAAATTCAACCTTGCACTCCAGCTCACACCTGTACAGAAGTTTTGTGATTTTAGTTCTCAAGTGCTCTGCCACATATTCAGTAGGGGTGGTGTTGATACTGGAGTTCTGGCACGGTGTTTCCTCTCAGACAGAATGATAGTGTCACATGAGTCTGGTATTGCCTCATTTCTTTTGCCAGACTTCAGCAGATAAAATGTCTTCTTCTAAAACACCATGGTTATGTAGGGAACTAGATAAATACTGGTGTCATTTTGTCAGTTTGTATTGCAGATACTCTTGAGATACGCTTGCTGGACTGGAAGTGCTAAGGTCATTTTTACATTTCATTTACAAGGCACTGCATTTCCAGACAGCTGGAAATATGTGAACTGCTTAAAGCTTCTGGGGTTATTTTCTTCTCCTAAAAAATAAACGTGGATCAAGAGAACTAAATAAAATAGGTGGTCTGAAAAAAAGCAAGTCTCATTTAGCTAAATGAAAAAGTTACTTGGGGTGGCAGAGGTGTAGATGGGATCTTTTGCTGCAATGTATATTTATTTACTGGGGTACCTTTTTATATATATGTAATCTCTTACTGGGATACCCAAGGTTTTTGTTGGCAAAAAGTACGCTAGATACTGTGGTTAGGAGCATTTTTCCCAAATGTTTTGTGTTACAATAATATATGTTTTAAATTTGAAACTTTGGATACAAAGCATACTAGTAGAATAAAACTGGCCTGTCAATGGGAATTTGGATTTTGAAATTAAAATTCTTGTGAGTTCAGAAGTTTGGCTTAGTTTTAGTAATAGCAGGGTAAGTTTCGATTTACTCTTGTCAGCAAGAAAAGAAAACAAAAACCAATAGTACTTACACAGCGGAATAGATTCCAGCTCATCTTTTCTCTCAGAGAAGTTGAAAATAGTTCATGGGCTAAATCTTGTAGATAATGGGGATCTCCTCTGATACTATTTGTCCTTTATATTGGAGTTACGCAGCTCCTTTGTCTGGTGAAGGCATTCCTGGTCAGATACCATGAACATGCATTTAGTCCAAAGACAGTCAGTGGACAAGTCTATCTACAAAAAGACTACTGCAGTTAAAAACACTCAGACTAAACAAATACGTAAGGTTACAAATGAGTATAGACTAATGGCCAAGCTAGATTTTGTTTGCGCAACAATACGTGTTTTGTTGCAAGGCCCATTGAGCTGGTAGCAGATGACAAACCAAGCTCTTAATGTGTTGTGGTGTCCCAGAGCCCAAGAATTGTTCTAAAAAGTATACGAAGCGTAGAGATGAAAGTAGTGAAGAACTGAAGTAACCACGTAGTGGTGCTGACTCTGCTACGGTCTTGGTTATAGAGTAATGCAGAAAGGATGGAGAAAAGAGCTACAAGCATGGTTAATGGATTAGAGGCACAGAGCCCAAATACGAAAAATTGTTGACTTACGTGGCCTAATTAGAAGAAGGTTAAGTCATAAAAGAATATCTTTTAGTGAAGAGTGGGTTTTTTTGTAGTTTTTTTTTTTTTTTTCATTTGTTTTATTCATGTGCTTTGTTGTTGTTTGTGTGTTTTTTTTGGAAGAGACTTTCATGAAGGTGAAAGTCTTATCAAAATTCAGTCTGAAAGCTAAAATACAGCATAGGAATTCGTGCAATATTAACTCCTCTTTCTTTGGTTGTTATATGAAATACAGATTCTTCAGTTACAAGATGAGGGCTGAGTGAAATTCTGTCGTTGTTATGCAGGAGATGAGACTCAAATGAGGATTACAGTTGCTGGCCTCTGGCTTTGCTCTGTGAATCTCTTTTTTTCTTTTTTTCTCTCCTTTCTCCTTCATTGGCTTGATCTCCACCAGCCTGTAAATGGGTCTGTCTTTGGGAACTTGTAAACTGAATTCTTCATTGCTGGTTATGAAATGAAAGTTTTCAAGGCTGGATTTAAAAAGTTTGTGGCTGAAACTGATTATTCTGACTGAATAATACGGGTTTTCAAAAGATGACAGAGCAATGTTTATTTTACTGATGAGTGAGTGAGAGGATTTCATCTGCAATAACTTTTTTTTGATACTTCTCTGGCTTGGTATATTCTGAAGGAGGATTGACCTGCACCAATTTAAGTTGCTAGTTACTTGGTTTTAGTTTAGCTGCCTTTAGAATGAGAAGCTAACCAACCAAAAAAAAATAAAAGAAAGAAACCCACCAAAAAATGTCAAACCGACCCCAAAGCAAACTTTTACTCATTTCCAGTTGTGGGCTCTTTAGACGTGTGCTGGGAGTTAAGCCTATGTCTTTTGAGTCATTTCTTTAGCACCTTGGAAAAATGTTGTAACAAGACATTTATTTTGGAGTTTCTACTAGTGTGTGTCTAGACAGATAACCTTCTCAGAGGGTACAAAATAAAACTAAGCCTGTAGCAGAAGTTCCCATTACTTTTTGTTGTTGGAGAAAAGCATATCGCAACAAGCCACCATTTTCAGATAAAACTCAGATGATCTTGTAGATCATTAACCAAGTCTTAGGGTGGTTGGCATGTGACTCATAGTACGCTATGCTGGCATGATTCTTGCTTAACTTCTCAGTGTGCTATTTGTCCTACCAATAAAAGGCCCATTTAAGTGTACTTCTTTGGAAAAAATCTTTTACGTGAATTGCACCGGAACACCACTTTTGAAATGCAAATGGAATTGACGCTTTAATAGCTATTAGGCAATCAGTTTAAGCTGCTTGACCAATTGGCATAGTTCAAGCTTGACAGCGGATGCTCATCTCAGAAAGGATGGAGGCATGAAAGTGCTTATTCCCCTGTTCGGTCAGGGCTGTACTGTAATCACTCTGGGAGCATAGACCAAAAAAAGAAAAAAGGAAACAAAGCCAAAATACAATGATGAGCATTTTTTGCTGATGAAAATTCTTAACAGGAGAAGGAAAATAAGGACAATTGCAGCTGTTCATTTCAGCTTGCTGTTAAGGTGACTTTCCTTTTGGAAAGGCTGTAAACCAGGAATAAACCTGAACCTCTAAAGAAATATAAGAAGCATTAGCAAAATTATTCATCCTCTTAAGGAAAGGCTCCTATTTTAGAAAGTAGGTGACGTGGCTAAAATTTTAGGACAAAATCTTTTCCCTATTTCATATTTGACAATCCCTTCTGAAACTTGCCCTGCAAAACTTATTCATGGTGTATGTTATTTTTAGTTTAGTTATATTTAAAGGGGAGGAGAAAGAAGTAGGCGAAAAAATCAGGATAAAATAATTTTTCAATAAATGTATTAATATTAGTATTAAATGTATTAATATTCCATTTTCAGAAAGTAAAAGCCCCCTTCTTCAGATGCTTTCCAGTATCGCTGTCTTGCAGTGATTCTTCTTGTATGTAAAGAGTCTGAATTGGTGCCTTTCCTAGCCATACTGGTGGTGATTACAACTGGAAAAAAAAAACCTGAATTCATATGCTGGGTTTGTATTGGAACAAGCAAAAAGAGCAGAACTTCCTAGAGGTTGCAGGGTGGATTTTTCTATATTTTCATAATGCTGTTTAAAAACTTTGTTCAAATTTTTGTCCTGTTTTCTATATCTCTTTCTGTAGTAGAGGGTAGAAATAACGTGATTTGTGTTTTTAGTGCCCTTACCTAAAGCGGGGGAAGTACATGGCTTGCTTTTCTTCATGCAAAGTGGTAGGTCCTGGTGTGAACCAAATAGCTACTTCAGGTGTCTGAGAGGATGTTGGTTTTATTACTTAAAGGAATGGAAATAAAGGACAATTTTATTTTATCTTTTCTTTGCATATTACATAGGAGATGGAATCCCCAGTAAGTTTGCTAGCACAGCAAATCTCTAATCAGTGTTGGAGTAGTGGGAATTAGTGGATGGGAATCTTTTTTTTTTTTTTTTTTTTCCCCAAATACTACTGTTTTCCCCTCTTATTCCATGCAGACTATATTCATATCTGTTAAGTATTCAGGCATAAACTTGCAAAGTTACCCCCAAAGATAATTTATGCCTTTTTTTTTTTTTTTTAATTGCATTTAAGAATTAGACCTTTCCAATCGTCCTTCAATTGTTCATCATTGAATTTTTCCTCTTTTTTTGAGTCTTAGAAAAAATTCAGGCTTCCTAATAACAGAGTTCATGTATGTGTTTGGATATGTTTTTTTGGATCACTGATGGTAGTTTAGCGGGCTTCTCAAAAGTATCTCTTTGATATTTTTATGTACATAGATGGGTGCAGCTTAATCTCTCAAGATAAAAACCATCCTGTGGTATCATAGCTCATAAATCTGTGATTACAGTGTCAAGATATTTCCTGTTTTATGAAAACCATTCTCTACCTCCAACTCTATAACTGCTTGGATTTTCTGGAGTAAATTATCAGGCTGTTCAGACAAAATTAGATCAATAAATGCAATATTTTAATATTTGAAATAATTCTTTTCTGTAATCTGCCAGTAGATCATGTAAGATCGCTGTGAATTCAGTGGAAACTGGCTTATAGTGGGATAATGTAATGCCACATCCAGATCAGGAAGATAACATTTTCCTTCTGTACAGTAGTGCACTGAGTTCTTAAGGGCTGTCTTTTATTTAAATGTCACTAAATTAAATGTATTTGAAAAAATCTTCTGCTTCACTGTTCATAGTTAGTGGGGCTTTTCTGTCTGTGATGAGTAGTTCAAACATATTGCTTGTTCTTTTGAATTTGGGGCTTGCCTCCATTTGAGTGTTGTTCTCTATTTTCATGTGAAGATACTTGTACTGCTTGAAACAAACATCCTGCATATACTTCCTGCCTGGACACCAGCCGTTAGGGCTGTACTGGAGCTCATTCAGCATATTTCCTTTATTTATAAGGCAGTATAAATTCCTAAATGCTATCAGACTTGAGGGGTTTTAAGCAATTCATAGCTAAAGGTGATGCAGCTGCTAAGTTGTAGTCTTTCTAGTCTTCACTTTTTGTGTCTGAGTGAAACATTTGTTAATGGGGCTGTGATATTTGTAGGAAGATAACTAAAGCTGCTGGAAGGACAGTGCTCAGGTTGATGGCGATTTCTTGCCTTGCCTAAGCGAGGAGTGAATGATGGCTCCTGCTTGTGTGGCTTTCTTGCTCACACTGAAGGGCTGTGTTGCAGAGAGCTTTACAAGCCTCAGATGCTTTGTGTTTGTAGAATGGGAATGTTTGCAGGGTGTTTGGAATTTCAGACTCCTTCAGAATTTGGCATGTTTGTTCTTAAAGACAAAAATATAGAGATTTAAGTGAGAAGATTAACTCTTTTGCCATTTAAAATCTTCTTTTAATATGAGACAGATACCTGACTTAGCAACTGGGAGTAAGTTACATCTGGAAATGCAGTAGGCTTGTCCCAGCCCTATACTACTACATTGAGGTTGCTTTCCTGACTGTTTGGTTGTGGCGATTTTTCTTCAGAGAGATGTACTGAAGAATTTTCCTTTGCTCATTCAACCAATGCAGCTGTTATTTTCTTTTTCCACGCATAGCTCTTTCTACTTTACAAGATGAAAGTGAAGCCCTTTGGGTATAAGATCAGGACTTTCCTATGTTTATATTATGTTCTGCTTTGGCCAAGCATCTGTACACTTCATCTTAATAACTTAAATAGGTTCTCATGAAGTAGGGCACAGTTCACACCTTGCATGTTGATTAGCTTCTGAGTAATGAACATAAAATAAATGTTGTCTTGATTTTTAGTAGATCTAGAGGTCAGTTGCACTCTGAAACTTCCGTGCCCCCAAGAACGTTCTCTTATATAGCATTGTAAATGTATAACACCAGGTAAAGGCGGAGTGTAAGTGGATTTTCTAGTTACTCAACATTAAACGGTTTGGTGTTTTTTATTTTTATTTTTCCCCTCCCACCAACTTTTATTCTATGGGGAATTTTGTCTTGGAGCAAAACCAAATGTTGGCATTTCAAGTGGATCAGGAAACCATGTATTCAAGCAGCTTCTGGGTATGTCAAAAATTGAGCTCTTCAGTGTTCTCAGGCTCATTTGTTTCCACTAATTCCTACTTATGTCCTCCATGCTAATCCTTTGTGATAGAGAGCTTTATTTTTATCCCCAGGTAACCACAGGCGTAGTCCAGTTCTTCTTAATAGAGTTCCCGGCTTCAAGGGAAATGCATTAAAGCTGCCTAGAAGGAATAAATATCAATATTAAACTAGAATTGAAGAACTCTGACTTCGTCAATGTCAAAACTTTACAGCCCAAGTCACATGTGGGCAGGGGAATTTTCCTGAAGCCTTCAAGGACCTTTATTGCTTGCTTTTTGATAGTCAGCCTGTGTTTTGGTATATGTGTGCAAACAGAAATCTAAGTTTCTAGCCAAATTATTTCCCCTAATGTCAATTAAAGGGTCATAACGTAACTGGTCTGTCTGCAAACAGAAGGAAATGCTGTTTATTAAGGAGGAGCTTCCGTGTATGGTCTTGTGCTTAACATAGATGGTCCTACTGAAGCAAATCAAGAGCATCAGGGCCACCCTTTGAACCTCTGTCTGAATCCGTGCTTCTTTCTAGCACTGTTCTCTGTGCTGTCTCATGGGTGTCATACTTTGTTTTCTTTACTGTTTTGGCTATCTCCGTAGGGCACAATTCCTGTTTAACTTTGCATGTGCTTAGATTCAGACTCTCTTTTAAAAGAGAGCTAGAATTCAGAAGGGAAAATCCAGGTGGTGCCTTGTGTCTGTGCTAATTCCTCCTGCTTAAATTACAGTGTAAAGCCTTGGAAGAGGTTTTATGGACTGTCTCAAGAACTTTCTGGGCAATTTTGCACTTGTGTTCATTTTAAATACAGTACAAATATACTTCTACCACTCACCTTTGTGTAGTTTTCTACACTATGTGTTTACTTTAGAAACTCAGAATTTGGGACCGTTTTCAGACTTAGATATCAAAATAACATCACTTTTCTGGAAGACCTTTTTAGCTCTTTAGTGTTCAAGGTGTTATATTCCCTCGGGACTTAAGGTAACAGGCTGTTTTGCATTCTTCTGTGTGCTCACCATTAAGAGATTTAAAACTTGTTCTTCCAGTGGAAGATTTCTTGGAAGTGTGTGTGGGAAGTCATGTTTAGAAGCTGCAGTGAAAGCCTTTGCAGAGGTGTTAGGTAAGGAACAGATTTAAATCTGGCTGGAGGAAATTTTTGCTCTCCTAAACATCAACAGCAACTTCATAAGCTACTTGGGGTCTCGTCCTCCAGGGTTGGCAGCCGGGGACAGAGCTCCAGGAAGCAGCTGGGGGCAGCTGATCCCACGGCTGGGAAGGGAAGGGGAAGCTCGCTCAGGCTGCGGTCCTGTCTGGAACAAGCCTTCAGGTGGGCTGCAGCCACCCAGCTGCAGGTCAGGGTGCTGTAAGAGGCTGGCTAGATCAGAGCCAGGCCGTCAGTTCTCATCTTAGACTTGGGAATCACAAACATTAAGGTTGGAAAAGACCTCCAAGATCACCTGGTCCAACCACCCCCCTACCACCAGTGTCGCCCACTAAACCATGTCCCTAAGCACCACGTCCAGCCTTTCCTTGAACACCCCCAGGGACAGTGGCTCTACCACTTCCCTGTGCAACCCGTCCCAACGCCTGGGTGTTCTTTCTGAGAAGAAATGTCTCCTCATTTCCAGCCTGAGTCTCCCCAGAGCAACTTGAGGCCATTCCCTCTAGTCCTATCACTGGTTACCTGTGAGAAGAGGCCGACCCCCAGCTCCCCACACCTTCCTTTGAGGTAGCTGTAGGGAGCAATGAGGTCTCCCCTGAGCCTCCTCTTCTCCAGACTAAACACCCCCAGCTCCCTCAGCCGCTCCTCACAGGACTTGTGTTCCAGGCCCTTCACCAGCTTCGTAGCCCTTCTCTGGACATGCTCCAGGGCCTCAATGTCCTCCCTGTAGTGAGGAGCCCAAAGCTGAACACAGCACTCGAGGTGCGGCCTCACCAGAGCTGAGTAATTGAGCCTTGCTCATTTATCAGACTGGCCTCTTGCAAGATCTGCTTTTCCCTTCTTTTCCCTGTGGATTTTCTACAAGCTTTAGGGTATTGAGGTCCATTTGGCTCCAAATTCTTTGCTTATAGCAACCACCACAGAATTTTGAAAACTCTTCTTGGCCTTGCTGTTCCTGAGTGGGTGAAGACTCCAACAAGATTTCATATGCTTGCTGGAAGAGCCTCTGAAATAATAATGGTGCTGCAGATGATATGGCCATAGGGTTTTTGAACTGCTATAAATAAAGCAAAATATAAAGATAAAAAGAAAAACTGAAATTAGTTTTGGTCGCTTGGCTTTAAGTTTCCCTAATATTATTCTTCTGTTGTTCTTGCAATTCCTTTGATTGCAAATTATTTGATACAGTTCTGTCACTCTTCCCTGTTGCCTTTCTTTTTTGCAAGGGTGAAATCGTTTAATCCATGGATTCAGGGTTTGCAGTTTAATTGAGCTGACTGTGTAAAAAGGCATGTTCTTGGAGCGTGACCAGGTCCTTCCAGACAAAGAAGTAACTGGTCCTAAGAAAAGGATGGCTATTTCTGTGTAGTAAGTTTTTTCACAGTAGTATCTGATATTATTTGACCTTTATTATATTGACTGAGACCTTGAGGATAGTTGAGATTCTAATTTAAATTCATTGCACAGTTTTTTTTTTTTTTTTTGGGGGGGGGAAGGGTGTTTCTACATATTCCTGCCTGTGAGTACTACCAGTGGTCTGCAGAAGGAGACTGTGCAGCAAAAGTAAATTATGCATTTTTCTACATATTTATGTAGATTAAGATGTGTGGGTGAGCAAAAGACTGTCCATAATTCCTCCAATATAATTAATCCCTTATGCAAGGAAAATTCTTCTTTCTGCTTTTTACCCTTTTCAACAATATGTTAGTTGTAGAAATAGTCAGTTTGTAGTTAGAATGTAATTGTGTCATGGTTTATATTATGCTGTGCAAGATTAGATTAGCATACAAATTCCATAAAACAAGCAATAGTATTGTTCTAGCGTTCAGTTGCTGTAGCAAATGATTTTTGGGGGCTGGATTTCATGGCTTAAGCATCTCAAGTGAGATGAAGAGAATATATGTTCCATTGTGGTTTCCAGACCGCAGCATAATTGGGATTCTGATTGAAAACAAAGTAGGTCATGGCACAAACTTCCTCTAAAAAAATGGAGATTTCTAACAACTCACTGGCAGTGCAACTGAAAGGACAAATATGAATGTGAGATTTGAGGAAAAAGTGTGAAAGTACTGACCTCTTCCTTCCACTACACCCCAATCCCCCTTGCCCTTACCTAGCATAACCAAGCAAAGGCATCTCTCTTCTTTCTTTTACCCCTTATTTCTGCTTTCCGCATCACTGGTTAAAGAACTTCTTGCTGGAGGAAAACAAAAGTTATACAAAACTGCATAGATGCAGTTCTCCATAAAGTTTGCCTAATTCTTTCCCAAAAGCCATTAATTGAATTGTTGACCTCTAAAATGTGATATAAAAGCCATTTCCAATTATTCACTCTGTAGGTAAGCGTTTAAACTACATGCATGCTTTTTTTTGATGGAGTATCCTCATTTTCTGTGCTAAGAGAAATTAACCCAGAGACTACCCAGAGAATTTATAGGCATCCATTTATACTATTTTTCAATCATTCACCATTATTTTTGTTTTGACTATTTGTTTATTATTTATTATTTTTACTCATACATTTTTTTCACATTTCTTGGCGTCCACACCACCTTCCTTTATACCTCTTTATATCTCACTCTGCATGTTTTTAAATTAATTTCTTTGGCAGTTACCAGAACTTCACCAGTGTTAAAGGTGTAGTGAACTGAGGATTTCATATTCTAGTTCTGTTTTCCAGTTTTGTTTTACTGATATACTGATACCTTGTCTGTCTTCTGGCCACCATGGAGTAGTGTCCTCAGGTTTCTCAAAGGACTGCCTACAGTGACTCAAAGGTCTATTTTAAATTATGTTCCTGACGGGAGGTAGGCTCTAAGTTACCTTCATCATGTGCGTGTTCATGTGGCAGATATGTTTTCCTAATATACACTGACCTATATCTTTTGGCATGGATTTCTATCTTTCCTGTTCTACAGTCATTTGCAATGATTTCGTGATACTGTAACTCTTGGTGGTCAGTAGCTTTCTGGAAAAAAACAACAACAACAACACACAAATGTAACCAGATCACTTCCAGATTTTCTGTAAATGAAGGCCCTGTGCAAAGAGACTGTATGAAAAGAGTTGATAAATGTTCAAAAGAGTGTATGTAGTTGGAGTCACATTCTTGGCTCCCTTTTGTTTCCTTTGTGCATTCACAGTTCTGTTCTGTAGTGACCAAAGGCTGGCTCCGATGGCTATTTGTCTCGTGCGTTTAATCTTTTTCTCAATCAAATTTAGGGAAGAAAAGTGAAAGTGCTAGAGCAAAATTCCCTATGTTGTAGATGTTTGGAAAAGTTGCAGTTCCCTGTCAGAAAGGAAAACACTGTTTGTCTGTCTTGAGTCTCATTTCCCTTAGTCCCTTTGCAGCCACTGAAGAGCAATGTTTCCTTCCTAGAGTTTAAGGTAGAATCAGTTTTGTCTTCCAAGAAACAAGTCAGAAGGAGACCATCGAGGCTTAGCTGGAAATGATGTCAGGTATTTGCTGAACGATGAGGAGGAAGAAATGTTTTGCTGTTAGCTTGTGGTTATTGAGTGAGTCGGGACAACTAAATTGAAAGGTAAATTACTGTTAAAGTGAAGTTAGGGTTCGTGTGTGTGTGTGTTTAATGCCCTAAAAAGCATAACTACTTATGGTGGGACAGATGCATAATAATATAGACCATATACAGAAGTATTACACGACAAGGAGTCTCTTCCTGTAAAGCCAATGTACCTGAGAACAGTGGACATGTAGCATAGGACTAAATTGCTTATGAAAACCTTCAAAAACTAGGAAGAAGTGGTCTTTGATCCAGATTTCTGTACTGGATGTACATATTCACTTTGTACTGAGTAATAAATTGTAGCACAACTTGACACAACAGAACTTACTTTGTGTTTATAAATGGTCAAATATGTGGAACGAGACATCTGTGGATGCAATCAGGATAGTTATTCACATGACATGAACCAATATGTAATACTTTTTCTTTTTGCAACTCTGAATGCTTTGTCACACTTGCACGGTCGCTCATCTTACATATTCCCTGCTCTGAATGTGTGCAGTGAGCTGAGCTGTTCTGTGGCACGGTTGCACTCTCAAGGAGAAAAAGGAAAAAAAACGAAAATGCTAAAAGTAATGCATTTTACTTTCAGTGATCCATCCCATCTTGTGAAATAGGCTTAAAATTTCTTACTCTTTAACTTAGTGTAATGGCAGCTAGATTATTAACCAACTTCTTTTGTGTTTAAACCTTTGCCAGGACGGGAGCAGTTTCATGGCCTTGGGTCCATGTACTGCAGAGGAGCAGCTGCCGTGATCCTCACGTATGATGTGAACAGCCTCCAAAGCCTGATGGAGCTGGAAGACAGATTCTTGGCGCTGACGGACAGTGCAAGTGCTGACTGCATTTTTGCTATTGTTGGAAATAAAGTTGACCTCACTGATGACTGTGCTTTGCCACCGGATGAAAATAGATCTGAAAAGTCTGTTGCCAGCTGTGGCGCAAAGGTGCGAAAACAAGTCCGTGCAGAGGATGCGATTGCGCTCTATAAGAAGATACTGAAATACAAAATGCTAGATGAGAAAGATGTTCCAGCCGCTGAGAAAATGTGCTTTGAGACCAGTGCAAAAACAGGATATAAGGTGGACTACCTGTTCGAAACTGTGTTTGAGATGGTAGTGCCAATAATTGTAAGGCAGAAAGCTGAGGGGCCACCGCAAACTGTAGACATTACTGACTACAAGCCAGCAAAAAGGACAAAATCTGGTTGTTGTGCCTGAAACATTTACGTGACGTAAGAAATGGCAGGGACTGTTCCCTCTAGCAGACTGAAGACTAAGAAGTTCTTGCAGTTCACCAGAAAATAAAAGTGAAAGAATGAACAGAATGTAATGGTTTATGTAGGAGAAAATACAGCTCCACCCACAGCCAAGTCTCCTGAATACTAAATGTTTCTGGGAAACTCTTGTGTATGAAAATGAGTGAACTAATGGAGGAGGACTTGACAGTTTCCAAGGGCTCAGAAGACAAATTGTGTTAGTACATTTGGTAAGGACAATCATTTGAACAGTTTTTGAAGGAGTCTTATTTTTAATGACTCATCATTTCATGTTGCATATAAATGATCTATTTGTATACTCTATATGGCTTTCAAATGATTATCATCTTTACCCTTGTGATTCTAACTTTGGAAGATTGAACACATGGTACTTTTTTATTCTTAAAGAGAAAAAGAAAATCCAGATATAATTTATATTTGTAGCTAATAAAGTGATTACAGTCTTCTTATGTCAGATATGGCACTGTAAGATTCAGAAGCTGTACTATTAAAATCACTGGTTATGTACTCTTCGTATGGAGACTTTATTAATGACAATTCTAATGCTGGCTTTCATGTATTAACAGGCAACATCACAGATCTTGCTGCTTTAAATGGAAGTTGCAGAAGGAAGTTTTTTCTTTCATTTGTCTCGTGTTGTTTTTTTATGTGGATAACCAAAGTGTGTTTTTTTTTTTTTTTTTTTTTTTTTTTGAGAAGGAAGGAAAGAAACAAGGATAATACCTCTTTATGGTGACTGATAGCATAGTGTTGAAAACCTGGGTTCTTCATCCCTTCCAACTCCTCCTTGGCTATGCACAGGCAAAGCTGCATTTTTGATTTTTATCAGCTGTGCTATTCTACCTGGAGGGAAGTGAGAACCGGTGTTTTCCAATTTATAACAGGAGGAAGGGAAGAGACACTGCCTGTCATACAGTAGAAAGGTGCACAAAGGAACACTAAAGAGGTGCATGGTGTCTCTTCTGACCCCAGTAGAGGAGGGGTTATTACTTCATACTGCCTCTAGAGCTCCTCAACCCTCCCAGCTACAAAGAACTCATGCAGTGGTGCAGTATCTCACACTGAGACATGGTAACCAGAGAGAAGATGGTTAGTAAAAACAAAACATTACTGGGAAAAAAATGTAGCTTGTGTGTTTCCAGTTCTGCAAGTTCTTGTGTAGAGTCTCCTTTGTCTTCCTATGGATGCTTCTGGCTTCATTTCCTAAAACTAAAAGGTTAGTTGTTTTTATGCTTTGTCATTGCCTTTTTCTGTCCCGCTCAGCTCATGGTTGTGTAGTACATAGGAAGACCATTTCTAAATAAATAAAAAATTAAATTATTACTAAGTATATCTTTATTTTTTTTTTCACAAGTATGTCCTCTTGAGCAGTTTAGCTTCTTTGCAGCAAGTTGAAGGTCAAAGTAGTTTTATTTGCTGCTTTCAAGTACATAGTGGGGAAGAATGCTTGTGAGAAAAGTCCCAGTCACATTTAAGGGTGGTTATCTCTTGGGTTTGTTAAGGGTTTGCAGTTTAACACCTGCCAATCTGTCAGAGACTTAATTGTGCAGGCTCTGTGGTGTTTAAAACATCAGCTGTATTCAATTAAAAACTTAGCAGCTATCAACAAAAATTCAAGGCCAGTACCAAGACTTCTTACTGCATTGGGAAGAGACAAAAAGGCTTTCTTGATCTTGTTTGCGACCAAAGCAATCTGCCAGCGTGTCTATGAGAAGTCTGCCACTGGCTTTGCTGCATTTGATGGCAATTGAACTTCCACCATGCAAAGACTGTGTTGGAGCCTTTAGTCACTTGTTGCAAGATGCTTTACACATAGAATTTTCAGAGTAAGAAAAAATGTTTGTAAATTTAACATCCAACACTTCACAAGGTATAGATGCTCAAAATTCAATTGCTCCAGTATTTTATTCATAGGAGATCTTAAGGAATTTCTACAGTCTTTCCAAAAGCTCCAACCTGGGTATTTTTACTGAAAGGAAAGACAGGAGGCAGTCCTGCCTGCAGTACCTTTGCCAAAAGGGCTACAATTGTCTGGGATGGCGTTAATGGCTTTTCTGGTGTTGCTAGCTATTGTTCCTTGAGAAATGCCTGGGTTACGACAGGTGGTCACTCTCAACCTGTGATGGACAGGGGTGTTGCACAGCAGAACCCAGGAGACCCAGTAATGCATGGGGATTGCTAATAAGATGTTAAAGTGAATCTGGATTACTTGATGTATATGCTAGTCCCATTTCTTCACTACTTTCTGAAGTCAGATTGTGCCTTCAAGCAAAACTTGAAGGCTTCTGGGGTTTTATGTAGGATTTTTTTTTAGTAGTAGCTTAAGCTCTGCTGCAGTTGAGCTCCGTTTAACAGCACAGTGTTGATGCTCTGCTGCAACAGTGCCTATGTCGTCTTCATGTCTGCAAGTGTGATTAGAGAGCACAGTTCAACCCCTGATGCTGAGGCTGCACAAATGATTTTCCTGTTTAGTGGTACTTTATTTTATCAACATAGGTGTTTAATACAGTATGTCCTGCTCTTGTGCTTCCTACATGTCCTGCATAAATTCATTCATTCATTTCCTTGCTGCTTCTGCAGGAGCATCCTGATATCCCAGCACTGCAAAACGCAGTTTATACCCCCATCCTACATAATTTTACTAGAAAAATTCTGCTTGGCTTATTGAGGGGGAGGAGTATTGAAGCGGCAGCACAGGGACCGACGCTGATGTGCACGTCCTAATTTTTATTGTCTTAATAACCTCACAAGCTGGCACGTGCATGCATAAGTGGTTGTAGCAATAAGTGACTGCTTCAGAAAAGTGAAATGATGTGGGAGAGCCGCTGTGCTTACACGGTGTGAAGGGGGTTGTAGTTGTAATGAGCCCGGGGATGCCACTGGCCCAGAGGCTGCAGTGGGTGCCTGCGGTGGCTGACAGGGGGGTGGAAGCGGTGGGGAGGGCAGGCAGCAACTGCGAGGCCATTTCTGCTGAGGTGGCCTCTCCCTGCTGCCTGAGGAACAGGCTGGAGAGCTCACACACTACTTGCTTGGTGTCAAAAATTCAAGTCCTCTGCGGGCTGAGGCAGTACCTTGCCATGCCCTCTGGGACTCATCTTGGCTGTATCCCTATTCAGTGTCAGCTTTTCTGTGCCCTGCCCAGTGTGGGGTTTTCCCCTGCCCTTCCAACATTGCTTTTCCCACTAATAATTTTGATATGAGGCCTGGTCTCAGGCCTTTCATGGCTGCATAGGGAGGCGTCTGCATGAGGGTTAGCAGTGGCGTTTGAAGATGTATAAACAGTGAAATAGTTATTTTTTTTGTAACACCACGTGAATGTGAGCTATGGGCTTGTCCATGCCAGCCAGGCCAGGCTGTGACCTGAGAGGTAGGGCCGGATGGCGGGCTGGCGAGGGGGGTCTTACGGGCCGAGCCAGGCTGGTGCCTGTCTGCTTCAGCGTGGCTCTGCCATTTTCTGTGTCATGGTGGAAGGCACAACACCATGAGAGCAACAGCAAGTGTGTGTCTTGAAGGTGTTGGCAGAGAGAGGCCGAGGCAAGGTTTCAGTCTCTGGCAGCCAGATAAGGTGCAGCCAAACCCACGCAGCAGTCAGTGACCACGCCACCTCTCTGCTGGCAGCAGTCTGATACTGCCGGTTACAGGGTTATGTTTACTGCCTGCACGCTGCTGATTTTCTGTTTCCACATGCCTTGGACAAGCCTAATCACAGCATGTGAGCAGACGTGGCAGATTTGGTTAATACAGAGAGAAAAAATTTGGTGTCAAGTGGCCAACTTACATTGACTTCACTATAGCTGTGCTGATATATTGATGCACCATTACCTATGGGGGGGGGAATATAACCTTGCTGACCTTTTCCAGGCTCAGCAGCATGTTTTACTTCAGGGTATTTTCAGACAGAGAGTTTTAAGAAACAAGCAGCATGCTTTGAAGCAAAATAATTGACTATTAGTCAAAAGACTGTTTTGAAAAATCATATTTCCTGAATAAAAATGTTTTAACTTCCTGGGAGTGGGTGTTTCAGGGAGGCAAATTTATCTGGGCAGTGTTACGGACAAGGCATTTCCCCTGCAAGTTCCATACTATGCTCCAAGGTAGCTGGCAGGCTGAAACCCTCTGGCTGCTGCAAGCATCCCACGTGTTCATGTGTACTTGCTCCCTCCCCTTCCCAGACAGTGAGTAAGCGTTGTTTGGAGAAACTTGTGTGTAAGTACATGGACCTGAAGCACATGACGTACACAAAGAAAGTACAAAAGTTCACTGCTGTGTGGCATTTTCTTTTTCTTCTAATTTCCTGAGTGCATTTCAGCTCACCACTGTGCTGATGATACTGTGCTGAGCAAACTTGTTTAGAACAGCTTATGAGAGTCAGAGGAGTAATAGACAACACAGCTCGAGGAGAAAGACCTATCTGCTGAGGCTTTTCATGCAAAAAAATTAGCTATATAGGGAGATTTTGCGACATAGCAGCCATTAAAGTCTGAATAGTTAGCTGTTGTTGCTGACATAATTGTTTTTTACAGGTCTGTATAACCTGTACTTGAATTCTGTTGAAAAAAATTCATGTGCTGCATTGCAGGAGTTGCAAACTATAAAGATCACAAGTGATTTAACTGATCATCCAACAACCACTGATGACCTGGAAGAGGTAAATTGATAATTAAGGGGTGTTTGTTACTGCCGTAATTTAAAAGGATTGGCAAATGTGGAATAGATTTGGCTAATGTGCACTACAGTGTTTTCAGTTCTATGTATTTTATTTGGCTGAAACAAATACCAGTGGAATTAATTTGTTCAGAGGCTGCCTTTCATAGCCAAAGTATGGTCAGAAAACTGATTTTAAGCTCATGTAATTTCTCACTTCATGGTTATATCTAATTATACGCACAACTAATCCCGGCTAGAAACTGTGCTAGCTCAGAACTTTAACTGAAGTTACATTTCACATTTTTTTTGCAGAGGTAACACTTGTCAAGTTTGGTTTATGTTGGTTTCTTGAATGTTGGGGAACATAAATAATAATGCTTTAATTTGCAGCATCACAATTTATTGGCTTAAAGTCCTCTTTGTAACAACAGATGAAGTACTACCATCTCTGCAGTTCAGCTTAAAGGAGCAATTTCAGAACTGCACTTCCTTTCTGGAATGCTTTAAGTGCCACAAAATGTATTCCTGGTTGAAGAAGTAGAATGGAGCATTGCGGTAGTGCTTTTATTTTTCTTTCTGGCTTATGTGCAAAGTAATTCAAAAGAGCAGTCCATACGCATTTTATAGAAAAAACAACAACTCTGTTTACAAAATGGCAATCACCAACAAATAGAGGTGTAGAAAAAAAAAAAAAAAAGATTTTATTTATGATACAGTGAAGATGGAATGTAATTACAAAAGCCAATAAACACCTGAAGCTGGAGTGAACAGTTGAAAAATCAATTGTCATTGTTACAGAAGTCTCTTCGATTTCAGTTTTTAGTGTTTGGGTATATAATCGGGCTATGTCAATGGGAAGAGGATGATTTGCAACTGTGCTTTTCCCCCCTCTCCTGTAGTGGTGACAGACAGCTTTGGGTTAAACGGCTTCTTTCTTTAGAAGGGGAAGAGCTATCTGTTGTGGCCATTTCTCATTCCTGGCATGCAATGACATGGCTCCCTATGGGAAAAGATGGTGCCAAATAAATGCTCTGCTTCCTTCCCTTTTGGTTTTGCAAGGAAGGATGCGTGCAGGCAGGTATGCTGGTCATCACATTGCTACACGTCGTCCCCAGCTGCCAGGACCACATGCCTCCAGCCAGACAACTGGCAGGTCTGCATGTTTTGACCTTCAAGGTAACGTGGCATTGAACAGTAGGCAGTCCTGGAAGACCTACCCTACGTGTGACAGCAGCTCCAACAGCACATGGGTAATATCTGTTTGTGATGGTTTCAGAGGGGAAAAGCTGCAATGCAAAAAATACTCAGTGCTGTGAATAACATGACACAGATCCATGTCCACAACATGGTGGAGCAGGAGACCTTTGTGGTGATCCTTTGGCCTGGAGTATGTCTAGAAAAAAACTGCCAGACTTTTAAAGTAATGTGCTGATCTTCATCATGTAGTCTCCTAACCAAAACAGGAAGAGATGTGCATTTTCTGGTTACTCTTTTTGGAAGGCCTGTGGGCTTCTCTGCTATTTCCAGTGATTAAGTGCTAAAGAGTGGTGAAGCTTAAAAAAAAAAAAAAACAAAAAAAAACCACAAATATAATAAAAAGATGATTGTTCTGTGTGTGTGTTTGAAATGCCCAAGCATAAAATACTGTCATTGAAGTTAGGTTTTAATGCTGGACATGAGCACCTTCCAGTGTACATTTTCAGTACTTTGCTAGGCTTTAAGGCTTAGTGTGATCACAGTGTGTTAATTCTTTGAATGAATTGCAGCTGTTAGTGTTGTGACAAATACAGTTAATAGAAAAGATGCATACGTTATCTTAAATGCAGTGGGTATCTGACCAAGGTATTCATTTACTACTGAAGTTTTTGTGTTTCAAAGCTGAGTATTTGTAACATTTGGCAAATGACATAATGTTAGACTAGCAAAAAAATACATATATACTGTATAGTAGGAGAACACAACACTAGGTCTGTGTGTTAGAGTTGATTTCTCTTACACTTAATTTGCTTTTACAGACACTTTTAAAATTAAATTTCCATTCAGCTTTTGAGGTAATAAGTTAAAAAAAGCACCAACATGATTTATTCAAATGTCTAAACATCATAGAAGGTTTCACTGTACAAGAACTACAGGATAAGCAGGTTCCTTATACTATGAAAGACTTCTATAAATTTTTCATACAGACTTGGCATCTGCTGATACGGCTTCGGATGAGTCCTGCCTTGAGTGTATCTCCTGAGGGCTTGCTTTGGAAGGGCTGGTCAATCGTAGTGAGCCAGAAGCTGTATTTATTCGCAAAGTAATGACAGGTTCCGCGTGCGCCATTGCATTCGATGAAAGGAGTAGCTCTGAAATCTTCCAGGCAGCTCCCAGGAGAAACCAGCGACTGTCCTCCACCTTCATCACCAGCTGCAGTGTGCTAAGGGAGACAAGGAGGGCAGCGTTCAGAGTGCAACCTCAGGCGATGCTGTCAAAAACTTACGTGTGGGGAAAAGAGAAAAAACACTAGAAGTGCTCCTAATTCTTAACCCTAGAGCAGAGAGAAGGCTAATCCTGCAGCTGTGTAAGACATAAGGGTTTGGCTGTCCTTTATACAAAGGAGCAATCTCATATGCTGATGCCACTTCTGACAAACCTCTTTGCTCTAGTTCGGATTTTCACTGTTTCTAGTCTTAGAACTGGAGAATCATTTAGGTGAGAAGCACTCTGGCACTTCAGCCAGTTCTCCGCTCAAAGCAGACCCATCTTCAAAGTTGCACTAGGTTGCTGTGGGCACTGTGGAGTTGTTGATAACGCCAAGGATGGAGTTTCCACAATCACTATGGGCAGCCTGTTCCTCTGCTTGCCATCATTAAGTAGAACTTTTTTCCATACAGCTAACTTGGATTTCCCTCATTATAAAGTTTTATTTACTCCGCATTACATTTAAGGAGCACTGTGGAAACAAACAAAAAAGCTATACAGATAACTTCCCTCTATCATATATTCATTAACAGAACATTCCAACAGCATCATGCATCTGTAAACCATTCAGCTGTTACCTTTAACACGTAGCGTAGTAAGAAACTGAATGTCACTTATGTTCTGTCAAAGGCATCTCTAACAGAACAGGCACTTCCCCAGGCCCTCTGGGGGCTGTACAGCTGCATATTTAAGTGAAGTTGCTTAATTTTCTGTTAAAAACTGAAGGTATTTGCAATACAAATGAAAGCAGTTGGAATAGTTGCTAAATAGCTTTGTAAATGTGGGAAGAAATCTGTTGGCCTTGGTTTATGCTCAGAGGCCCACCGTGTCCATATAAATGGGTAACACAAGTGGCCCCCTGTTAATGGAGTAAAGGATCTGATCTCTGATCGGTGTTGCATGTTGCTGAGATCTTAGGCTATTATTTTTTAAACAGGTCCAGATTGCAAGATGTGCGAAGCTGTGATGTTTCGGAGCATAAGCCTTCTAGCATACTTCTAGGTAAACAAAACTAGCAAGAAGAAGGGCTAAACTGTTAACAGTTTTGAGGCCTCTGCGATCGGAGCTGCACAGCAGCTGGTACAAACTGCACACGCTATCTAAGCACTGGCCCGGGAGCTCGACGACCTCAGGGCAAGGGCTGTGGCCTTCCTATGCTCAGTGTACAATCTCCAGCTCTGTGCCTGTGGTAGCTTCTTGTTTACTGGCCAGGGCTTCTTATCCCCCCATAAGGCTGACACTTTTTAGGAAGCATTTATAGTTCAGTGCCCTTTCTACATGAAATCTTCCGGACTTCTAAGGTGGTTTGGGCAGGAGTCCACGCTGCCTCCCTTCAGGATTGTACCTTAGCCAGGGGAAGGAGGTAACAAATTGAAGCCCAGAAGTAAAAGAATGTGTACTCTGAAATAACCACAAGCACGCTGTACTTCTCCTTCAAGAGTTGCATAAGAAGCAAAAAAATGTGTATGCCAAACACATCGTTTGATCTGAGCACTAGATGGGAAAATGTGAAAGCTTTAATCTTCTGAAACTCCTCTCACTGTACGTTCCTTGGTGCTGGCAGACTTTGTCCCTGCAAAAGCTTCTTGCTAAGGTGACAACTTTGCCCTTAACAATGCTGAATGTTTACATGGGCTTTACAAACAATTAATCCTTGGAATTCCTGTGAAGTAACTATGAGATTCGTATCGGGGCTTTTCAGAGAAGCAAAAGAAAGGTCAAACATAGGGCTGGACAAAAATCGGATCTGCCTTTTCTCAAATCCTTTTTTCTAGAACTAAATGAAAAATATCCTTTTTTTTATTTTTTTATTTTTCCTGAAAATGGAAGGTTTTGGAAAGCAAATAATCTGGGGGAAGGGTTGACTACAACAGTCCCATGGTGTTTTCTGCCAGAAAAATCTTACTCTTTTTTCCAGCCTGGTTTCCTTCATCATTCAATCCAGTGTTTGATGCATTAACACAACATGGACGTATTGTTGCAGGTTTTGACTCTAGCGTGCATTAAGCAAGTCAGATAAATTATTACAAGCCAGATCATTCACTAACATATTCTAGGTACTGTTCACTATGTTGAGTCCTCCGGTGCTTACACGATCCCTCTGTACAGTCCTGCTCCCACAGCTAACAGTTTGGAGTGAGCCAGAAAAAGAGGTGAAGCCTTTCATTATGTTTTATACTGCACACCTAATGTTAAGCTCTTCTGTAAGACCCCATTTCCTAATTATCTTGTAATGACAAGATCTAAGAGATCCTTTGAGCAATAATCCTATTGCTCAAAGCTCTGCTCCTGCTGCTGTTAGAGATAGAATACTGCAGATTAACTTTTAAAACAGGAGGCTGTTTCTATTTCCAGACTAGATGAAACACTTTGGCTTCTAAGTCTTCTACCAAAAATCAATGATTTTCAGTTTCTAAAAGAAGGGGGAAAAGTGTCTTTTTTCCCCTATAGATCAGCTTCTTAATAGTGATGTTCATCAGTAACCCCCACTCTTTTTCTAGCTGTGAAAATGCTCCGTAGGCTACTGCCTACAGAGTGCAGTTTTACTTGGTAATTCACAGCTGTACCTATGCTCTGCTCTCAAACACTAGTTTGTACATAAAATAAGGGCTCCAGATGCTATTCTGACAAAGAGGCAATTTTCTCTGCGGTTCACAGAAATTTTGCTTCTCACTCCTGTCTCCTAGAAACAAGTTTCCCAGGATGTTGCATAGTTTTGATGTTACTGGAGCTACGACAGAGCAGCCTTCCTAGGGTCTAAGACATACTTAAAGCCTAGTGCCACACACAGTGTGACGCTGAAGGACAAATACCATGAGGAAGGAATATCCAATCCACAAACTGCGCCAGCCTTCAGGACAGCGAGGAATAGAAGCTTCTTGGCTATGGACAGCAATCGCCACAGCTGGGGCCTCACAGACTGAGCAGCGGCTGATATATGGTCTAATTTCTTCTTCTGCCACAGGCATCATTGGGAGAGGTGCTGTAGTCGAGAGCCAGTAGGATTTATCATTTCGATTTGCATAGTAACAAATATCCCCAGGGTTACAGTAGAGGAATGGCATTGTACTGAAACGAGCCAAGCATGAGCCGGCCAGCCCTGTTAAAAAGGAAAAAAAAAAAAAAAAAAAAAAAGAAATTAGGGCAATCATTTTTGCAGAAGACAATGCATGTTTTCAGTTTATTGCTCCATCCCAAGCGTGTATCAGTAAAACCTTGCAGTCCATAATGTGTCACTGGCTTTCCTGTTCCCCTTAAATGGCACTAACGACATGCAAAGTCTCTCTCAGGGATACACTACGCAGACCTGTGGTTTTTATCTTCTCATTTTGGTGCTTCCTAAGCCTGGCTGTTGAAGTCCCAGCTTTCTATAAGTAAGCTCTATTCTTTTTTTAGTTCTTCTTCTCAGTCAGAGGGATGGAATTGCAGCTGCTGCCAGCAATACCTGCACGTACCTAGGTCCTGGTTGTGTGCTTTCTCTTGCCCTTCGAAGTACAGGAGGCTGTACCCACTCCAGAGTTTGTTCATGCCGATCGGACACATGGGCTCTTGGTCGGACTGGCTGTGCTTCACCAGCAGGTAGCCGATGCTGACGCTACGACCCGGCATGCCTGGCAGCCCAGGGCTACCGGGGCGGCCTGGCTGGCCTTAGGTGAAAGGGGAAAAAAAAAAATACAGCTTAGTTTGTGCTCCCACAGGTGCTCTCATGCTAGCTGGTATTTCAGATGAGCTGCCCATGAACAAAGATTAAATGCACAATAACTCTTCTTATGGTAAGTTATTGTTAAAAGAGATGTAGCTCTAGGGTCAAAGCAGTTGATTTTGAAGTAGGTTGGTGCTGGATCAGCATGATCCGAGATCAGATGATACATTTCACAACCAGAGCCAGGGAAAGTCACATATAAGGTTCTGATAAACTTCAGCATACTTTGTCAATACAAACGAGCATCTTTTTTCCTTCAAAACATTTTCTTGGTCTAAGATAAACCAATAGCTTTGGAATTGCTTGCATCTGCTTTATATGGTTAAAACTGTGTTCTGCAGATATCTTTTGGTCTGTGTAATTAGTAGTCTTTCTGCTCTTTGACTGGATAGAGACAGGTATTTCTTTCACAGCTACATTCTCTTAAACGTCCATGCAAATATCACCTACGCAAATATCCATTACTATGAGCATAACGGCTAGTAAAACTCTGTGCTGAAATAATTAGAGCAAACCAACGTGAAAATGCACTCGGATCAAAAAAAGCTCATTCACAAGTGGGCTGCCATCTGCAGCTATCAAAACTTATTTTGAAAACATTGCTTTAAGCTACCTCTGTTAAAAGTTAGCTGTGCCCTGTGACGAAGTTGTGAAGGAACAAGCTGTCTCTCTCCTCCCTCCTCCCCATCCACCGATACAGTAACTACAGAATAATTATGGCATGAAATGGGAAAGAGGGAAGAAGTGCTGTGTGACATCTCTTACCTTCAAATCCCACTGGACCTTGAAATCCCATTGCTCCTTGTTCACCTCTGGATCCAGGAGGAGCTGGAATGCCCCCTCTGCCCTGGAGCCCTGGGTCTCCAGGTGAGCCTCTGAAACCTTGCACCAACAACAGTTATGAGCACAGTGGCTGCAGAGATATCAGCATGCTACTTGCTCTGATAACGTGCGTCCTACTTGCAAGTGTTTGGTACTATCTGTCCAATTTACACTAAAAGCAGTATCCCATGGTTCCTGCTCAGGCAAAAAGCACTAACTTCATTAGAAAAGGCTGCTAGAACTGAGACAACATGACACCCACAACCTTAAGCTTTCACTCTTGGCACCACCACGCATCTCTGATGAGGCCAATAGCAAAAGGTGCACTGTGTCTGCTCCACATACCACTGACACCACATCTCCTGGGCCAAAAGCACACCCACAAGGACGTGTGCCTTTCCACAATCACATCTATATCTGGTGTTGCTTTGGCTGAGCGAGTGCTGTCAGAGTTTATTCCTGTTTTTCTTAAGTTCTGAACTTAAGGAATGTTCAGGAGGGGGAGGAAAGCCAAGCTCTTGGCTTTGAAAAAAACAGATTTGACTCTCCTTTCTGACCTGTAGGATTCAGAGTTGAAGAGAGCCAAGGCAGGGCTCTGGTGACCTCTCTCTGCTAAGGGCAACTGAGCTTTTGCTCCGAGTGTGCAGTTTGTACCTGGATCGCCTGGTGGACCCTGAGGGCCCATATCTCCTGGGCTTCCCTGAGGTCCTGTATTTCCACGGGGACCTGGTGAACCTTGCTCAGCAACCAGCCTTGGAGGAAGAGGCGGCAGCCCAGGAGAGCCTGGAGGGCCCTGAAAGCCTGTGACAGGAAGCAAGGTGAGACAGTTTCATTAACAAATATGCACATTTTCCTTCACATGCTTTCATCCACACACAAGTTGCTGTTACTTGGCTGCGTATGTGGAAGAGGGACTGTGGTCTACAGTTCACTACCTTGGGTATAAGACATATATTTACGATCTTGGAGGAACACATGTGAGGATTGGGATTGTCTTTTCTTGGACTGCACAAAGATAAGCAGAAGGAAATGAATGGCGCTACTGCTTCCTCAGTTATGACATTGGGGTTGGGATGGTTTCTCCAGACAGCAGACTGCTCTCTGAGGTAGAGCACCACCTTTTGGTGGGCTTCTGGAGACACAAATACATGATGGCATAGGTATTTCTAAATATCCAGTATGTCTACTCTGCAGGATTATTTTAAGTCAACATTTTTTTTTTTTTCTCTGAAAGTGGGTCTAATTGTGGAATTGGCCCCTCATACAAAACAAATCACTTTCAGCAAAAAGTTGACTACTCATGTTAAATTCAGGCATCCATCCCCTACAGTTTTCCATGGGTTACAGGGAGTCATGCAAGTTGGAAACGACTTAGGAGGCTCAGAGCAGGGCCAGCTAGATCAGCTGTGTGTGGCTGCAAAATGTGTAGAAAGGAGCCATGCACCTGACTGCACTTACTCACCAGTTAGCCCTCTGTCCCCCTTGGGTCCGATGGGTCCCAGATCACCTGGAAATCCTACTGTGCCCATAAAGCCGATGACACCTTGTTCACCCTTTCGACCTTTAGTGCAAAAAGACGTTTCACATTACTGCATTTCAGTACAGATCATATCCATTCAGAAGTCATGTTATTCAAGCTGCTGTTGCATAGGGGGTTTCCCCCTGCAGATGATCAATGTCTCCCATCCTTACCTTTTGGCCCAGGGTACCCGGGAATCCCAGGTCTCCCTGCTAATCCAGGGTCACCTCTAGCTCCTTTTGGGCCGGTTTGTCCGCTCACACCTGCTTGTCCGCTTTCTCCTTTGCTTCCAGGTGGAGCTGGTACTCCAGGCTGCCCCTGTAGTCCTGGATAGCCTGTTTAGAGCACATTCAAGCTGTTATCTGTCTATGCTGCCTCAGTACCTGGGCAAAGACGAAAGTAACAGAACTATCTAATTGTGTCCCATCAGGTTTTATTCCCTCAATTTAAGCAAGGAGCTCATGCTCAGTTGTCCAACAGACGTACTCAGCGCTCCTGCTCCTGCTCTCAGCCTGGCATACCTTTCTGCTGCAGTGGCAGAGGACTCAGAGCACAAAGCTCCCACTGAGCCTGGTGTCATCTTAAGCAAGATTTCAGCAGCAGTGAGATGCCTGCTGAGATGCGGCCTTTGGTGAGCTATCCCTTCCCCAGCAAATGACACACATTACTAGGTGCCTCCCTGCTTTGTCCTAAATTCTCCAAGCAACTGGAGGGAAATCAGATATCAGCAAATACCTGACTCGGCGCCAGGTGAGGTGGTAAATATGCCAAGGACTTACTGTTCCATGTACTCTGGTGCTTCAGTTGAACACCTGGATACAAACAACTACTTCACTCTGTCTTGGCAGTTACGGGAACAGCTTCCTTTTCCAGAAGTACCTATTTTCTGAAGCTAAACCTGGCAGGTTCCTACCTCTGCTGCCTGAGAAGAGATTTGAACCCTGTTTCCAAGGGGAGAAGGACTTAGTAACAAGGATTTTCAGCGGGGCATCTCCCACGTGGCCTGTTGCAGTTGGATCACGTGCAGGTACTAATGCAAGATGCTTATGGCAAATAGCCATGCCTATCGACATATCAGGTGGCATATGGTCTTCCTGTTCTCATCCCACTCTCCTCATTGCTTCTATTTGTATTTTTTTAACCCAATGACTGCCTGGGGAATGGGAATCAGTATGCAGAGTAAGGCCAAGTAGCATCCTAGTCACATCTGGAAACCTAGGTACTTCATTGGCTCCACAGCTAGTCTGCCTCCTGTAAGTTTTTGCTGAGCTTACATTAAATTTCCACACATCATAGAGATGATAATGGGACACCTGCAACATCTGCTACAAGCGCTTTGCAGTGGCACTGAAGTTTGAAATGATTGTGCAGTCCAACAAGCAGCAGGATTTTCAGCTTCTAAATACACAGAGCCACACTGTAGCTCTTTCACAGGAGTGAAAAATGTAGGCTCGTAGAACGTACTTTCAGAAAGAAGAGCAGCTAATGCTCTCCTATGTAGTTTCACATAGGAAAATTCTGTGAATGATTAAGAAAGTATTCTGTAGCTTTGCATGTCTGCCACAGATCTAAATTTTAAAGCAGAAAGTTAGCATAATGCTTCTGAAAGTTGTTAAGGGAATTTTGGATGATCAATTAAATCTGTTATTTGCATGAAAATCAAGTCCTTCCATTAAGATACCCTGCAGGAATGGCCTTTGGCATCAGGGTTCTGTCCCTATTATCTTTTGTGCCATTAGTTGCGTCTAACAATTATTCAAGGAGCATCGAGCCACGTACTTCAGTGTTGCACTTAATAGGGATATTTTACTGAACAAAGATTGCAATAACTACTGCTGTTGCTAACTTTCTACTTAATCTTCTGTGTTGTTTGAGGGACACAAGGCATGAATTACCTGGCACTCCGTCCAGACCTGGGGAACCTTTATCACCAGGATATCCTGATATGTTTGAAAACCCAGGAGGCCCTGGAAATCCATCCTGCCCAGGAATGCCAAAGGTTCCTTGGATCCCTGAAAAGAAGAGAAGAAATAATCAGTACTGCAAGGACAATGCACAATTGCAATTATAAGGACTCACCTTTGACTGCATATAAAAGTGGAATTCAGAGGTCAATTAAAACCAAAAGTTCAAATCCAAGGAAATTCTCTATAGATGGAAAGTGTTAAATGGCCAAAAATTTGCTTCACCTTTTTGCTCAAAATTGTCCTTTTGAGCACACGTAAGTTGTCAGGAAGCCATAAAAACCCTTTTGTTTAGTCATGTAAAAAGAAACTAACATTTTTAGTTCCAACAAACAAACAGGAATAAAATAAGCCAAAAAGCTGTTTCTTGCACGGCTTGGTACTAAATCTCTGAATCGTGTTTGAGAAGATGCAGCATGTTAATTATTAATAAAGTAGAGCACCAAAGAACAGACATTCAATGATACAGGTAAAAACAGTATTTTTTTTTTTTTTTTAATATCTGCCAGCCAGTATGTTGGAAAACTTTTGTAAAAAAAAGTAGTAGTTGTTCATCCATAACATCAGTCTGGTGACCCTGTGATGGAAGAAGAACTGGTGGTGAGCCATACTGAGGTAAGTGCTGCCTGCTATAGCAAGGTGGGTCAGAGCTGGAAAGCTGTATGCTTACATTGCACAAGGGTGATGGTATGAGTAAAGCACCGTGCATGGAAATAGAGCACAGGAGCGATCGCAGGGAAAAATCACACGTTAATGGACAGCGAGGCGTTCAGAAGAAAGGTAAATATTGAAGGATTTGCAATGCAAAGAAAGAAAGAAAAGCCATAGTGTTGGTGTAACTGGATCCTCTTTATAAATATTTTGAGAGATGGTGGCTGAGAGCAGCATTTGCAGCGTTCTGAGCTCTGGGTGTGCTACAAAGCGCTGCTACTGTGGGGAAGGACAGGAGGAGCTAGCTTGTCCAGCACTGGCCAATACACAGTGCTCTTTCTGAGCAAGGTTTGGCTAAGCAGCAGCAGTAACTCCAAACAGTCACCTTTCCCACACTGGGCACTGCTTTTGGAGTTCTCCTGTATTGCTGTCTACAGCGCATTGCATTTCATGACATCCTTAACGCCCACAGCTGGAACAAAAACCAAGTAGATCACGTTCTCCAGGATACAGACCTGGAACACCTCTGTCTCCCTTCTGACCCGGAGGGCCTCGGCTGCCTTCCACTCTGCTCGGCTCTCCTGCTTCTCCTTTGTCACCCACGGTACCTGGGAAGCCTACAGAGCCGTAGCCATCTGGACCTGTTGTGGAGTAGTTCAAAATTAAGAAGAAAAGTTTCTGCATGTAATAAAGTATCAGCATGCTAACATACAGAGAGCATGTGGACCTGCTGAATACATGAGCCTATAGTGACTCACTGAAAAAAAATGGAATAATGGAATAAATAAATAATGCTCATAATGGAATAGAATGGTCTTGATGATTTGACTTTGCAAGAGTAAAGAAACTATGACTTGAAGTTGTGTTCTAATTCATCTGTGTGGCAGCATGGAAAGTGTGTGAAGTGGTTTGCCAGTGTCCACAATGAGGTAAATTCCACATTGGGCTTTATAGGGCACAGTTAGGAAAGTCCCACTGCAAAAATCTCACGGACCAAACCTGCAGCTAACACAAGGCAGTGCCTGTGAACAGGCAGAGTAAAAGTCTCATTTACCTGGTGATCCTGGCAGCCCCTTAGTGCCTGGTAAGCCGTGCAGTCCACTGATTCCTCTCAAGCCAGGCAAGCCTGTTTTAAAGTTATAGTCATGATTATTTTAATAGTTTCTATCAGTCTGTATACATTCCTCAGCAGAAAACTGAAAAGCTTGAATAAATATGATTCTGTGTTAAACTCTTTCATATTATATGCAAATTGATTAATTGCAATAAGCTTATTATGAAATACAGCACTCTATGTTTTTTCTTCTTTGATTAGCAGTTTTGTTATTACCCAATAAGCTCACTATGAGGTATTTCTTAAAATCTCTCTGATCTGTCTGGTAGCATGCCATTAGTTCCAGTCTTGAGACCACAATTTTGTTAATAACCATTTATAGTTTTCAAAAGTCTTCAAACCAAGACAGTTATGGGATAATTGTACACTCTAAATGTGATTATAATGAAGCCCTCTTCAGGAGAAATTCACCGTGGGTCATTAAAAAAAACCACCAGTTAACAGAATGTCTAATAGCTGTCACTGCTGGTAAAATGTACCACATTTATTTGTACCTATCAAGAATATAACCATCATTTTAAAACTAGATGGCCACCTCTAATCAATGGCTGGAGTTCTGGAGGACAATTAAACCTTCACAAAAATAAGTGTCTGCCTCTCTTCACTGTGTATAAAGGCAGCCTTCAAAACCTTATTAGCTTCGATTTGATGCAGATTCAGATGAATCTCACTAAAAATTGGGCAATTTCTGGCTGTAGTGTAGAGAAAAATCTGCTTACTTCATACATTAAGGAGTCAGGTGGCAGACAATGAGATTCGGTATCCTGTGATACAAACAGCTTAGTTCTAAACTACTGCCTTTATTTTGATAGCAGAATTCTGCCTGAGCCATAAGTCAGATGTAATTTACCAAATCCATAAAAACACCTGTGGGATCAGTTAGTGGTTTCTGAGGGTGATGGAGAACAAATATACTGTTTGCTATCTAATGCCACATTATAATATTCTAATACTGCATATCACCACTCTTGCTTCATTTTAAATATCTTTTTGCTTTTCTTCTCAGCTATCATGAAAAATGAAAACGTTTCTTGAAAACTGCTTTCCTGGAAAAAAGAAAGAAAGCTCACAATCACTTAAAGTGATCTCAGTAGACACCAGTCCTTTAGAACCCATGAACCACACGGGTCTCCATTAATGCATCGGGACGTTTTGAGGGACACGTTTACTAGAGGGAGCTCCGCCACTGTGAATTACAAAAAGCCCCGTTTCTTCTTCTTTACTCCAAAAGAACAACAGCAAGTGCTCACACTGAAATAACTGAAGAGCCAAAGTTGTATAAATACCTGCTTGTCCGGGTAAGCCAGGCCAGCCAGGAGTTCCCTTTTCACCTTGAAATCCAGGTGTCCCGGGGCTTCCTTGCTGCCCTGGGGGGCCAACGAGTCCTGGCAAACCTACGTGACAATGGTGAATCATTGTTCATGAGTGTCCTTAAAAACTGACAGCCCAAAACACTGGCTTTTTCTACCTTCATTCTCCCAGGTAGCAAAATGAAGGCTTCCCCCCACCAGTGTTATTGTATGACACTGCACCATACATCTGAGTAGAGAAAGTAAGAGAGAAAAGGTAGGATGGGCAAGGTGAAACAGAACAGTTAACTGCAAATTTCAGGTTTCTGACAATCTCAGAAATATAGTAGGCTCTTCCTATTAAAATGATAGTTTTACATCTATTACCAGTTACAATAAGTAATTTATGTGCACCTCAGTTTCCCCATCTGCCCAGGCTTTCTGACTGGAAAGCTGATCATCCTAGTGCTGTTTCTCCGTGAGGTGCCTACCAAAACAGCTCCAGTCTTGGATGGAGCTTCTAAGCCCTATAATTAAATGAGAAATGTGGATCAGCTGCTCTGAAGAAGCATTTTCATGATCATCCTGCAATGAGACATGTTCCTTAAGTTGCAAGTTTATGATCCAGCCAGAGCCGGACCTCATTTCAGTTTCCTTGTATTCTTGTTCAGTCAGCCAAGGAAACTGGCTCAAAGGTTCCCTAACTGGGTCCTGTGGGATATTTATTTCATTTATGACAGAAAAGAGCATTGAAATGCCCACCTCCTCACCATATTGAGACAGCATTAGAATACCTAAGTAAGCCAGCAATGCAACACTGACTGGACACGATTGCTATAAAAAAGGAAAAACTGGAATAAAGTAGAGTTATTCTTTTGAAATTTCCTCTTAATAAGTTCTCCTGGGAGTTCCATGTCCTTTTTGCTGCTCTTTACCAACTTACAGAACAATCAACATTTAAAAAACTTAATGACTTTCTTTCCAGAGAGTAAGATTTTTTTTTTCCCCGTTTCTCATCCAGTTTTATTCTTTGGGGTGTTAAAAAAGATTTTACCTTCCTGTCCCAAGGAGCCAGGGGCACCCTGTGTGCCCTTGATGCCCTCAATACCAGGGATGCCAGGCTCACCCCCTTCGCCCTTCTGTCCTGGGCCTCCTCTTAAACCTGCAAAAAATGACAAAAACACATTATCCTCTCAATGATCTCTGTATGATAAAAGCTAACCTGTGTAATGTGAAGTTGGCTACTTGATGAGCCCTGATCTTGCTGCACAAAGACATTCCTCAAGTCAGAGTGCTTGGATTGTCTGGAAGAACAGATATTCTACAGTAGGTCAGCCAATCCATCATTCAATTTGTTTTTTTAAAAGTACTCCCCATATTATGTGGAATATAACACCGATGTTCAAATGTGCTGAATGTGAAGAGAGCGCTCAAATTTTACATTATCTAACCAACCCAATCAAAAATAAACCTGATTCTGCTATCCCCTCTTACATAATTATGGCCTTATATTCCTCTTTTGTCACCAATGGCAAATAAATAAATAAATAAATATGGAAATGTTTTACTACAGCTGCATGTGATTGATGTTTACTGCCATAACCGTACTTTCATTTGAAGAGGTAACCATAGCACATATTCAAAGATGCGCCTCCTCAGGAGCTCAACAGTCACGAAAAGCACACAGGCTAAGCTCTCCCTCCTTTCCTCTGTGGACTTTAGTACATGAAAAATTATACATCCAGAGTGACTGTGAAATGAATACCTGTTAGGCCTGGCACACCGACTTCCCCTTTAAGGCCAGGCATTCCTGGTAAGTTTATAGTATCTCCTGGCTCACCTGTTTCAAGTGAAAAAAACAAATGAGTGGCAAGGCTTTAATTTAAATAGTATTTCCTGTTGTTTTGAAGGAGTTTGGCAACATCCAAGGCAAAATTCTCCAACAATTATCTTTCTAAATAAAAAGAAGAAAGAGTTAAAGGAAGAAAAACAGCCTGTAGAACAATGCCCTCACTATGCCCGCCATGTATTTATACATGTTGTGTGAAATTAATAATATTAACCTTTTCACAGCCTCTCACATTTACAATAACATACTCTAAGACTGTACAAGGACCCCAAAAGACTGAAGACCCTACAGAACTTCATGTTGTGCACTTGATGATTACTGAATACAAAGAATGCTCAGATAAGAGAGTGAACTCACCTATTTCACCATGGGAGCCAGGAGTACCAAAATGGCCTGAAATTCCTGGGACACCCTTATCTCCCTGTTATATGATTGAAAACAGGTATCAGTTAGTGATGATAGGGATTTATTCAACCTTCCAAGCAGCATAGCTTAAATATTGAAAAAGAAAACACCTTTAAATTTACCTTTTTGTTTTGTTTTGTTTCCACTGTTCTTTAAAAGTGGAGTCATTTGGTTGAAATTGGTTAAACCAAACCAGTGCAAACCAAGTCACAAGCTGTGTTTGCAAAGTCTTAAATTTGAAATTGAAAGCATCATGTTGCACATATTTGGCACTGCGTCTCAGTACTTAGGAAAAAGTTCTATTGACATCTAAGGGCATACCCAACTAAGAAAGGAGCATTTTTTTTGGGCTCTATTAAATAAATATGTGTGAATCTACTGCCAGGCCTTTTGCATGACTTCTTTTTTTTCAATGTAAGTTATTTTGTTGCCCAAGTGAATCATGGTGAATTGTGCTCAAGGAGCTCAGATTCTTAGTCTTCTTACTATCAGGTGAGTGACAGAGAGCAATTTTTGGCAGTGGCACCATCAGTAGGAGAGTAAAAGAAGAGTAAATGTAGTGCTGGGAATATTTTTTATCAACAGCTATGCTAACAAAACCAGGGACCTTGAAGGAGCAATCTGAGTCTTTACAGGCAAAAAGCTGGCGCCTGAAATTTGGATGTCTCCTACTGGGAAGAGGAATGACTATGCTTAATGAACATTGGAGGGATCAAGGAAAAGGATTTGGTCTATTTATTCCATTTTTATTGCATTTTAATCTTCATGCTGTAGCTGTTTGACACAATTTCAAGGGGCGAATGCCACTCCCTAGAGAAGCTGAATGCCAGCAAAAGGACACCGTGTTGGCACCCATGGGCATGTACTCACCCTGCCTCCTGTGCTGCCAGGGAAGCCTCTGATGCCAGGAGAGCCAGCTGGACCAGGGTATCCTTTCAGACCTGTCAGTCCTTTTGCACCGATGTCCCCCTTCACACCAGCCACGTAACTGGGGTGCCCTGGAGACCCAGGAATTCCTGTCTTACCAGGGAGGCCTGGCATTCCCTTGCTACCTGCAGGCGGGGAAACGAAAAATAAAGAAGACTTAAAACACTAGGGCAGGGAAGGACGATATGGAGTTGCTTGTGTGGAAAACGTTTCATGGTAGCAGCCTTCCCTAAACACAGCACCACAACGTGTTGGCACAACAGGGCAGCACGCACAAGTGGCATAAACACAAAGTGCTTTCTTTGGGCTTTCTCTCCACAAAACTCAGCTGTGAGCTCAGCTTTCCTTGTCAACCTTGTGGGCTGCAGTACAGTGGTGCATTGAGCAGAGAATATTTTATATGGCAACTGAGAAAATACTTAGACAATGATCAATAGCCGTGAATGTGTTTGCTTTGCTTTGTCGTGACCACTGACCTTTCAAGCCAAAGAATCCCTTGGTGCCGGTTTCTCCAACATCTCCTTTTTCACCTTTAACTTCCATCATCATGCTAGGCTTCAGCTTTGGGGGCTCTCCTGGGGGACCCTGTTCCCCACGGTCACCTAGAGGGTAAGAAAACAACCATATTTTACAAAGCTAGTCAGCGGCACTGTGCTGGAGAAAGCAGAAACAGAAGAGTGAAATTAGCAAAAACGGATTACTGGATAACCTTGCACAAGCTATGGAAAACCCATCTGCATAAAAAGTTGCCTGCATCAATACACCATGTCAGCAGAACAATTAAGCATAAGGAAATATGAAAACTGAGTTAAACCTTTTGTACATACTATTCTGGGCAGCTGGACACAGACTCCTCTGCGACAGATAATTTACCTCTCAGTAGATCAGTTATCTTGTGTTCATAAAAAACAAATCACGCTGGAGAAAGCGCAAACAAGTACATAGTTCCAGTGAAAGGGAAACCCTTAGATAAACAGGGTAACGAGGTGTCTGTCTCCAACCTGACCATGTTCAGGATTCACAAAGCCCTCCTTGAGCTTAAAATCCAGGCCTCTCAGCCAGAGGCCCATGTGTGAAATAGGTGGAGGAATGTCTGAGCTAACCCGGCTATGTCAAAAATGTGTTGTCCTTGTCTGTGCACCCTTGCAAAATAGTTCTCCAGATGTGAAAAGCAAACACTGGTACCACCCATAAGCAAATACCTTTAAAGCCTCGTGCGCCCTGCGCGCCTTTATCGCCCCGAGCCCCGAATGAACCAAATTCTCCTTTGGTCCCTTTGATTCCTGGTCTTCCTTTCAGGCCTGGCATGCCTTTGAAACCATCAACGCCAGGTGAACCTCTTGAGCCTTTAAAGAAAGAAGGGGAAGAGAATTGTTACTTTGCTCGGTGTTCTGCAGACTAAGTAAATGTAAGCTAGGAATACTCAGCTAAAGCTGTATGAAAACCTCACTGCTGCAGTATCTACTTCTGGGTGCCTCAATGCCTGGGGCAATGTGCTACTTTGTATTAGGCATCCAAGCTCTCTGAGAGGTAGGTACAAGATCAGGGCTTCACTCAGTTGTGGAGATGGCCAGAACTTAGCATCATCTTCTGAAACATCAATTCAACTCCTGTCCTACAGCTAGAGAAAGGTACTAAATTCCATGCAGGATTTTCAGTCAACCCCTTTTTCTGCTTGCACAGATACAATTGTAGGGCATGCCAGTCATAGACCTTTCTCAACAAAGACGACTGCACTCCTCTTCTAAACAAGAGGATGATGTTTTACATGGGTCATGGTAACAAGCAGATGATCATTCTTCTCAAATGAGAGCTGATCAGCACTTCAGAGTAATCTTAGGAAAAAAAGTCTTAGTTGAGTCTGATCTTTCCAACTGATGAAATTACTGCATGCATTCTTAGATATGTACCCTCTCTTCTGTTTTGTTTGGCTTCACGTGGAGTTGAACTTTGTTGAAACTCCCTCTGTGATGCAAATGACTTGTATTAGATATAACGCTTTTGTGACTGGCAAGTGTGAATCTCACCTTCTTTATACAAAAAGATTAGTATCCCGTTAAAATTCAACACTGAGGTCTTGTGTCTGGCATTGCTCAGCATGCAGCTGCTAACTTTTGAAAACTTTAAAGTAAAGGTTTTGAGAAATGTCTCTCAAATTCCACTGAGAGCTGGTAGGACTGGGACAAAGGAAAAAGCTTTTAGAGAGAGCAAATAGTAAATACTGTATGTTCTTCAAAAGAGAAAATACAGAAGCCATTGCCCTTCAAAACAGGGCTGCATGTCACTAGTTAGATTTTCACCAGGCACAACACAAGGGAAAACTGACAGTGACTCTGGAATATGTAAGGCCTGAGACCATAACTCTTCTGTTTTAAAAAGGTAGCTCAGCAGAGAATGTGGCCTGTTTGTTTCAGCACAGAACAGCTTTAACGAACACCATTTCTCTCAGTGCAGCTGTTCAGAGCTTACCTTTATCTCCTGGAAAGCCATCCATTCCACTGATGCCAGGGGGACCAATCACGCCAGGTATACCTTGCAGTCCTGGGTACCCTGTTTCACCTTTGTCACCAGACAGACCTTTCAGGCCCACGGGACCAGGAAAACCTTGCTCACCATCTTCTCCCCTTGCACCTGGTGGACCTGCCGTGTTAACATGTGAAAAGGGAGATTAAAAGCGTTTGGACATACATGGTGATTTCACACAAGGTAGCTCAAGAGGGAGAAAACTGCTATCATACCAGCTTCAAGTTGATTGGGAAAAAATTGGATTTTTTTAATCAAAGAACTTCAGAAATTATTATGAATGTAAACCAGTCTTGCTACCAGTTTGGTTCAATACTCAGTCCCAACATGACCTCCCCCTCCTCTTTAATTTAAGAATTAAGCCCCTTTTCTACAAGACTACTCCCATTTGGTTGTTCTGTTCTCCCAGTCTGCCACTGGAAAGCTCTGGCCTGGCCTGGAAGGTGGCTACAGAAGGAAAAGCAGCAGCTCTGCCAGTGAGGACCATCACCACCCCCACATCCCATTTGTGACACCAGCACAATTTGCTACCACAGTACCTGCGCTACCGTCATTTCCTGACTGGAAATTGAAGCCTGGCATGTGCCACAATCCCAAGATTAATTTTCCCCTTGGGAAGCCATACAGTTGCCCTGCCAAAGAGAAGTGGGAGGAGAAAGTGACACAGGACAGCAATGCTTCCTTACCAAGAGGTCCTTGAGACCCAGGTCCGCCGTCGGGCCCGGGGTTCCCTGGTGGGCCTGGGAATCCATGTGTTCCTGGTGATCCTGGCAAGCCCATCAGACCAGGGAGACCTTGCAGCCCTGGATCGCCTTTGGCTCCTGGCAAGCCTGGGCTACCATCCGCTCCTAAAAATCATACATAATCATGCATTAGAGAGCATCAGTAGCTAGAGAACTGATTATTACGTCTAACTTCTTGAAGCAGGCATATGTGCACTGTTCTTTCTGGATATGCTTTTCCTCTGAAAATTAGTGAGAACAGGAAAAGCGAATTAAAAGACTGCTAGTTAGTTTTTAAATGATTGATAATACTGGTACTAATCTCAATATTTGCCTCAGAAAGGTTGATAGACTCTTTCCAATTGATGGAAGTAATTTGCTACCAGGTGGATCTAAAGAGAGTAGGTGTCTTCCATTTCTAACTCTGATAATTCTGTAATTTCTGGTCTTTTATCACATCCATCTTTGTAAGAACTCAGTTGAGTAGCTGACCAAAAGACAGAAACAATGTCTATATCTTTTCTAAAATACGATATGCAGAAATGGAAAAATTTAAGGCTGACAATGGGTTCTTGCTTTATGTTATTGTTCAGAAATTTTCATGTAAGGTATCGTTATTAGATTCATACAAATTCCAAAGCAAAATGGCCCTGATTCTACACTTAATGTATTGGGTGAAAATTTACATCTCTACAAAATAAAAGCAAAGGGGTTGTAAAGCCCTTCAAGATTTAAAAAGTAATGCACACTTTCCATTCAGATTAGAGAAGCAATAATGTACAAGACCTTAAGAGTACATGGCACTTAAAATCCAGGCCAAGTAGATCTATTTGTCTTTATTCTGATTTTACTTCAGAGTAGGTTCATAGGCTTGAATGTAGGTAGATGTGCTTTATAACAGAGAGAACCTAAATGGTCACATACAGTGAGTTTTCTCAACAACAACAGACTACAGAATTTAGTTCCCCTTTCTGAAGGGCTAATTGTTTAAGCAGCATGGATGTTATAGAGAACTCACTAACCACTTCATATAAAACTAAAAAAATAAATAAAATTAAAAAAAGTCATTCATATAAAAATTCACAAGCCTTTTCTTTTGGCTGTTTGACCAGAACTGTGAAATACATAAAAAATGGTCAGACTAATAATGAATTTTCCTTTTACTGAAATTATTTTTATTACTGAAAATTTAATTCTACAGAAATGCGAAGAAAGAAGGTGCAGTCACATTCTTTTTTTCCTTTTCATTCTGTGTCTTCCCTTGAATTCCTTCTCATTTTCAGAAAAATAGTCCAGAGGCATTAGTGGTATTGTCTGCCTTTTCTCAGACTTTCCAAGTATTACCACAGTGCTGCAGAGCTGCCTTTATTCTATCACTTCACTCCATGACTCTACTGAAGATGAAATCCGCTCCCCTCACTTCAAATAACTCAGGCAAAATGCCATGCTCTTCTTTTCCTTTTTAATTTGTATTGCAAATCATGAGAAGAGTCTCCAAAATAAGTTTCTGTGATACACTTCTTTGCTTTAAGCTAGTCACACAATTACTTCTCCTTCCTCACTTCCACAACAGGGCAAGAGTGTAATCTGCAGTCTTAAATTTAACTCTGTCCAACTGCTGCAGAAACTGTGTAGAAGGAGATGCTTAACTCCCACAAGTGCTTTTTAAAGTCCCCCACTGAACTCAGGGAAAGTCAAAGTGAGATTTTGTAGAGAAGCTATGATTTTCTCTGTCTTCTGTAGGGAGAAGGCATGTTTTTTTAAGTTCTGTAAAATAACAAAACAAAACGAACACCTCAAAATTAAGAATAAATACATAATGCTATCCTTCTCTTGTTCCTGAATGTGCAAAGTGTGATTAGGTAAAAGAGGTGATTAACATGTTACTAAACATTATGTCCTCTCAGCTAAAATTTACAATTTCTGATGTGAAGCAATCTACTATTCTGCAAAGTCATGCATTACCTAAACATTTTCTGGTGTGGGAAGTTAGCTCAGTACTATGCAGTATGTGAATGAAAAGTCAGAATAATTAACTACAGTGAGAAAAACTAAAAAGTGTGTCTGAACGCAACAAAGATGAGAAAATCACGTTCTTTAATATCCTATTGCAGCTGATATGTAGTACAGCGTGAAGGAGCATTGGTCATAAGCAGTGGATCTCCAGAAGGCGTTTGGAGGAGCCAGGTGTTTTGGTAATAGGCAAGGTACACGGGGAAGGGATGAGAGACCATCAGGCATGGGTATTTGATGCTGGGGTTATTTGTACCTCCAGTGCATTTTGCCACGGTCTCTTACTACTCTCACATATCTGTAGTTTGGCTACGTTTATACCACAAACATTTCTTTACTTGAAGTAGCTGTTACCTCTAACTCCTGGTACTCCTTGATCTCCAGGTGCGCCTTTCAAGCCAGGGAAGCCAGGCAGCCCAGCATCCCCTCGAGAACCTGCTGTTGCTCTCAAAACTTCACCAGGAACACCCTTCTGTCCTGCCAGTCCTGGAGCACCGGACTTTCCTGTAAGGCCTGGGTGTCCCTGTAGTCCAGGTAGTCCATTTGGGCCCCTGTCTCCCCGAGGCCCAGTAAAACCTATAAATAAAACAGGGATTAGGCATCACAGCATCCACTACTGATATTGCAGGGCAAATCCTAGATACACCAGATGGGTCATTGCCTCTGCTTTTTCCTCACACATCTCAAGGGACCAATGCCAATTCCTTCAAACTCTTGATAAACCATTGCCACCATGCCTGTCTTCCACCCTGTAGGTGAATGACTGGGAGGGAGCAAGTCCCCATCCCCACAGATGATGAGAGGAAGACTGGGAAACTAGACCTCATTTCTTCAAGTGCTAGTACTCTGCCTACAATATAATCAGTATAATAAATATTAATGCAGGAAAGAGTTAAATAGAAACACTAATGCTACTATTTTCTTCATTTCTGCAATCATAATTCTATTTCATCTGGAATCTGAAATGTCTTATTACTGATTTTCCTTATTTCTACATCAACTTCATGAACTGTTGTATCTGTAATTTTGCACCATAAAGCAGATTGAAAAAGGTTGAAGTCTGTATTACTTTTCACCATTAGAGAACCTTCAGAAAATCATTTTGGCTTCGAAAAAGACTTCTTTTTTAAATAATAGTTTATTGTTTGATCATGGAATGGAAGATAAATGAAGATGCATCTGGAATAAGGTGACAATGCTCCTGTGACTGTAGCAGAGGTCATAAATACATAACAAATGATTAATTATTTTAAGGTACCTGGAGGACCTGGCAATCCTTCCCGACCTGGATCACCTCGTGTACCATTGAGCCCTGGGTATCCCACTGGGCCTGGATCACCTGGAAATCCCCTTGCACCTTTAGCACCTAAATTATATAAAAAGAAATTAAGGAAAGTGATGATCTAAACAAACAAAACAGAAATATGCATATAAGGTAAGCAAATGTAGTGTTAAAAGTATTATAATTATGTGCCTCTGGGTACAAAGATAAACTAAAAAAAAATAATAATGGGATTACAGTGCACTCAAAATCCCAAGAATGGACCAAAACTAAGTGCTCTTACAAACATGGATTAAAAAGACTGCCCCTGACTTTAATGGTAATGGAGACTAGTAGGGTGAAAATCATCAGTTTCATAGGCTTTGGAGACTTTATTAAAGAATATTTTGTAATTAAGCCTTTTAGATTAAGGTTAAAAGACAATGTCAAAGGAAGAATACTCAACAGTAACGGGCACAGGTCAGATAATGTAGGAGGAACACTTTTCTCCCTTTTCTGCTAAACTGATTGCAGGACAGAGCTGACTGGTTTAGATAACCAAAAAAAGAAATGTAAGGCTAAAGGTTAGAACTACTTATCCTAGAAACTGAATACAAATTAACTAGCCTACTTACTATTTTTGTAATAGTGCAGGTTTATAGCTTATGTAGTAAAAGAAGGGCTGTGCCCTGAAAAAGTGTTCCTCTGGCACTGAACTCATTGAACATGAACATGATATTGATTTATCTCCTGAGAGGAAAAATGAGACCTCACTTCCTCATGGTGTAATATTTGACATCTGGGTAAGTGCAAATATTACTGTTTCTTAACATCGCAAAAACTGGAAGCATTTCATAGGATTATTTTCTTTCTGTTATGCTTATAAAACTATTATTATTATTATTTTATTTTATTTTTTTTTCAAGCAATAATTTTATTACATGACTCTTGTCAATTAATTGTATTCCAAGATCCAGACATTTGGTAAAGTTCCTTTGAAATAATTCCTGTGGAATGCCTTCTTTCTCTCCCCTCCCTAGCTCCTTGAACTCTTTAAGTTCCCAGGTCAGGACTGAAGGTCAGGAACACGCTTTAACATTTTAAGTGTTGCTTAGCATCATCATGAATTACTACTTATTTATTTATTACACTGAAAGTAATAAATACTCTAACTATGACAAAACAAGGAAAATATCACTTGAATTTTGGCATTTCTTTCTACTTTAGCTTTCTGGATTTCTGGTTTAACCATTGATTTTTGCAGTTTTAGTTGGTTTGTGTGCGTGCACGAAGCAGAGAAGGAAACCTTTCAAAGGCCAGAATTAAAAAGCACATAAAACAGCCTATGCAGTGTGAAAAGCATTTTCCCAGTGCAGTACAGGATTATTGTTCTCTCTCTTATATGAACAATAACTTCTCAGAAAGCAATTTAGAAGAAAAATCCTAGGCTTTCAGGTCTCAATGAAAAATTCTAACATGTCTCTTACCCAAATGGCATCTTCATCTTGTTTCCCATCTGTAATAACTGACATTCATTCATTCTGCTCATTATTGTTCTAATTAAAAAGCCATGTTAGAGAAAGAAGGTAGCAGATGGAGAATCCATCCGCTGCTTGCCACGTATCTCAGTAATTCAATACGTGATGCTAGCTGGTGTTAACATGTTGTGCCAAACAGCAGCTAGAAAAGTTTTTATTTTAGAACAATGTTTAATTTGCAAGCATTTTATCTGCATGTTTGAAACAGAAAACTTAAGCATCTTATTCAACAGCAGTTATGTAGGTCCTGAGACTACTGAATACCAGGATGTAACTTAGGATGGACTGTGCATGTTGCCAGGAATTTCAAAGGAACACAATAATATGAGGGTGTGAGACTATAGAGATGACTTTTTGCTTGATATACTGTCATCAGCAACTAGGACACTGAGAAGCTTGATTGTTTATAGCTGAGCTCCATCCTGGCTGAAAAGAAGGCAGGAAGTCTTGAGGACAAAACCATAACAACACCCTAAGCAGAGAATGAAAATACTATGAAGGTGTTGGTGCTTTTGTCAGTATGGAGAACGTGGGCAGGAATTATGCCCCAGGAAATCAGACCAACACAGCTACAGTGACAAGAAACTGAAAAGATGTAAAACGTGTCCTGTACCTCTGAGTTATCCAGTTCCAGACCTACCTCCAGTTGAAAGGAAGAGAATGCAGCAGAGTTCTGCATTCTGATCAGCAAGGGCCTTTTTCCAGTTTTTGGAGGGCAGGAAGGCAAAATAAGTCTTAAAGTTCATAAAACATATACATTGATGAAGACAGATTTGTTAAAGAGCTAACCAAAGCTACAAAACATAAACCACACAAATCTGCGATTGCAGCATCACCTGCATGCACCACTTCTTAGAGCTAGCAGTCTGACTGCATTCACTGAAAGAAAAAAGCTGCCAAGTTCATATGAAGGGAAGAAGAAACAAATAATCGTACTTAGAAAAGTTACGAAGATGGCAAGGAAAACAATCTTCAGAAGCATTGCTCCTAGTGCCAAACTAAAGGCATTAGGACTAAGGAAACACAGATCAGAGACAGTCATAATCTTTCAATAGAGATAAACCGTTCCCTTTTAAGATCCATGAATTTGTTATAAATCAATTCATGCGTGCCATAATAAACATTGTGCTGGGAAAAAAAGAGGTTGACCTTAAATGTTATAGTCCAGATCTCTGACGTTGCCTGAAGCACAGAGGGAATGGTTCAGAAATGGGTACACCAATAATTTTACATTTCCCAAACTCTGAATAACCCAGTAATTTATTTTATTTATTTTTTGTCAGCTGGTGATAGAAGTATTTACTGAAAAACAGCTTTATTGCTTAGGCTGTAAGTATATAAACTTACAGGAACTTATAGTTTGTGGTGCTGGTCAGAAATTCCCTCTTCAAGGTCAATGGGTATGATTGCTCCTCACAACTTGTCTGTGGTTCTCTCAGTTCCCATCTCACATAGTCCTTCAGACCCTGTCCCCATGCCCTCTTTGTTTTGGAAAGTGTTGGGGAACCCACAGCGCTGCGAAGGCCCAGGATCACCAGATAGTCCTTCTGGGCTTGGTTGTGGACCAGCTCTGCAAGGAAGGCATGTGGTGCACCAGATAGGGCGACCACATTGCATCAGACAATCTGGCCCGTTTTACGCCAAGCCACATTAAAGGGATTAGGCTTGCACTTGCAGAAGGGACTCCGTATATCTCATGAGGAACAGTGAGAAGCTGTCACAGTCCTTCATTGCAACTCTTTATTTCTTTCCTCTTAGAAGACAGGGTTTACCTTGTGAGATGCCCAGTCAGCTTGGAGAGACCTCAATACACTCTACCAATAAACTTGTATATTTTCTCTCTTGACTTACTTGCATGTGCAGAACAGCAAAGGGAATGTGCTTTTTCCCTTCTGTTTCATGTCTGACACCCGTTAACAAAGGCAGAATTGGTTTATGAACGGTGCAGCCATCAGGGCTGTGTGCTGCTTAGAACCTTAGAGCCTGCTTCAGGTCAGTACTTCCCTCCACTGCCATTTCTAAACTTTAACTTCTTAAACTTCTGACTTTAACAGGTTTGGCAAGATCTCCCTCAAAACATAGTGTATATTTGAAAAAAAAGGTGAAGGCAAAGCATTACCTGTGGCTCCTGGCAGTCCTGGCTTGCCCTGGGACCCCTTTGGTGGCCTCACGCAGCCCCCACCTGCAAAGAAAGATGGTTCGTCACACCATGTGTGCTCACATGCTGCCTCTCACCAGCTCTGTGCCTGCAGTTCAGACAACATTGTTAAAGCAGGTGAATGAAATTGATGGGCAAAAAGCCTGATTTTATAAGTTTTATTCTTCATTAAAAAGAAAAAAAAAAAAAACACACCACAACACAAAAACATTGGAGGCATTTTCTGGGTGGCACTCAAGCTGAGCTCCATCTCAATAATTTAATCAAGAGCTGCTCTTCTGCCTGTTTTACAGAGGCTATGGTAGCTGCTCTAGTTAGGCTGGCATGGGAAAGCTATTCCATGACAGCGGACTTATCAGAATAAGAGAGGCAATTTGTTTCCCTGTTGGCAATTTGTACCCCTGAATAAACCAAGTCAATGTTTGGTACAAGTGAAGGTTCTTTAAACGTCAATTTGCACTGAAACTCATCACTCAAAGTTCTTCTTCAAAAAAGTTTCTAAAATTCTATTTGGTATTTAATTTCTGGGATTGTTACTATGTATTGCATTATTTTATCACAACAAACAGTCAGGAAAAATGAAACAAAGAACTTCCGGATTGCAGAGGTAAAACTGCAAGAATTTTATAATACTTTCAATTTTATTCAATTACTTTTGGGATACATATGGTATATGCACGGTTATTTATGACCTGAAGTTCAAAAAGTTTACAATCCAAACCAGTCATCAGAAAGAACTTATCAAGCTATAAGAGTTGCATAAGACTAAATGTGAAAATATATTCAAGCCATTTGTATGCTCAGTACCTGACCATATTGGCTCAGTTCCATCTCCTCTAGAAAAGTCTTCAATGACCTGCCCACAGTCTACGAGCAAAGAATGGGAAAGGGTGGTTATCATTTAAAAGAGGAAAATCCTAAAACACTCTCATTTCTAAACAAAATGTATATTATAACATCATATAAAGTTTTCTAAACAAAATGTATATTATAACATCATATAAAGTGTTCTCCTATGTATTATGCATTGGAGAAGCTACTTAAAATCTATTTGCTGTAAAACACTGGAACTCTGTCCATATATTAATTAGTGCTAGGCTTGCAACCTAAATTTTCAAATTTTCAAATTAGGAGCCTGTGTGTCCCATGCAATATGTGGGGTTGGCAGGTTCCTGCTGAGGCTTTCATATTCTGCTGAACATCCTGAAGTCAAACAAAAATACTCCAAGCCTGAGTTTTTGTGAACATGAGAGGTTCAGAAAGCTGGGAAGATACTACAAAGAGCTCTGAGGGACAAATATGGAATTTTCTCTGCTCAATTACAAGATGAGGTTGGACGGGGTAGACCAGACAAAACCCCCTGTGAGTCATCTAAAGGCTCCATTGCCTCCAGCTGTTCAAAACACAAAAGACTTTACTTGCTGACACCAACATGTTCACTTAAGCTGTTTCAATATTTTAAATTAAACCAATAAAACTACTGGGACTTATGAAGTATTTTATTTATTTATTTATTTAAAGATTTCTGGACAACTAATACAAGTAATCCCTTTTTGCCCATATAATCCTCCACCAAATGATAACTTTTCAACACTGGTGCCATACACAGTTCAGTAATGATCTTCCATGGATTTGATACAGGACAGAGTAATCTTTCTTACCTAGTTGGCCAGGCTCTCCTGGTGGACCGGGCAGACCTGGAGGTCCAGGGCTTCCATCTGTTCCATGGTCACCTGGAGGACCACGGTACCCTTTTGGACCAACAAATCCTTCACCTGGCAGACCCGTTTCCCCTGGAAAGCCCTTTGGGCCTAATTCGCCTGGATAACCAGGGTCGCCAGGGAAGCCCCTGATAGTGTCACCCTGTGGGAAGTGAATAGAGGTGATCACTCCTAACTTTGCTGAGAAACAAACAAAATACAGACATAAAGTACTCTCATGAATAACATCTTACAGACGGCTATTCCTTCTGTATTGCATCCCAGCTCTTTATATCAACACTGCAAATAAAATATATTTGAAATGATCAGACATTAATTTAGAAACCCACAACACCAAGGGCATAAGAGAAACTCTCTTAGAAGGAGTGTTCCCCTAAAAAGGATGGCCATTGAAGAGCATTTGGGCAATGTGTCACTGCTATGGACAGCCTTACTGCCCTTTCTGAAATGCCCTGAGTAGATTTGGGGGAAACTACATGCATCACTAAAGATGAATTAGAGTTAGTTCTGGTGTGGCATTTAGTTCGTACATCTTGAGAGGTTCTGACATAAAACTGTGCTCAAATGGGCTGGTTCTTGTTCTGCTACTCTAGTGTTGTTACTGCAATGCTGAATCTACACCTTTAAAACATCACTGGAAAATGTTTCCACCCACAGAAGTAAGTAAAGTAACATTTTTACTGACAGTATAACCCACCGTGGTCCATATTGGATGAAATGGCTCTAGCTCATCCTCAGATATGAGGCAAGAGCACCCCAGTGGTCCAAAACATTTGTGATAGGTGAGATGAGTCACTCTTCTTTTGCCTACAGACAAAACCCCCTGCAAACCCCCTCAGTTGGCTAGAAGGCCAACTGAGACCATGTGCCTAACTTCTTGATGGCTACAGTTACTTAGATGAGGTGCTATCAAGCGCATATATGACAACATGACCTATGTTTTGAGGATGTAAAATTGTACTGATTTTTGCTTTTAACTCCTTCAAACCAAATTATCACACAGAATGGCTTACACAGTGCTAGATAATAATAAACTGCTAATTATCACAGACTAACCTCTAATATCAGTTTGGCCTAAATGGGTTATATACTTCTACTTCTTTGCTCAATTAAAATGGAAGTGAAAGTGAAAGGTGGCTCCAAAAAACCCTGAGGGTAAGACCAACATTTGGTATATCAATAACCAGCACAGCCAGATTAGTTGTGCATCTTTATCTGTGTGTGAAGGACAGCCTGGTGATCATAACTGCTTGGAATTAAATGCATTAGTAATTAAGTGTACTTACCGGAAGGCCAGGCTGTCCTGGTAAGCCATCTAATCCATCTCTGCCTGGAAAACCATCTCCCCCTCTGATACCAGGAAGCCCAGGATCTCCTCGGATTCCTTTGGTGCCTAAAGTAGACCTTTCATTGTAAGACTTCTCTCTCATGAAAGGTATAAATAATGCAAAATACACATGAAAAGGACTTTTACTCTACCTTTAGTAGTTATGTAAAAAGAATCTCCCTTTTCTCCTTTTGGCCCTGGAAATCCTTCTCGACCTGACAATCCCTGATGTTACACACAATGAAAAAAAACACACAACATTACTTAATATGTGGAAAAAGCATTGGTGAAAAGCATGCTTGGAAACTGTATCTCAACTGCAGGTCATCTCAAGAATACAGGTTCACGCTTCTGTAAGTCTAGAGGGGGAGACCAAATCTGAGCAAAAGGATCCTGCTTTACCTGTATGTATTTTCCAGCTGCAGTGGACAGTGAAGCCCCATCTATACACCCATGTAGAGATGCTTCTTTTGAACATTTCTTTATATAGGCCAAAAGAAATCTCAGGAACTTAATATGATGCTGAATTATGTCATTGACTATATAACTGCAGAAATTTTCAGCAATAACACTGCATTAATAGTATGATGCTCACTTTGCTATTTTTTGCTTTCAACGTTTAGATGTGCATAATGCAATTTAGCACGTAACATGTTTTTGAAATGGTTTACAGATGTTTCTAATTTCTCTGTCTCTACTGAAAAGAATGCCCATTGTTTGGGATAAAATTTTATTGTCATTAAGTTGACAAAGATCTGATCTAAATGAAATGTATTTATTATCTGTACAAGAAACTTACTGAACAAGCTCAAAGAATTATGGAGTCACTTCTGTCTAAGAATATGGACCAAAAATAATTAAGGTAAATTATTTTATGTTGAATTTGTTGTACACCAAAAGCTGAGATAAGGTGCTTTGCTGCTGGGTGATATTTTGCTATAATATGACATATCTGTATGTCTTAATTCTATAGAATTCTGTGTCTTAAGTTCTGGAATTCTGGGATTTCTGGAACAAAAATCATACATTTCAAAGGCAAAAAATCTTGCAAATTTGAAAATTTAACCAAAGTTTCAACACTGAATGTTTCAAAAATACTTGTGATTTTTTTTTCACAGTTCAAAGAAAATAACAATTTTTATAAAAGTATTTTGAATTTTCAGACAAAAGTTTATAACTTTTTTTTTTTTTTTACAGCAACAATCAAGCCAATGTTTATTTTATTTTAATCCTAAAAAAAAACAACAACAAAAAAACAAAATCTAGATAGTTGCAAGTGAGTTTGTTTTATGTTCAGAAAACCAAAAGCACTAACTGAAAGCACTACATTTGCTTATTAGCAAAGCACTCTTTTCAGGGTTGCTGACTGTTTTTTAGAAAGACTGTATGCATTTATAAACAGGAACCTTACATTTAATCAGTTTGGCATGCATCTTATTAGAAACAACATGAAGGAACTACTGAAATTGTTACCCTTCTGGCCAGATCATAATCAGTACTACAGCTGCTTGAAAGTGTTTTGCTGAAACAGCTTTGTTTAAATGGAAGTATATTTTGGATTATGTGGAAGTCTTTTTCTCTTCTCAAAATATTCCATTTTAATCCCCATCCTAGCATCTTTTGGTTTTCAGTATTTTGTAGCAATCTGAAAACTATTGAGGTGGTACAGAAAAAAGTATTTTTCATCATTTTTTTCCCCATGGAGAATATCTGTTTTAAATTTTTCAGTAGGCATAAAAAACTGCATCAAAGAAACAAATATCTCACTTTTGCTCCAGGGTAGCCAGGAATACCATGTGGACCTTGATCACCAGGTTCTCCTTTTCTCCCTGGCTGGCCAGGGGTTCCTGGAAAACCAGGCGGGCCAGGGGGGCCAGTGGAGCCCCTTCTGAGTTCATCACCCAGAAGGCATTTGCTGCAATCCCCTTCTTCGCCTAAGGACATGGATTGGAAGAGAAGAAAGAACACTGTCACAACAAATACACTTGAAAATACTTGAGCAGTTTATCAAATACTTGAGAAAAGTGCTTATTTTTTTCTTATAAGACGCTAACACCTTTACTTGTGTTAGTCTCAGATCAAATTCATCACTCCCTGAGTGTGTCATAATTCAACTTAACTCAAACTGAATACAATGGAAGTTTTACACAAAGCATACCAGTAGAGCATCTTTATAGTTATGCATTATAAACTACCTTTGGGTCCTTTTTGTCCTCTTGGCCCAGGGTAACCTTGTGTGCCAGGTCTACCTGGTGTCCCTTCCCGTCCTTTTAATCCAAAGAGAGAACCTGGAAGTTTAATTGAATAAAAAGATAAGTTAATGTATTTTAGATTTACTTTTCCTGTTTCCTCCCTCTTCAAGCTGGACTGTATCTGCCTTTTTTCTGTAACCCTGAATGCCACTGACTGTCTAACCCAGCTTGTTATTTTTGTTTTGTCTGGCCTTGTCTCCCCCTCCCCACAGCTTCCCAAACCTATTCTCAGTAACTTCCATTTGCTTGTTAATAGTCCCTCTGCCCCCCTTACTTATACACTGTCTGTACTGAAACAACCACCTACTCCAACAGGGCCATTCGCTTGTCTCTGCATTCCTTAGCCCTGCTTGCTTTCATCTGCTTGCAAAGAATCCGCCTTTGGTATTGTTCAGCATGGGAAATCCCCCCACACCAGCTTTGTCAAGCTTTTTGTCCCTCTGGCCATGACTGCACTGCACGGCTGGAGCGCTTCGGTGACCAGGAACTGGCTGGAGCACATGTATTTGCTTGGCTGGAGACCAGCATGAGGGGGTCAGGAAATGTATATGCTCAGACCTTATTTTGGCATGGTTACAGGACATGGCCTCGACACACACGACCCCCAGACTGAAGTTTGCTATCACAGACTTTTGTAACTTCTTCCCAGCCCCTTACTCCTCATTGCTTCTTCTCCTGCTATGGTGGATGATTCTTTCCATTCTTTGGTCTCTTACACCCTGAACTCCTTTGCTTTTCTCTCTCAGCACAACATACTTTGCAGTACCACAGACCAACTGTTCTGGACTACTTCCTGCAATCCTTTTCTCCACTCCTGCTCCTGCACTGCAGTGTGGTGCTTTTCACACAATCTCAGTCAGAAGTGGCCTCTGGAAACCACCTGGTACAACCTTCTTCTCAAAGCAGGCCCAGCTTCAAAATCAGAGCAGGTTGATCAGGGCTTTGTTCAGCTGAGTATCTCCAAAGTTGAAGCGTCCATACAACCTCTCTGGGCAACCTGTTCCAGCAACTGACCACCCTGATGGTGGAAAAGGATTTGCTAATATCTAAGCAGAATTTCCTCTGTTGTAACTCATGACCTTTGCTTCTTGCCCTGTCACTTATACTCTTGGTGTGTCTTGGTGTTCCATTTGCACTGTGACCTCCTAAGAGGTACAGGAAGATAGCAGTAAGATTTCTTAGCTTTCTCTTCTCCAGGCTAAGGAAGAAATCCAGTTCTCTCAGCTACTCCTTCTATCTCACAACCTTTATCTCCCTAAACATCTTGTTCATCTTTCATAAGACTCCCTTTGCTATGTTAGCATATTTCTTGTACTGGGGAAGATCATAAAACAAACTTTTCCACAACTTCTCATTTTAACCTCTGTTTGCTAAACACAGTCAGTTTTCTCCATTCCAGACCCTTTTCAATCTAGCTCTTATCTCTTGCACACTTACTGGGACATTCTTCCCAGAGTATTGGCACGCATCTTTGTTTGAAATTTCATCTGTGAAAATTATTTTTACCCGAGCAGAATGAAAGTTTAAGCATGTCCATATCCCTCCACCAGCCCAAAACAGACTTCTTTTTCATTTTTTGACAGGATTGTCTAAAAATCATGCGAACCTTTCTTTCATCAATGACAATGCAACACTTCTACCCTACGTGTCTCCCCACCACCCGTTTTGTTTCATTCCCTCAACCTACTTTTTCACTTTGTTTTGCCAACAACTATCTTTAAGGTAAGCAATAGCATTCCCATGAGTTCTCCTCACCTCTCCTCTTGCACTTACCGGGAATTCCAGCAGGACCAGGAGGACCACGGAGCCCTGGTTCACCATGCTTACCCGGAAACCCAGGCGGGCCTGCCTGATATGCAGGAGATCCTAATTCACCTTTTTCACCTTTTGGTCCCATTTCTCCAGGTAAACCTGGCTTATCCCCATCTCCTGAAACAGAAGCAGAATTGTTCAGAACTTAGAACAATTTCTTAACAATGCTGCACAAGGAGCTGTAATGTAACAGAAGGGATAGTTCACGCAACTGCACGTAGCATACAAGGAAAAATGGAGACATTTAGTGCACAGCAAAAATCTTAACCGCACTTTTCACTTGAGCAAATCAATAGCAGGTCCTGAAACAAGGCTCTGTCATCATCTCTACTTCAGTTGTTTTGCTAGAGCCCCACGGGGCTGAAGCATGAACACAAAACACACCTCACAGTTAGTTCTCTACTACACTGCACCACCTATTTCACTAAGTGCACGTGTTTTCTCCACCTCAGTCCTGTACCAGTTAAAATTCGCTATAAAATCTAGTTGTTGGAACAACTGTTACTGAGGTATTACCATCAGAGAATCCAGGAAGACCAGGCAGCCCACGATCTCCCTGCTCTCCCGGTTCTCCCTGTAGTCCAGAAGCACCCGGAAAGCCTGGTTCACCTCTTGTACCTGAAAGACATCCCCAGTTCCACAAAACACATTAGTGTGATGCTGTTTGTGACCATAAATGCTGACTTGTGGTATGCTGCAGATGGCCCATTTTACTGTAATTCTCAAAATATTAAAGTTTTGAGAAAAAAAAAAAAAAGAAAATTTTGTTTTGCTTGGTTTTGTTTTGAGAAAAAGTAAAAGAAAGAAACTTCCTTTCCCTGGAAGTTTTGGCCTTTGCAAACTTTTATCACTTGATGTGATTCTAGTCTGGTCACCCTGAGCCAGCACAGCTCTGCACAACAGCTGACAGCAGGCAAAACAAGCCTACTGAAAGGATAACTAAAGAAATTTATGACCCAAAGGAAAAAGACAAATCCTCTTCTATTCCTCAAAGATTCTATTTTTTTTATTTTTTTCTTAGTTTTTGTTTTCATGTTTTTTTTTAAAAAGCATTAGATTAGATGAATGAGCTGCCAGTGCTGCATTTTATCCAGAGAGTCTGAAAAAGGACACAGGACACAGACTTTCCCTTCTTCCTTTCACTGGGCAACAGTCACACTCTTTTATTGTTTTATTTATTTAATTTATTTATTTTCTCTGTGGACTCAGGAATGCATGGATGCCTTTTGTATAGCAATCCAGCTTCAGCAGGAAAGACAAAGAAGCCACCTGGTCTGCAAAAAGGTGATTAGTGATCTCTCTTGGAAGGAAATTATACCTTCTGGAATAGCTTAGCAAACCAAAGTTTCTGAAGGAGTTGAATTCTCAGGCTTTCATTCTTTTGATCTGTGTAGCAGGTGGTAAAGCATAGCTAAGATGAGCAATCTAAGCAACAGACCTACCTTTTCTTGGAATATGGTATGGAACATAGACAGGTGGTCCAGGAGGACCCATCTCGCCCTGCTCTCCCTGTTAACAGAAGTTGAAGCATCGCATTTAAGCACATTATTCTAAAGATTTTCTTTTAAAATTGAAACAAAAGCCCATGAAACACAAAGAAACAAACTTCCAAAAACATTACAGAAACTTTAAAGAAATCTGACACATTTCAAGTTAACCAACAATGTGGCTAGTTCTACAGTGACAACAAACTCTTTGATTGTTATTACATCAGAGAGAAGAAAAAGAAAAAAATACACCTGGTTTATGGCTTCTAGCAAATGAAATTAAAGCAGTATACCTTGGCTCCTCTACGACCGTATCCACCTGGTAGGCCATCAGGTCCTGAAAAACCCTGTAATACAGATAAAAATGGTTGACTTTTCCTTTAGCAGAGAGACAATAAAATTATTTGGTCTGCAGCAGCTGGCTTCCTCTGATGTTACTGTGAAAACTATGCAATAGAGCTGAGCAGTTTGCTTCCTGATATGTATCGATTCAGGTTATACTATTAAGTCTCTTTGTGCTTTAATATTCTATCCATTGGACCAAACCTAGCTCCCATCAAAGGCCAGAGGAACTTGCTGTGGCACAGGTTCTGTCAACGGTGCAGAGGGATGGAGCACCTACACTTGCACCATCCCCTCAGACACTGCAGGGTGGGAGAGGAGATGGAGGATGCCCTCAGTGCTGGTCAACCCTGAGGAACATGGGCCAGGCAGCCAGAACATGCCAACCTGCTTCAGCAAAACTAAATGAGTCTGAATCATTATGAGTGCACTTATCTTCACCGGAATGCAAACAGTAAGCAACAAAATAGCATGAATTGTACAGGTCCTCTTTGCTCTTTTCCAGGCGGTCGTAGTTGGTTTGGCCAAAGAGAGGTCCTGTGGCTCAAAGAGAAGAACTTGGGACCACCCCTGAACACGCCTTCATCTACCTCTCCTACCCCCAGGCATGCTGTATCACAGAGAAATTTTCTATCCCTACCTACCACAGAAAACTTTTCAGTGTCTAAGTTCCTACCCACTTCACTCACTTAAAATGGTTGAAACCCCAAGTGTGTGTATTAAAACACATGGCAAAACACAATGCATCCAATCACAAGGACATATTTCAGCTGCTGGAGGTGCACAAAGAAGAGTGCAGATTTCAGTGATGCAGATACAGAAGAGATCAGAACCTGTGCATTTTACTCGGTTTCTTAAAATCCTTTGTTCTCTATAGAAAATATTGGTATGTACTCTGTAAAAGGAATGGGGCTAAAAAGGTGAGCTTTTAGTAGAAAACAGTGGCCAGATCCTCAACTGATACCAACCAAAGCAGTTTTACCGAAGCCAGTAGATTTGTAGAACTCACACTAGTTAGATTATTAGCCAGCATTTTTAAAACAGCATCTCCAAGTTCTCACAATCGGAACAACTCCTACACAGAGCATGAATTTTAAAGCAGGGTCTAAAAGATATTTACACAATTTTAAAGCACAATTCCACTGCTCTCAGCAAGACACCACGACCTGAACCATAGGCAACAAGGACCTTTCTGTAATGGCAACTATACCGCAAACTATCAGAAAAGGAGCCTTAAGCATCAGGTGTAAAATCTCTTCACGCTAGGTGGAGCTGGTGGTCTAGAAGTGAAGCCGGCAGCTTCCTAATTAACTTCATACAATGTGGGCAGGCAAGGCAACTATCCTCTCTTTCTTAAGAATCAAATCATTCAAAAAACAACAAAAAGCGCATTATCGTGAACAGCAATCCAACCAGCCTATTCATAGAATCCCAGAATCATTCATGTTGGAAAAGACCTCTGAGATCATCTAGTCCAACCTATAACCTAGAATTGACAAGTCCACCGCTTAACTATGCTAATTAGTACTACATCTACACGTTTCTTGAAGACCTCCAAGGATGGTGACTCAAGCACTTCCCTGGGCAGCCTGTTCCAATGACGCACATCCCTTTCAGTAAAGAAATTTCTGCTAATATCCAACCTAAAAAAAAAAAAAAACACAACACAAACCACCAGCAGAACTATTCCTTTCCATGAATGTCCAAACCAATGTACATCTCACTAAAATTGTTGCGAAAATTTACTTTCAATAAAGGGAAGCCATTGACCATTTCTGACCAAAGTGGGAACCTAAGTTGAGGTCAATCATTTGGCTTTAATGGGTTTTGCATCACTCCCTCCACATACGTATTACTGGTAGTGTATTCCTTGCCGCACCACCAAGTTTTGTGATCAACTGAATACCTGCACAACAGTTACTTTTATTGCTTCATGTGCTTTATGTCCCATGTGTTTCATGTTATTTTTGTTGCGCCTTGGTGGCGGGACAAATTCATAAACATATTAAAGATGGAGAAGCATGGAACAGTCACGCAGCTCATAGTTATTTGAATACTTCATGGACTTCATGGAAGTGATTTCTAATGCTGACTGAAGAAGCCTTTTTCTGAGCATAAACAGAAAGTATGAGCTCTTACTTGTCTGACACAACGCTATTTTAAATATTTGGGTGTGTTTCCATGGGGACAGAGATTTAAAGGTGTATTTATCAGTTTCCTTCCCCCCCCCCCCCCCCCCTTTTTTTTTTTGGATATCCAAGACATAGCATAGACCACAGATCTCAATCATGGCTGTGTGTCTGTGGAAAGCTATTCAAAGTAGTAACTTTTTGCATCTAAGAAGAAAATTGTAGAAATCATGGTAGCAGTAAAGGAAGCAATGAAAACAACAACTTCCCACAGCACTTTTAAAATGTGCTCATGTGAAAATGGAAAAATTAACTTTAATTACAGGACCATTTTTTTCTCACTGATGAGTAAACTAACTGACCCAAAATTACAATGACAGATGAATCCAGATGATGCTTGCTAGACTACAGTTGGTGGAATTACAGGCAGAATTTGTCCTTTACACTTTACTTTTCAGACAGATTGACTACATGTGTGTTGAAAACAACAGTTGTGTATGGAATACTCACTCTTTCTCCAGTGAGTCCTGGAGAGCCATCAATACCAGGCAGTCCCTATGAAGGCAGATTAATATTAATAAATATAAGTAATATCATAACAAATCTTGTAAGAACCATTATTATTTCTTAGCAAAAATAAGTCTGACAAATATTTCAAAGCTCTAAAACTAAGTCAGAGTTCAGATACTTTTCCAATGTGATTCACATATGCTGCAAACAGGAAAGATCTGAAATTTACTCTGGTATTAGATTTTTATCTTCTCTCTCTTAATCGGGAGATTACAAATTGACCATGAAGATTTTAAAGTCGCTGAGATTTTTAAAACATATATGCTGAGTACTGTTCTTAGTCTCTTTAAGCACCTTAGAAACAGTACCCCCAGAGAAGCATCCATAGATGCTACAAGGTAGTAGGATTGATTTTCTTTATTTTTTTTTCTGGGGTCACTGGAGTCAAACTCGTGTTTGCTGAACACAGTTTGAAGAGAGCTAAGGTGGAAACGGTGAAATGAAGACTATGCTGGGGATCAGGGGAGGAACCGTGGTTAGTGAGCACAGCTTTGGGTGAGTGATGCATGAGGCCTCCCCGTGAAGGTGCAGCCAAACCTGTGGGTCATGTGGAGCCCTCCTCCTGTTACCAATTCAAAATGCCATTTTTCCTTTCCTGTACCAGGGATTTCAGAGCTGCACATAACTTGGAAGACATGGGCTGAAGAGCTCTCATGTCTGTGGCTTGTTAATCTCTATTTTGCTCCTAAAGGCAAAGTCTCAGATTGGACTTGCACCTTTAGAATACTAATTTTACCTTTAAGGAGTGACTCACCCTTTGTCCTGAGAAGCCTATTACCCCTTTTTCACCTCTTTCACCAGCGTACCGTATACCCTAGGAGACATTACATTCAGTTTAATATATTTCTATATAAAGTGCAAAAAAAAAAAATAAACAATTTTATGGAAGCTAAACAAAAGGAAAAAACGTCATCATAACACATGCATGATCTAATTATAGCTGCATGTGAAAGAACCAGTGTCTTTAAAGTAGAGTGCAACATGCTTGCTTCATTACAATAGCAGGATCAGGCCATTAGGCAGAGGACAGGGTTTCCCTCCTATCATCTCTTCCTTCTTTATTTCTTCTATAGCTGTGATTCTGAAGAGAAGCCAAAGCAATTGTTCAGCTATACAACCAATTAAGCAACTCCGCGTATGCCCAAATTATAGCTTTAGAGAACTATTTGGCAAATACAGGCATGCTACTATTAAAAAAAAGGCAGAAACATCAAGATAAAATCTGTGGTTTTTCTAATAGAGTCACAACCAAATTCTGCATGTATAAAATCTGACCATCAGCTAAAAATATGACTAGGAAGTGCATATGGAGGGCAGCAGGGCTCACACTGTAGCTTTCTGCCATAACCTCATTGGGAAGTTAACCAGACAATCTGAGAAAATAAAGCTCTGCAAAATGCCCAGTGACGTATCCCAAGCTGGTGAAGACTGTATTTTAAACTACTCTGGGAAGTACAAAAGAACCACTCAATAGCAAAGCAATTTGGACAGACTAGAGTTTGCACGTGAGTTAATTAAACCACATTCAGTCAAGCTTAGTTGACAGCTCTAAATCATACAGCAACACATGGGATTACTCTCAGTCAACAGACCTATGAGGCCAAAAGTTTGTATGTGCTGGGCAGCAGACTGAGAAAGATTGAGAACATTTCCTTACATACATATTTAATGGGATTTAATGTAATTTTTAACATAGCAGACCATCAGCAGTAAAGAGATTTATTAATAGTTATAGCTAAAATTAAAATAAAAGTGTGAGGGAAAATCTTATTTCGGTAAACCAGCAAGAAGAGAACAACAGATTGTGCTGTGGAGTTCTTACACATCACATTTAGATTTCCTAAAGCATCAGAACTGGTGCCCCTGTTTGTTTTGCTCCGTATTATACCATTTCAGTGAAGAATTCATCAGTATTAACTCTGATATTATTTGTCTTTGTTGTTCTCCACTTGACTTACTGGTTGTCCAGGTTCCCCTTTTTGCCCTCGTTCTCCTCTTTCACCCTAAAAATGAAGAAAAAGTGTTCAGATATGTTAGGCATTCCCATTTACATATTATTAACTATTTTACATCACAAAGTTACAAATCTTTTTCAAGAGGAATCCCACCACTCTTATATTCTTTATTTGTACATTTATCATATGAAATGCATGTTTTCATTTTTTTTTAAAGTTGCTTAAAAAAAAATAAATATATATTTCATAGTTTTTCTGAAAATGTTTCTAGGAATATGAACACTGTAGGATATTTCCAGGCTTGTTCATAAGATGCTTGGGTGATGAGTGCCTGGTTAATGCCTATAAATAAATCCACTTTCTCCAAGTTTTACCTATTGCTTATCTGTGAATTGTCTCATCGGATGTAAGAGTTCCTCTTAGGATGACACAAATTGCAGCCTACTCACGGTATTGTCTATATCTCTAAACTGACTACTAAGACTGTCCAGACAAGTAGCTCACATCTCCCCTTAGTCATGGAAATTCCATCTTTGCACCAAAGACATGTTTACATCTTTCAGTATCACACCAGTTTGCTTATATTTCTAGAGCCACGTGAACTTTGTAGCTTCAAATTCAGAACTGAGAACTACTGGTATGGACATTAATGCTCAACAGAACATACCTATATGAGGTATGAATTTCTCTGCTCCCAGTAAGAAGCAACAGATGAGAATAAACTGTATCTTGCTATAGAGGATTTCTCCAATACCTATGGACAAGCCTTAACTATAAGTACACAAACATCTGCACCATAGAGATATGTTACGTAAGCATACACGACAATTCTGATTGCTTCCCTAAAATGTGCTTCTTACAGGAGGATGATTTCATTCATTATTATGGAAAATGAGATAGTGAATGATTTCTCAGCTGGTATTTCTGGTTGTAGAAGACGTCAGTGATGACCAGTAGCTGCATACTAGGGTTTATTTAAACAAACTTGCAAGTTTGCTATGATACCTCCAGTCTTACTTTTTGAGAAGTGCTTTCTCAATAGCCAACATAATAACAAAAAATACTTTATGATTTGAGCTGCAGAAAAGCAGCAGATTTGTCTTTTGACAAACTAACATCTTCTACGTACTATATGTAAAAGCACATTTGTACAATAGTTTAGTTTTGATAGTAGAGAGCTCTTAATTCCTCTCACATTTTGGGAAAATATTCTGTAGTTACCTTGTGTTTGTCAGAGGGGACACCCAGCAGTTCTCCTGTAGGAAGCCCGGGTGGACCTGGTGGACCTGGGGGTCCCTGCAGCAAAAACGTAAGGGTATGTTTACTAACAGTTACAATACCTTGTCAAGTTGTTGATCAGCATGGGTTGATGAATGGAGTGAATGATGAGTAGAAAAAGAGGGATGCAGATTTTCCCCTGCTAAGAATACAGTTCTAAACCTCTAAATAAATTGATAGCAATAAACAAGTTTAATTTGTGCTGGGATAATCATAAAGCAATACGTGCTCTTACCCTGTATGCTTCCAGAATAACTGTAAAGGCTATTGCTTTATATAAAGTAGTCTGGCTCTGTAAATATCAGAAGCGTCACCTCTGATTTGTGTTGGTGTAAATGAAGGCACAGTTAGACCAAGACTAGTGTAAAAGTTAGATGTAAAAGTTAGTTCAGTTATGACATTTGTTATGGAGATTATCAAATATAGCTTTCAAAGCTATATTTGTTTGCTTTTCTATTATAATTACGTAATATAATTGCCAACTAAGAGTGTATTTAAAATAGGTTCTTTTATAAATAGCAAACATCATCTTGCCCCGTAGTGATACTAATTCATCAGTTTTTCTTTACCTGTTCACCTTTTTCTCCATAGTAGCCAAGGCCCCTGTTGCCCTGCAAAAGCAATAGGTCAAGATTTACTAAAAGTACAACCTGGTTTCTCAAATGCAAAATTCAAATTTAAACACGCTGAAGGGCCTTTTCAGACTTAGAACTCTGTAGGATGCCACTGAAGAAGAGTAACAAGTAAAAATCTACTTTTACCTCAAAGTATTTTTAGAGATTTAGAAGTATTTTTATAGATGTAAACATCAGAAAGATGGCTCTAATTGAAATCTCATGTTACCAGTGCTTCTTATAACAGACTTTGAGTTGTTCACTAAGTAATGCTGTGAAAAGATCAAGCACTTCTTTTGCAAGTTTTTTAATGGAACCAAATGTTAAATAAAAATACCTAGGTGGGTCAGAACAATTAACTTATATTTTTTTCCACTGAGATACAATTGAATATTGTGCAGACTGCAAGGATTCTCTGTTCATGGGAAGCTACTGTGACTACAGTAACAAATTAAATCTGGCTCTAGAACTGGTTTAATCATTTCAGGGCAGCCGATCCCAGTGTAAGATTAACTTCTTGTGGTATGCAGCCAACACAGAAGGTCTTGTGCTACACAGCCTTTGGAGCTGCCTGTGGTTCTTTATTTTACTGCCTCTAAGTGGGTCTTGGATAAACCTTAGTGACACAAAATCAACATGAACAGCTTTGAAACAAAGACTTACTTGTGATCCTTGTGGTCCTGGGGGCCCTGGTGGTCCCTAGGGAAACACAATACGCGAGAGCAAGTTACTTGTCACTTTGTAATCAATGCATGCAGGTCAGTTACTCTATGTCAGAAATAAAAGCATATATTTGGAAAATAGTGTCATCCTTAATGCTCAAGGTACTATCGTTGATACATTAACTGTGTTTACCGCTCTGAAAAATACTCTCCCAAGTCATATATTAATCTTTCCTAACAGAATAGAAGTCTCCCAGCTTACACATAATGAAATTCTGTTTTTACTTCAAGTAATAGGAACTGGTGCTTTTGGATCCTGACTTAGTAACATTTTAAGTTCATATCTAAAGTTAAGCACATCTTTAATCACTTCACTGGACTTGCGTCTTGGTACTGCATTGGTGTCTAAAGGGTGTTAAACTACCATGTGTGTATATCAGATTATCAATTTGGTATTTTACAGAATGAAAAAGGAGGATGGTGAGAAATGAAACTAGAACAGACATAAATGCTTGTCTTACAATAAAGTCTCACAAGAAGAGCAGTAAGGAAAGCTATTAATTGGACAGAAAGCCTACATTGCTTCAGGCAGCTAGGGTAGTAAATAGGCTCCAAAGGGTTCTAAGCATTAAAAACTGTCAGATGTAGGAGAGGTGGTGTGAATAAGAAGCATGAGCTTTTCAGAGAAGGAGATGGTGAATAAGAGGAATAATAAAAGTGAGACAGCTGCTGATGGAACTGTCCACCTGCTGAGCCCCAAAGGGGGTACAACTTGGGTTATGCAACATCAACCCAAACTTACATAAAAAAGATCATAATGGTCAGGCAAAACCTAAACTTGTTATATATCTCTCCTTTGCTTCGTGTAAATACACAGTAGACTGGTTCTGACAAAACAATGTCTAAATCAGTTTTGTTTAGTCAAGGAGTCTGTGAGCTGTTGCCTAATCTACTGGGCAGATGCACTGTGCAGGCATGCTGTCATCCGGAGGAGCCACATTTGCCTTCATGTGGGATTTAGGACTCAAGGATATCCCTGGGTATCCTTGAAAAAAAGTTATGGAGGTCTTTTGTAAGAAGCCCTGAATTTGACTTTTTTTTCCCCAAAAAATTAGTGATGTAGAGCAGGTCTGAAGTAAATGTTGACAAATAAAAAGACAAAAAAAGTAAAAAAGTGCTATAAAGTTTCTTACAGGAAAATAAAGCAAGCCTAAATAAAACAAAGTATACTGAATTTGAACATCTGCTTTTCACCCATAAAACCATTAACCATGGTAAACAAGAAATGTAGAAAATGATTTCTGTAGAGAACACAATATTTCCAAAGAAATAGTCAGCACCAGTTGTCAACTCCAGTGCTGTAAATGTTGACTTTTGAAAAAAAAAAAAAAGAAAAGAAAAAAAAAGTTAAAAAATAAAATGGTCTTCTAAAAGCTAATAAAGAAAGTTATCTCTTCAATCTCCTGTAGAAAGTATGGATGACTGATAACCACATCCTTTATGAGCAGAAAAGATGACATATTTAGATTCTGATATCTCAGTGTAGGGGGCTTTAGATCCCTAAATGGACTGCAATCAATAATCTTTACAAAGAAAATTCTTTCAAGGAGGTTAGAGAAATACAATATAAATCAAGAGCTACAGGTAATACAGAGTGAAAGAAAGTATACTTCTTTGTGCAATACTCATCACTGTAGAATCAGTGTCTTAGTACTTTTTTCAAGGTTTTCTATCCAAGGACACCTACTTGCTATTTCTAAATTTGTTTTTCCTCTTCATTTGCTACGCTACAGTTTAACATAATTAATCTTGCTGAGATGATTCTTTCATTAGGTTAATTTCCTACAGAAAATATTTTAAGCATACTTACTGGTCTTCCTCGCTCTCCTCTTGGACCTACAGGTCCTTGAACACCCAGTATACCTGTAGGTCCCTTTAAATTGAAAAAAGAAAATCCCAAAACATCAATTCATGTTGTTTTGATATCAGTTACTGTTGACACTTTATCACATTTGCCATACTACTACTTACTGGTAAACCACTGAATCCTGGATCCCCAGGTTCTCCCTAAAGAAAACAGAGAAGTAAACAATGCAGTAAATACTATACACAAAATTAAATAAAATATTTTCTTCTTAATTTTTCTTATTCCAAAAGCTATTTAAAAATCATAGCATATATTCCATACAAATCCTTATGTACAGATATATTCAGTGATTATTTTGAGATAATCTAATGTGTTTTATCATAGATTGATTTTATACTTTATATAATATAGTTACATACAATATACTTGGAAGGTACAAAGATGGCTAGTGAAGTTAGGGATCCAAACTGCAAGGCTGAGACGGACAACTGGCCATGTTTAATTCCTTTTTGAAAGACCCATCTAGTCAGTAGCTTAATTAGGGATACAATCTTAGCTGAAACGTTCATTTTTCATGAGTTGCATGGGAATTACCAAATCATTTTGATTCTCTTCTGAGTCACTGAGAAGCTCTTGGAACATACTGTTTTCAGTGACCACATATTTTAACTGCAGTACATGTTGAAATGTTTTTGGAAATTGGATTCAAAAATGTTCTAGTGCAAAGACCTTTCAAGCCCATAAATAATACAGTATTCAGTCCAGACACCTTCAATCATCTTAACTTTTTTTTTTTTTTTTTTTTTTTTTAATATATCTAGATAATTTGAGTTTAGTTAATAGAATAATTTGTGGAACCAAGTACTTTTTGAAATGAATACAGGTGCCAGTATCTATTCTTGACTATAAATACTTGAGTAGTTCTCTAATTACTACTAATGAGTGAACAGAACTTAAAGTTTCTGAAAGGAAAAGATTCCATTAAAAAAGTCAAAAGAAAAATATATTTTGGCACTCATCACTGGCATAAAATTTATTTAAATGAATTAGCAGATCCCAGTGCTGAGTAAAGCTCTGACGTAGCTTTGTACTTAAATTTGTCACAGTTTATACTCAGCGTATGTAACAGTGTATGTAACCACTTATCATTATCTGGTATTTTCAAATTATACAAAACCATACATATGAGAAAAAGACTCAAGTGATCACAAAACAAGTTTTTAGGATTAGAGTAAGGGCACCCAGAAGAATACTTGGGGGTTACTAAATAACTATATAATACATTAAAGCATATATTATCACAAATCAACCAAACTCCTACATGGAAGTTATACTGAAATGATCATTATATTAACCGGAATCATTCAGTGGAGAAAACTGTGAGAAATTAATTATTTTACCAGGAACGATATACAGGTAGTCATCGGATAAAGAGGATAATACTTGAACTACAACATTTGCACTTGTATTTAAAAGTGCAATGTTACAAACCTTTTAAAATTGACAGGTTTATGTCCTTGTCCAGTACCTCTGCAATCCACCTGCAGACTGGAAGTCCTTGCAAGTAAGTGAGTGGACATTTCCTCCCTCAATACCAAAGACAGCAGAAGCCGCCTGGCAAAACCTACACAGAATTCTCTAGGAATGTATCTGCCAGAACGTAAGGGGAACTCACTCACCATCACCTGCTTTTAAAACAGTACTGAGCGTTGACTGAAAATTCAGCAGCTCACGGGAGTGACACACGTACCCGGTATCGGCTGGCAATGTCCGGTGGTAGTATATATGGCTCCCCCTTCTGGCCCTTTGGTCCTTGGACTCCCTGGATGTGACCAAAAAAAGGAAAAAAGTAAGCTTTCATATCATCTGTGAATGCATAAACAATTAAGAGTAATGCAAAGTATCTGTAAGGTTTTTCAAGAGCATATATTTACCACTTTTTAAAGGCAGTGACTATGTCTAACTCTGGAAAGTCGTGGTTTACAAACAAAGTATAAACCCTTGTGGTACCTAAAGGAATGGATTTAAAATACAGGGGGAAGAACTCCCTGTTACTTAGGAGTGATATTATGGGATGGCACCTGCCAGTTAGAGCTGCAGCTGTAGCTACTCAGGGCTGACACATGGGCTGGTAAATCAAGGAGCTCCAGAGCTCATTGTAGAATGATCCTATGTATCTGCGCTATGGAAAGCCAGTATGTTTGGCATGAGTAGAGAAGGAAAAGGTTACTTTCATCAGGAATTGTGAGTCTGATATTCTTTTACTGCTTCTTGATAAAGTTGTACAGGATTGCTTGAAGCAATCTCACTTCAGGACCTACATGATAGGTGTAGCAGACCTTCTAGCCCTAAGTGTTATGAAGCTCATCTGGGTAGGTCCACAGGGATGCTGCTCTGGGCCTAAAGGGATCTCTATGAAGAGATGTCCCATCAGTTTCCAACACACACTTGCATGAAATGCAAGTACTTCAGTAATGATCTTCACTTCAGGTAATCATTTGCTGTCACCTACTTACAATGGTACCAGGCAAACCAGAGAATCCTGGAGTTCCTGAGTCGCCAGGGTCACCTACTGTCCCATTACAGCCATCATGACCTGGTTTCCCCCTTGATCCTGGCTGCCCTGGATGACCCTGTTGAGGAAAAAAAAAGTGTTTATCTATCCATCTGTTTCTAGTTTTCCTTTTCCTGTAGTCACACAGTATTTAGACATTCTCACATTAAGCCCAAGGCTTGGATCCATGGGAAACTATGATTTTCAAAGAAAGAAACAGACAGTGCCTTTTTTTAATATAGCTGCAGCTTGAACCAGATGCCCCAGACAGTATGAAAAAAATGAGTAGTGAAGGACCTTTCAGAAAGGGTAAGAAAGCTATGTTCAATGCAGTCTCTGTTAACCAGAGAACTAAGCCAGATGAGACTGCTGTGCAGGGAGCCACCAAGAACTGAGATTGTTAAGAATTTCAGTGCTTCACACTGGAGGAGTGGGAAGAAAGGTTCATTACTGGCTTTGAACAGCTTCCAAGCTAGTAAAAAGTCAGTGATGCCTTTGGAGCTAGGTTCGGTGTCATGATGAAGCTGTAAGTACAGAGATGGGCTCAAACCAAAGGTGCTGGGGGTACTAAAGAAGTTCCACATTGAACCTCTGAGATGCCTCAGGAAAGCAGGAAAAAGTTACTCCTGCCTTAAAATGAGTTTCCGTTGCAGTGCCTATGTTCACCTCAATTGCACTTATGACTGCTTTGCACTGGGATTGATGAGAAGCTAATCTGCCCTTGAGCAGCTTTCTTCCAGGGGGCTCAGTCAGAAAAAAAACCAACACAGAAACCAACATGAACAGAATACCTTTATTCCTTCTTCACTACCTAGAGCAAGGGCTTTCTTTTTGCTTCTGCTCACTTTCTTAGAAGAAAAAGAGATCGGTCCATGCCCTCACCTAGCTCCATCAAATACTCATATTCCTCACTCCAGAACAGACCCAGGTTTGCCACCCTCCTCTCTTGGCCTTTAGCCCCACATCCCAGCACTTTGCTGTTACAGTTCATATATCTGACTGTTTGCCTTCTCTTCTTGCCATGGTCAGTGTTGTGCTTTGGCCTAAGAAAACTGGTTGGAGAAAATAATCAAGTGAGAAGGGTGGAGGGCTTGGGGATGCATGCAGGTTCAAATAGTATCTGAAGGCAGTTATCCCCCACAATGCAATTGCAGAGGTTGTAAAGACAGGGCTAAAAAAGAAAACTTTCTCAGGTAGCAGAAGCGGTCCACCTATAGTAACATGGAGCTTCAGAGGAGAGTGATTTACTTGCAGGAAGACAGAGCACTGAGAAACAACTCAATGATGCGGTAGGGCGAATGAGATCCTTGGCTAAAGAAGGTTTCTTCTTCATTTAAGAGTGATAAGGAGAGAGAAGAGGAAGAGTGTGTGAGAGAAAGCCCTGAAACTTGATACAGAGCTCTTCAGGAAACAAAAAGGGTGAAAGCAGAGTGGATGTGGATGTGTGGGTTGCAGAGTGAGGCCCCGGTGTCAGGGAGCACTACAAAGGAAACCCAAGCCTGGGAACTCTGTCCAGGGATTCCAGTGACTCAGATTTCTTTGTTATTTTATGACACAAGATGTAAAGGAGTGTAAGCTGGGAAAATACTGTGCTGTGAACTTTACCCGGTTTTTCTCTTTGAATGTTTCAGTTTCATGGACCTGGACAATTTGTTCAAAGTTTTTGAGATAAATAGTTTTTTTTTAAGACCATCTCATGCAAGCTGTATGAGATATAAACCAAATAACAATGGTTAGTATTCTTACATTTATTGGTCTTTCTATGTACTTTATTATTTTATGAAATAATTAAGGCATGACCCACTGGTGTCCTTTGCTCACTAGCCTAGGAGATGTGGAGAAATTATCTCACAGCTCTTTCCTACAAAAGAACATATTTAGCTGGGTTACCTCCAGGGACACAAGAAATTTCCTTCCGTTTTTGTCCCTTTTTACAAGGGATTTCTCCAAAGGACAAAGCAAACAGACCTTAATTATCAGAGAGAATGAGCAGGAGCACAGATTCTATTCTTTTGCTGTGCATCTGCAGTTCCACTTACTTTAGCAAATGCCCTTAGCTTACGTGTACGTGGCCGATGCAGAATTCAGCCCAGAGACTTTAATTAAAGTACAAAGGCATTAAACCAGACTGCAATATTTGCAGTTGGTAGTTTCTTAAACATGAGGTAACCGGATACTTACAGGAACGCCATCTGCCCCTGGGAATCCAGTGACTCCTCTTAGCCCCTAGAGTGAAACAGCACAATTAAAATGATATTCTGTCTAGTATTTTGCTCATTAGCTAAAACACCTGATGTTCAAAAGTTACCGTTTCTCCTTTGGGTCCAGTTATTCCTGGATGTCCTCTTTCACCTTTGTGACCTTTGGGACCTTGCACTCCTGGGATCCCCATCAATCCTGGTGGTCCAGGGAACCCCTGTGATCCAAGGAGTCCTGGCTGGCCCTGATAAAAGTAATAAAAAAGCATTTATTTAGGAACAGTTATGATGTGTGAAGCTGGGCTAGTTATCACTCCTGCAGTGTAGTCAATCTCTTCATGAGAAAATAAACAGAATCCCTTTTCATTCCAGTAGAGCAGACTCTTTAATGAACGTCATCTGGAAACACCATACATAAACTCCAGCAAAGTGACTACATTGTGCATGACAAAATTAATACATGGAAATGAACTCTCAGATCAATATTCACTACTCGAACGTTCACTGCTACTCTATGAAAAAAGTGTTTTGTCTGGAATAGTGAGAATGACTTCTCAAGAGAAGGAGGCTGATACTGAATGGCGTGAATTTCTGCTTTTTTGGAATGATATTTATATTTAACAGTGGAGCCTGAAAATGATTAGACAACACACACCATTAGGGTACGGCATCCACATAGGTTGAAATGTTGCATGTGGGTTTCCCAGTCATTAACAGTTCCTTCCAGAGCTGGTTTGGTAGAACAGACCTAATGACACTCTTCAGACCACTTCAAACGTTGTTTAAAAATAATCTCTGTTGACTGCCAACACCACAAGGTTCATCACAGGGAAAAAAAAAATCATTTTGAAATGACACAATGGTGGTTTAAATAATGGGGCTGTGACAGTATGTCTGAGATCCGTGAACAAAAGTATTTGAAAACCATTCCAAATGCAGTGTCACCAAGGCACATATGGTTTGTATGCTCTGTGGTACTCACTGCACTAATGACAGTAATAGTAAATCGACAGTCTTTTCTGGAGAAAAATGCTTAAATGGCACAAAGCACCATTTAAAAAGACATTCTAATGAAGCAGATTCTAATGAAAGTACTTTTAAAATGCAATTAGATTTTCACAGGCCATTCTGCACCAGCATCAATATCTTACAAAGCAAAAATTATAGCAAAACATGAACAAATAAATATGTATTTTTACAAAATGATAAAAAAAATCAGGATAAAATATATAGTGTAACAGCATAAAAATAGTGTAAAATATATCCTATCCCATCTTCCTACAACAGCTTATTTCCTTTTTCACTCTCACCCATGCCTGGAAAGAAAGAATTAAAAAATGAATGTAATCCCTCTCCAAGAAATGCAGTCGTTCAAATTCATTTAATGTAATTGAGATTGTAATTGAGAAGTGAAAGAAGGCAGTGTGGGAACTTGACGAAGTGAACATGAAGATATCCTAATCCTAACATCTTTGTATTCAGAAAGCAGTTGTCAAGCTACCAAACAATGCTTAACTGATTTTAGGCAAACTTTTATTCTCCTATTAAAGGATAGGCCCACTTGTGACACAGTTTCAAAATGTATTTGTCAATCATGTGGAAAACCACAGAATCACAGAATGGTTTGGGTTGGAAGGGACCTTAAAGACCACCCAGTTCCACCCCCCTGCCATGGGCCGGGACACCTCCCACCAGACCAGGTTGCCCAAAGCCCCATCCAGCCTGGCCTTGAACACCTCCAGGGATGGGGCATCCACAGCTTCTCTGGGAAACTTGTTCCAGTGCCTCACCGCCATCTGAGGGAAGAATTTATTCCTAATGTCTAATCTACACCTACCCTCTTTAGTTTAAAACCATTCCCCTTGTCCTAACACTACACTCCCCGATAAGAAGTCCCTCCCCAGCTTTCCTGTAGGCCCACTTTAGGTACTGGAATGATGCTTTAAGGTCTCCCTGGAGACTTCTCTTCTCCAGGCTGAATAACCCCAATTCCTTCAGCCCATCTTCATAGGATATACTCCAGCCCTTTGATCATCTCTGTGGCCTTCCTCTAATACAAGCATGTCCTTCTTGTGCTAGGGGCCCCAGAGCTGAACGCAGGGCTCTGTTGCACAAGAGCAAAGCAGAGGGGGAGAATCACCTTCCTCAACCTGCTGGCCACTTCTTCTTTTCATGCAGTCCAGGATGTGGTTGGCTTTCTGGGCTGCAAGCACCCATTGCCAGCTCATGCTGAGCTTCTCATTAACCAAGACCCCCAAATCCTTCTCTTCACGGCTGCTATCAATACATTCTCTGCCCAGTCTTATTAGTGCTTATCTATCTGTAGTCAAATTTTATATAAGCTTAAAAAATATCATTTTCCATAGTGTTTTTGTGGAAAAATGCTGTCACAATAGTTTCAGTAGTTTTTTATGTTTTAAACCCCATTTTATAATATCAGACAAGTCCATACTGAGAAACTGAGGTAATCAAAGTACAAAACTCAGTGCATTTTTTTTTTTTTTTTTCTGGGAAAAAGACTAGGAATGAACCAGTATGAAGAATGAATTGCATGTGCTTTCTCAGGGACAAGCCACCAGTATAGATACCTGATGGTGCAGATCTTTTGCTATACCATTATGATTAATTTGACAGAACTGCTGGGTTAGGTGCATTACCAAAGGACACCATGGATTAGTGTTTGAGCTGACACCACAGAAGATGATCTCTCTTGAACTTATAACCAAGCCCGACCTCATACAGCTTCCCTTCTTGTAATGCAAGCCTACTCTTGGGGTTTATTACCGTTTAGAAGGCCAACATATTTCCATTTTTCAATTCAACAAATTGAGAAGAAATAAAGCTAATATGATTCACACTATATATGATTCCTGTTGGCCGGAGGCACACACGTCTGAGCAAGTGGCAGCTAATTTCCCTACACCAGTCACAGCTGGCTACTACAGATGCAGCTTTCTCCACACAAGCAGTTTTCAGTCTTTTAAAATCAGTGAGTTTCTAAGTAATCCTATGGAGGTGCAGACCCTTGTCTAGCCATGTTCACAACAGCCGTACTTTTCTTAGTTACCTGCCTCAAATGGAAAGCTGCTGATTAGAAGCACTAGAATAATGATTTAAATGGGAACTAACAAGTTCATTAGTGTGAGCTCCAGGGTCAGGAAAAAGAAGCCTTTTCGGATGCCGCTTCTTTTGACTTACCTGTCTTTAACTATAAAGGGATTGAGTGAGTACAAATGAGCATATACCATGAAACAAACTTTTTGGGAAATAACAGATATTTCATCCATTCTGAAAGATGCACAGTAGGCTCTTGTATAAGATTTATCTAGTTAAAAAATTCCACCATACTGCAAAATTTTAAAATCTAATTAAATACTTAAGCTAGTTTATCCTTCCCCACACGTACAAATCTGGAAAGGAACCTTTAAAAAGGATGAAAAGTATCTCACCCATCTGCGAAGAACATATAAAAATTATTCAAATTCAGTTTTAGGGATTTGAGTTGGCTCTAGTTTCAATTTAATCTTGAGAGGTTCTGGAAAGAAACATTTCAGTTCTTTCCACAAAGAAAGTAAACCATGGATTCTGCATACTGAAAAGGTCACTTTATTATTACATTGAAGTAAATGAAAGCCAAGGGAGGTCAAACCAATTCCAGAAGCCACTCACACACCTGAAACATATAAAATGTCTTTTTAGTTCATATCTCCTTACATTTTTGGGACAGTAGACTGCAGACAGAATGAATGTAAACTTTCAGTTGTAACTTTTGACAAAATGCTGGTTATGGTTGTAATTATTGAATCTGTGCATAGCTTTCTGCAGGGAGCTGTAATACTCCGAAGCTGGCATGGCATGGGACACAGTTATGACTCTAATTCACATACAAAATACCACCCCTACTATTTGGGGTTGCAGTCCCATCTTTTTGTCTGGTAGGGAGGAAGAATTAAACAAGGAATGGAAAATGAGGAAGAGAGCAGGGCAGTGCCGGTGTCCCTTCCCCATGCTTTCCTGGTTAATATTAAATCACTTGTTTGTTGAGACACTTGGGTGGACTATTTAATATTATTTGTAATAAAGACAAGGTAACCAATCCTTCTGGTTCATCAAGAGTCTAGAGTCAGAGCTGGAGATGTAGTTAATATTATGACAGTTTGTGTAGTTCTTAAGCCAGTTAGCATCTTGGCTTGTTAACTGGATTAGCTTTATTAACCTTTGTTAACTCAGACATCTAAGCTTTTACTCTTACTTTCTTTATGTTAAATCTTTTGTTGAACAAGTATGTCCCCTTTTCATTAGCAAATGACCTAAGAACATGTGCTCTTTTGCAAAGGTCATTAAGGAGATTTAAGCAAAGACAATCAATTTGAAAGGTTCAGTCAAATAAAGCATGACTCGATTATTAGAGTCCTGAATACCCCTGTGTGAAATATGTCATGCATGCTACTACTCTGGTTGTGCTCCTGGAGGTTCAGAAATCCTAGAAAATTCTCCATAGCTGTGAAATTGTGTCTGGGTTAAATTTCTAGGTTAAAAAAAAAAAAAAAAAAAAAAAAGAAAGGAAAAAAACAAAAGAGGTAAGCCTATGGGAATATGCTGTACCTGGCTGTTGTATTTTAGATAACTCACAAAGCACTTTCTCTGGTGCTCCCTTTTCTTACCTGACAAAGCATTGCAGAAATGTGTTCTGGCCCAAATGTTTCTCCAGAAGAAGGCTTCACATTTTGCTGGGGGGCACTGGAAGTCTGCCAGCATGGCACAATTGCCCCTTACTGCCACTAGATTTACAGGCTGGAGCTACAAGGCTTAAGGGAACATGCATGGCATACATGCATGGCATACTATGGCAAAGCAGCTCAGAGGGAGCATGTGAAAAGAAAAGGAAAAAGTGGGTGGGTGGAATATCTTGAAGACCAACAAGGAGTTTTACATTTCTTTTTGTTCTTGTACAGGACTTCCTTTACTGTTCGGACACATTACAAAGCTACCAATGTCAGGATGCACTCCTAAATAGGCAGTCCCCGCTCTGCTCTTCCTGTGACTCCAGCTGACTGGGAGAGGTCTCGCACAGTCCCCGTGGCCAGCACAGCCATGTGCAAAAGCTATTTACAGGGAGGAGCAGAGGTCAGAAATTTAGGAAGCCTGGAGGAAATCTTCCCAGAAAATATTTGCAATGTTGTATATACATTGTCCCCTGCCCAGTGACGTGCATGAAAGAAAACACTGTCAGGGTCATCATTTAATTTAATCACTGCATTTTGCAACTCAGTCCCAGTGGACTTAAGAGGATCCTGAACAGACTTTTAGGTCTGTACTAAATGTTCATGTATTGCAGCTTGAACTTTGGTTTTCAGTTCTTGTAGAATCAGTCAAATGAAAGAGATGTCGTGTCGCAATACTTTCTTCCTTCTAATTGACTGTGAAATTTATACTGTGGAAACAAAACTATTAGAGGAAGGTGTGCTGATTTTGAAAGCAACCATTTCTGAGGGGTTCTATACAAATAAAGGCATAATGAATGGCAGTTCGTGCTCCGAAGGTTTTAAAATACAGGACGTTCATCATGAATTGCTGAGAAACCTATTTATCAGTGTTTAGATATAAAGAATGGAGAAAATCAGTGATCTGCAATAATGAAGAGAGAGGGAACCAGAATTTTTGCAGAGCTTCACGGTAATTGAGCCCATTTTGCTGTATTTCACTACAGACTTTTATTTTGCAACTGCTTCTGGTATATGGAATGTGATGATTCAGTATTCCCCACATGAAAATGACCCTTGTAGACCATAATTTATTTAATAGTGGACAAGAAGAAAGGAGGTTAATTCCCTGACATTTCAGAAAGGTCATTTGTGAAAGGACAAGTTCGCTTCCTGCGGGGAGGGGGATCTGACCGTGATGGACAAGTGTGAGCTGGGACTTTTGCAAGAGGGCTTGGTCTCGCACGGTTACTGTAAGAATGGATGGGAAAGGGAAGTGACAGCAAGAACCTCGATGCAGCCCCACTAATGAAAGACAGCAGCAAGCAGAACAGAAGGCAAGTCACCAGGGAATAAAACCAGTTAGATGGGAAATTAACAACTTCTGAGCTGGTTTAAAGTGCTAATCCAGGAAAAGGCATTCCAGAAGGCACATCGGAAGAAAGCAAGGAGATAAGTGTCTGGAGCATCCATCCACACCACTGGCCCATGCATGGGAGCAGGATGCTGCCCCATAGGTGTCACCAGGCATTGCCTCTGGGCACAGCCACACAGGTGCAGCCAGAGCCATGGGCATTTCTCCCATTTATGCTCTGAATCTACATCTTGCTGTCTGCCACCAGGTGCTTACCAGCATTAAGAAGGGGTGGAGTTCTGTGATCTAATGGGAATATTGATGAGCAAAGGAGGCCAACCTTTCTTGTGTGCCTTAAACTGCCGGGTATTCAATGCTAAAACACAAGAGTAGCACTGAAAGAGTCATCAAGTTTTTTAAAAAAAGCATATTTAAATATGTACTAAATATGGTTAAATACGGTTATTATGTACTAAACATGGTTAAATATGGTTCAACATGGTTACTTCTATTTTGAATTTATCTTTCATTACTTTACAGAAGGTTATTTAGCTGAGTTTCACATTCTAGCTAATTTTCTCAGAGAAAGCTTTCCTTCTCATTTGTTAAAAAGCTGTTTTATTTATATCAAAAAATAAATAAAAAAAATATAAAGTTGACTTTAAGTTAAAAATAACTGAAAAATGAAGCTAGTTCAGCCTAGTGGCATGGTAACAATTTGCTGCTCTTTCAACTATATTGTCTGGACATGTGACATTTTCTCTCAGGACAGTGGCGACCAAATGACATTAATGTTAATTCCAGAGCAGTGATTCAGCTTGCAGATTTTTTTTTTTTTTTTTTTTTTGGTTAAGGAAGGAACAAACATTAAGTCTCCTTAAAGAACTATGAAAGAAACCACAGTCCTTTTCTGTAGTCAGTAAATGAAATAATTTTGTACTGTTTTCTGTTCCCACGGTTTGATCTAATTTGTGATCTTCCAGAAAGTTGCTATGTCACCCAAGAAGATAAAACATGCATAAAAGAAAATATGTACTGGAATGTAGGTCAAGCACTCAAAAGAACTAGTTAAAAGTTTCTTCATGTCACAAAACACATACAATTACATGTCAGAAATACTTTCTGTGCTTTGCAGAGCTGCTGAAGAAAGAATGATATTGGGACCATGTCAATGCTCTGTTGAAGATAAACATTGGAAAGGGCAAGTCTAGACAAAAAAACCTCGCGAGGATTTCCATTCTGTCTTCAAAAGGTCATTGTCTGGAGGAAAGAAGATATGGGCATGAAGTGCTGGGCAAGAAGGACATGGTGTTTTTGCCTGCAGAGTCAGCGAAGGGAATAGCTCTGAAAGTCCAGAGTGTAGTTGCACAAGTTATGAGGTGGCAAGTAAGCTAAGATTTGTGTTTGCAATGCACCAGGTGCATTCATGTTCATACCATGCAGTAAATGGGAAGTACCTTACCCCATCAGCATTGCAGTAAGGTCAGCGTGTATGCCAGCGCTAGCAGTGGAGTGGTGGCTGACAGGCTGTAAATTCACATCCTGCTTTATATCATGGTAATTTAATGGCTTGGAAATTTAGAAACAGAATTGAGATATATTACCAAATACATCTATCTGGTGAGCACATTCTACTGAATTATGTGACAGGACTTGAAAGGCCTTGAAAGGCATCATTTTTCTAAACAGGATTGTATTTACTGAACACACGTAGTCATTCAGTGTAGTCAGCCAAAGCTACATTCAGGTGAGGGTGAAATCTTACGGCATCCTAATGCAGACATTCAAACTAGGCCAGATGAATACACACTGAATGTGCCCATTTTAATTCGTTGTCTATAAAAGGAGCTTAGGTGCCTAGCTCAAATATTGACCTCCACATTGTTCCTTTCTAAACTGCAAGAAGGTAACACCCCAATAGATCAATTGCATATTTAATAGTTAGGATGAAGAAATAAACTTGAGTGTGAGAATTATGCTGCTTGAAAAAAGAGCTGGATGTAAATGCAATAAATGTACTGAATTTGGCAGGTATTGATGCAAAATAGTGGGATTTTCTTGGAAGTTAGAAATGTTTCAACTGATCAGATGATGACAATGCCATGTGCTCAAGAGCATATTCACTTATTACAACCATATCATCTGGCAACTACTTCACTTCCTTTCAGGCTTTCAAAATTTCTGCTGACATCAGGCTCTGCTAAAGTTTTGGTATGTGGCTCTAGCTGGAGGGTAAGGGGAAAATCGTCACATTTCAGAAATGTGCAGAGCGAGCAGAGCTGGGGCTGGCCTGACACTGTGGCAGGTGCTTCGGGCTAGTGTGAGAGTGGAAGTGTGATGAATGGAGCTATTCATTTTGTGTTGGTAAAATGAAGAGTATCAGTCTAACACAGCTATAAAACCAGAAAAATAACCAACCAACCAACCAACCAAACAAACAAAAACAAAAACAAAAAACAAAAGAAACCACACTTATATTGACGTGTTTTTCCCCTGAGTTCCAAATAAAAGTTTTCTCTAAGATAGAGTTAACTAAGATAACTTAGAGATGTTATTTGAAATGAACTTAAACATCAGCAGTGAAGTTGAGATCATGAGCTAGTGATGTTTTACAGAGCAATAAAATGGCATTGATTTATCCTTGCAAACACTCATTAGCATTTAATTAATAGGAGAAGGCTAGTTTTTAGTCAAACAAAAAATCCACCAGAGACAAAAACCATCTTGCCAAATTTGCTCTTCCAACCAGACAAATATTAAGATGCAGGGTGTGGAGCAGGAGGAAGCAGGGAACTCCCAGTTACTTTGTGACAGCTGCTGTATCATGCTTATATAAAAGGGCAAAATTTGGTCATGGTACCTATCAAATGTTTGACTGAGTATTTTGAGGGACAGCAAATGCCTCAGACATTTAGCACTATGAGTGTGTTTTCAAAACAGAAGAAAATTCTGTTCATTTAACATGGATTTTGACAGGATTACGAAAGCCAGACAATTTCCAGGGCAAAAATGCAATGTGTGATAATTCTTCAAGTTTGCTAGCATCTACATTGACTTTTTTTTTTTTTTCCCCCCACTCATTTTATCAGGATCATTGTACTAGGATCAACTGTTTTTTATGCCTTTTACTAAATCACAGCCCACATCAAATCCTAAACCTCGCATAATGGAGGAAGCCGGCGCTCCCGTTTCGGGTAGCAGCACGGTTGCTGCTTGGCCAGCCAGGCTCCTAGAGACAAGACAACAAGCAGCACCTGCTCTTGTTGGAACATTCAGTAATAGACCCGAAAACTGATCTGCCAGCCCAATTGTTTTCAAATGGCTTTTGGTGGTGTGTGTGGGAGTGTTCTCAAGATCCTAAAATTCAGGAAGTTTGACACAGATGTTTTCTGTCAGTAGGCGTTGGAAGCACCAATAGTAACATCTGTTCACTTTTCTTATTTGTGAGAACATCATTTTTCTGTCCAAAAACCATTCACTGTTGAAATTTCTAAATTGTGCAACTGGCCAAAATGTTAAGCTCATTAGGCTCCATGAGTTTAAGAGTATGTGAAAATTAAAACCCCTGCAGGAACTCAGTATGTCATATGCCAATTTTTCCATTCTGTGCTTCTCTTCTGCTTAGACAAAACCGTAACTATTTTTGTGGTGGGAACAGCTATCAAACTGACTTGACCATTTAAATGCAACCTACTACTAGCTACTTTAGCTGTAAAAAGAATTTAAATCCCTTACAGAGGCTGTGACAGTTTTAAGAAACTCTGTGCTGAGATACCCTCTCCACATGGGAGCCCCGAACACACTCTCCAGCAGCCAGCATAGGGGACTTGTTGCAGACCTTAGGCACCCTGGGTCTGCAGTCCTGGGAATTTACAGCTTGGGATGGTCTCCGAGTTCCCGGGAAGGCCAGGTGACTGGCTCAGAACCACCAGGAAGGACTGGGGGCTCTGAGGCAGATGTGCGCAGCACTCTGAAGAGCCGCTGTTGATACAGAATAAGTGACATGTATTTTTCTCTTAACGCTTCTGTGGCCAGATGGTGCTTGTGAGCAGCAGGGTGCCGTGAGATCATCTGAATGGATCTCACACAGTTGTTTTCTCTATATGAGTTGCAAATCTTGATGTTAGTATCAATGAGGATGGTGTACAGATTTCAGCAACTGGGACTCTACTGAAGCCTGATGTTGAGTCAGATTATGCAGAAGCTATATGAACCTTAGGTCTTCCATCCAGTGTGTGTGGCTTGCTAGCATCACAAATACTCTAACACCATCACTTTGATGGTGAGCCTGGCTTCATGATGGGCTTGTCTCCCAAAACAATAATCAATGTAGTCTATGAGAGGTCTTGCCATCTTTAGGTAGTAAGTGGAAATACTGAAAACTGTCAGTTCTTTTTTTTTTTTTAATATAATATAATTAGGTTTCCTGTCTTCTGTATGCACAATATTTTTATAATTTGACAGTACTACAAGCTAGATCAACTAGATTTAGGGTAGCTGAATGATCTGGGGAAATTATTATAGCAACTGATTCCTTGGAGAGTCTCTGTGATCCCACTTTTTAATTTCTTTTTATTTTTCTTGAAATCAGGAAGAAGAGTGAAAGTATTTTCCTTTGAATCCTAAAAGAAATAGTTCCGTATCACCTAGCTGAAAAAATACTCTCTTTGTGTAATGTAGCATGTGATAGCAGTCCTGAAGATAGACAAGACTGGTGTATGAACTTGAATAGGAAGATATAGTTCTCCAGATCTATTATGAAATCAAATTTTTCCATTACGTTTGGTTTGAGGTAGCCAAGTGTGCCCACACATCTTCTCTAGATTCCAAAATCTCGTCATTGTGGGAAAGGATGCTCTGGAGAAGATCATCAGTGACTGTTCTACAGCTGTTAATGGAAAAAGCCTATTTATTATTTTAAACATTGATTTCAAAAACTACTGGAAAGTTTTAAAACTTTTATTGTAGACAATGTGGGCTACGTGGCTGTTTCACCAGAGCACCAGAACAAGAATCAGAGCAAACCATTCTTTTTGATCCTTTATTCCTTTTCTACCTGCAGATGCTAAAGGGAGTCAAAGTACTATTAAACTGTACTGGCAAATTACTTTTTGTTGAAGGAGTTACTGTTATTTTGACAGGCCCTGGAAAAAAAATAAGGCTGATCTCTAACTGGTAGCAAATGCAGGTGATGTTTTCCATTAAACAGAAAGGCCTTCCAGACAAGGAGAAACAGCAGAAGAAACCTTCACATTCCAGAGGAATAACAGAGATTTTTTAAAAAAATTGTTGTGACTACTAATCTGGGTCCCATCTCTGGGGACTAGTTTCAGGCTTCAGTTTGAGCAGAGCATCTTCAGTATTTCAGATTCTGGTTGTGGAGTGCTTTCAAGCTTTGTTAAACCAGTGCCTTCCTGGCAAAAAAAAATACGATGTGCTAGCAGTATGAGTTGTGTCAAATAAATCAGTACTGTGTTGTCTTCATGAACTTGTGATAAAGTACCTCCATAAAGTGCTTCCATCAGACTCATAGGAGAGACTGCATTTATTGACAGGGAGTTTTGAATTGCTGGTGATGAAAGGCCACAACGGTGCAGTTCACAGGTTAACCCTAACACTGAACCTCTGCTAGTATGCCTCTTCTGCTTTACTCTTACTGCTACAAGCAAGGATGAAAGAATTAAGAAGTAAATAGGAAGCTATTCCTCCTTTCTTAAAAATTAACTGATCCGGAAACACGTGTCCTAGATTTATAGGTCCTGGATCCACTGGTAATGTGAAACCTGAACTGCCACCGGCAGCATCAATCTTCTGTGTTTTTGACAGTAACAAATGCACTTCGTGTTCATGTTTATGTTCATGTGGCTCCTTTGACCTCCCTCCCTGCTTTCTCCATTAAAAATGTTTTAGCTCTAATTTTCTGACTTCCTCTGCACCTAGGCGAGCTTATAGGTTTTACTTAGCTGCTGAAAAGAGCCAATGCTAGCTCTTCTACACAAGCTAACACCTGTATTTTTTATTTCCATCCTTTTTTATTTTGTTTTTATTTTTTATTTTTCTTATTTTTGTAAAGAGCTTAAGAACACTTGTTATGTGAAAGCACACAAACTCTGAAAAGTATCATTACTGAGTGCTACAGCAGACTGTCGTAATGTGGATGGTCAAATGAGTCACTACACTGATTGATAACCCCCAAATTATATGGAAAATAACCAAGGCTAACTAATAACCTGCCCTAGTTGACCCTGCTTGAGAGGGGTGGTGGTGATGTGCACTAGATGATGTGAAGAAGTCTCTTCCAACCTTAACGATTCTGTAATTCAGAATATGTTTGATGTCCAGGATCCTCTTTGAGGTCCTGTAAATTAGCTCTTTACCAGATCTACTGTTTACATTTTTTTTTCAGTGCTTAGATTTTTTCTTCTCTGTGATGTCTGCAATTTATTTTTTTAATGTCTGTGTATGTATTTATTCTCCCTTTGGTTTGCTGTCTTCAGATCTCTGTGTATCTCTGTATCTCTGTATAAGCCATACAGCCTTCTAGTTTCTTTAAAACCGATAAGGGGTCATTAACATGAGGCACTATAATTTCTTCCTGTTAACCACTGGTAATTACTAGGAACTGCTCAGGTAAAGTTTGCATTATTAGCAAAAGCAAAGACATAACTTTGTGACTATCTGCCTGTGGATATAAAACCAGTGGGCTTGTTGCTGTCATGTCTATGTGCATGTGAGGTCTCCCACACATTTACAGATAAGAAAACCTAGGCTTCTGGTTCTACAACAGTGTAATAATCTTGGCTAAAGCCCTGCCTGTCGCTCTACAGACAGTACTGCTTTATGCAGAACTTGCAGTTCTGAACTAGGTTGCAAAAAGTCTCTGCTGCTGAGTTACATGCTTCCATGAGCAAGCACTCCTAAGAGAAACCTGTCTTTTTTTCTCAACATATACTGATTATTTCATTACTTTCTGGCATAAGAAACAACTGAAAGAAAGTGCATCTAAAAGGAGAGATCAGAATAAGACTCAGAGAAAGCAAGACGATACAGATTTTCAGCTTTCTTTGCATGTTTCTGAGTAAGGGTCATGCTTTTCTTCCTACTCCTGCGCCACCCCCAAACAAACAAAAAACCCACAGCAGACTTTGGAATAGATGCATTAAAAGGAGAATATAGATGAATTTGTCTTAAAAAGGATGAAAGAATTATCAAGGGATACAAATGCAGCAACAAGTGTTGTATTAAAAAATCAATGAAAACTTATTTCTGGCCGTGCCAGCTGGTTAACCCAACTGCAATGAAGAAAAACTGTCTATTTGTGTATTCCTTTTGGTCTCAGTGATTTTGTCTGGTTTCTGCACATATGAGATACATTGAAAAGATGGAACTAATTCTAAAAGAATAGAGTTTAGTAACCCCCTGGGGATTATGCAAGTTAGGAAGAATTTTAATGAAGCATTTGCATTAGTAACTATGATAGAGTGTGGGCACACAAAAAAAATCAAAACTATTTCCTTTCAGCATTCAATAAAAGTATTTTACTTCTGAAGAGAACAATCATTTATTACAATTTCCCAATTAATTTTTGTTATTTATAAAGGTCTGTCTAGACGTTGAGATGTGGATGTCTTAGATTTCAAACTATTACAGAAATTCAAAGTATTTTATTTATTTTATGCAAAATGGTTATGAGATTTCTGTAGAAATACCTCCTAAATTGAACTTTCCCCAACAAATTAACATCTTAATACACAGAAAATCTGAAAAAAAAAGGTGAAATATATTTTGAAAATACAGAAGAAATGGTAAGGAGATAGATTTAGCAAAAGATTAGAATTAGGATACTGCTTTTCAGCTGTTTAGCTAAGTAACTCGCAGCTTCATTCAAGTTCTATCTTAGAGAAGATATGACCTCAATCCCCAGTTGAATATCCAATTTTTGACAGTTGAAATTAGTGATGATTTGAGAAATTAGTCAATTGACAACAGGACACACTGTTCTGCACAGCATCAAGAACACTACTGCCCTAAACCACTGCTGATGAAACAAAGAAATGAAACTGAAAAATAGACCAGCTGAAAGCAGTTGGATCAGGCTTAGGGCAAGGAGAAAGAGAAATGGTGAGGAAGACCCAGGGAGGAAGAGCACGCTGTGTCAGCATGGGAAAGGCAGGGATGCCTTGACGCAGCCTGGACTGGCAGGCCTTTGTCTCTGGCAGGATCTTTACCACCTGTATTGTTTACTTGTGTTATTATCTCCTCAGTGGGAAACAGTCATTGCTCAAATTCCATCTGCATTCAGTCTCAGCAAATTGTTATCATGAAGTTATAAAAAACCACCAACCCTCCACCAGGTCTAAAGCAAAGAATTTAGAAGTCACAGCCAAAGCATGGGTGCTTGAAGGCTCCTTAGTTCCCACAAGCTAGTATCTCCTTCAAACATTATTACCCCAGAGCTGTTTGGTTAACTGTTTTCATCTAGTCTTTTCTGCTCTGTGCTATTAATAAAGCACATACACTACTTTCCTTTATGTATTCATATAAGGTACAGCTATTAATTGATATGTTTTTAAGAAACACAGCTTTCAACTTACAAAGAGAAATGAACAGTAAAGCCTACCCAGATTCCTTTCATTCACTATGGATGAACAAATTGGTAATACTAAGGAAACATAAATTGTTTTAGGAAAAAAATACCTAAACTGGGGCAAGAGATGCTCCACAAAGTCACACCAAGAAACATTGTCATCTTTAAAGCCATGACAGCCACGTATCAGCCATTAATCTTATTTGGAAATGTTAGAAATTATAGATCTAAGGTGGGGGGAAGTTGAGAAAGAGAGGTGAAGTTACATGTAAACCACTGGGAAGAAAACTGGGAAGAAAATTGATAGAGATCCCAGAACTTGATGCAGTTCAAATGCACACCTCCATCTCCCACAGTGACAGTGCTGCCTTTGAACCATGATTCAGTTTTTGAAAAATGCAGACTTCAGATGGAGTGCTCACTGGGTAAAACAGGGTATCTACTGAGAACAAAATAAAACATAGGTAGATTTTTTGTTTTGTCTTTGCTTCTTTCTGCTTTGCTTTGCTTTTTTTCTACACTCTCCCTAGATTAGCGGCAGCCAAACAGTAGTTAAAATGTAACTATTTTATTAAAGAAGAAATTACTATAACATTCACTTTTACCGTAACAATTTCTAAGAGTGATTACAGAACAAACAAGCAAAGCTACAGGCTTCTCATTCCCCAGGGAGCAGCAGCAGCACCCAGCAGGTTTGGTAGGTGGAGTACAGGCTCTCAGTTTTGAGAGATGTCTTTTCACAGCAATAGGATAATGGAGTTACCTTGGCATATATCTGCTGGACAGAGGCTTGAGACTGGGCTGTGCTAACAGCAGTATCACTCCTGTGTGATGAAATGGAGATGGGAACCACACTTCCAGGAGAACCCTTCTCTCCAGTCGATGCCCAGAACCTCCTTGCGCTCACCTCTCTGGAGTTAGGAGGATGCTCTCCTTACCCAGGTGGGTATCATAATCCCTATGACACCTCAAAAGAACTGTGGGTCTCAGACAAACCCTTCTACTGATGTTAGTTTGGTATTTGCTAATTATTTATATATATATGTATATATGAAGCTCCATAAGCTTCAGCGTCAGCAGTAATCCTTCAGCACACAGATAAACAGGGCTTTTTAAAATTTATGGAGAAAAATAAGAAAGAGTCTTTGAAGCATATTTCAGAAGACTTTTTTTGTGTGCAGATTTTAACAACTTACTAGAAGAAATGCTGAAGATATGTGCTTGGAAAATAAAACACAGTGACAAAAATATAAACATGAAAAGACTAGCTATGACTTAATTTAAGACTTGTTGAATCACGTGCTAGCTAAAGCATGTTTGCACCATTATAATTTAAAAAAATATGGAAATTTAAAACACATACAGCAACACAATAATGCATTGACCCACAGATGTGCTGTGAAAAAGAAATAATTTAAAACTTTGAGATTAAATAAAAAATATGCAAGCATGCATTTAGCACACTTTTAAATTGTTGCTCAGTTTTTTCTCTAAATCTAATGGAACACGTATATCTTCAGTGAAATGCAGCAGTTCCTGATTAATAAAACTGATCATACAGTTTATCTTAAATTTTGGGCCATGAATTAAAAAACATTATTCAAGAGTAGATTCTAGCAGTAATCAATATGCCTTGTTCCACTTCAGGAACATTACAAGGTGGGGATTAAAGCACAGTGCCCTAGTTAGACACAAGTATCAAAAGGGCACCTTGCAGGTCATCTTCAGAGGAGACAAACCAAAGAAATTTGAGAATCACTCTGGCAGGTCCTCATAGCCAAGCTGACCATCAACAGCTTACATGGGCACATGTGTACACATGGGGCCACTGAATGAATTAAGTGAAACTTGAAAAACAGTGTTTTACGGCCTTCAAGATATGGCCCAAAATATGCCTTTTCAGATAATGTGAGTACTGTATTATGGCCAGTATATGATATGATTGTCAAAGTCTCACTCAAGGTCAGGTATCTTTTCAGCGACACCAACTTTTTTATTTTTATTTTTATTTTTTCAAGCAATGAGGGGTTTCAGAAATGCATGGGAAAATCTACAAAGCAACTTCAAGTACTTAAAACTTCCTCTTTTTAAATGCTATGAATACTTTTAAAATGCTTCTATATATCCTCTGGGAGACTGAAATGGTACAACACTGACTGATTGTTTGTAATAACATTGTGATATGTACATTTCCAAAAATTGTAGGTATTGTAGACACTCTTGCACCACTTCTATGCCAATAAATAGCCCTGACATGCAGCAGTGCATGGGAGAAGAGCCACCAACAGCCATGGAAGCTGCTGGCTATACCTCATTGCCATGGTAGGTGCTCACAGACTAAAAAATGCAAAGTATGAATTACTTCTGGCTAAATTAAGCTCAGGCTAACTTCTTTTCAAAGCCCATCAGTTCCTTTTACGGAGAGAATGGGTGCTATGCAGAGTGGCTTCTCTCCCTGACATCCTTCTTAAGGACCATGGGAGCCCAATAGGAGGGTCCAACTCTAAAGAAGAGACCAGTTATTTTTGGCAGTGCCTGTTTAATGAGACAGCTCAAATGAAGTTCTCCCAAACCGTTAACTGCTTCTCACAACATATGCCAGAAAATTTTCCTCAGCTTTGTTACGAGGCAGAAATGAGGCATACAACACTGCCATCTCTTTGCCAGCTTTTTCTGAGTGGATTACCTTTTGGGAGGATGGAGGGGGTGAAGAACACACTAGACCTTCCTTCGTAGAGGCTGTTGTTCTGCCTTGTCTAAGGGAGTCTTTGGTGCTATTCTAGTATGATATTTTCCTTTTGTTGGTCTTTATGAAGACTGAGAGGAATGGGATGGTACCCAGTACTTGTATCTCCAAAATTATCATCGGTGCTGCCCATCTGCCTTGAGTAAAGAAGACCGTATGTCCATGTTACTGATCCACAAGAGGCTCTACAAACATCAAATATAGCTCATGCAATACCCAGTCTTCTTTATGAAGTGGTATAAAATTCACCTAACCGTTCAAGAGACTCATTTGAATTCTCTGCATGAAGACAACACCACTGAAAATGGTCATAAATCTATAAAAGTTAATGTCCCAAGGCCACTTACTATCACAACCATGAAATACAGAGCTCCTTGTTTAAGTTCTCCTACACCATTCCAGTCTACTCCCTCCTCATTATCTCCATAGAAAGACTATTCATTCATGATAAGTCGGTTTGATTAGTTCAGATAATTTTCCATGGCTATTCCCATGCTCTAGTCTGCCTCCTGCAAAATTACTTACATGCTGCAGAGTTTTTGACTCACTCTCATTAACTTCCTCCAAATTTTTTCTGCACTTCCCAGAACTTTCTGCCCTAAACTCACCAAACAATCATAATAATGTTTGCATACGGTACTACTAGTTATATATTTGAAGTTCTGAGTGGAGAAATAAGGATTAGAACTTCTAAGCAGTGATTACAGACATTCTGGATTTGTCTGATCTTCCAGTTGTCGCTCAGCCAGACTATCCATGATAGGAGTGTATAATCCTGTGGGAAAGGATTGTGGAAGTGAAATCGAAACAGTGCAGTCTATTGGTTTGAATGGAGAAAATAAGTGGGTTTTGTCAGTTTATTTTGATTACAGGGTAGGCAGAAAGAAAGCGAATACACCCCAATAAGTACCATATCTTTTATCATTGAAAAGTATTCATTTTTGCATTCTATATTTTTAACATTAAAAAAAAAAACTGTGGCTAAGAAAATTTACTGGCAACTGATACACTCTAAATATTTTTAGGTACATGTTATTGGTAAACAATCTTCCGACACCTTTGTAAGTAAACAGGCTGTAAAGCATATCTCTAGACAAATATCAATGTAGAGGGATAAACAGTCTGAGGGAGGAGGTTTCCAAAAAATCTCAAGCTGTCATGTAATATTAACAGGAATACAGTGTGCTCTCTGCAGCACTACTCCTAGCGAAATGTTATGACCATGGATGGTAAAGCAATGAATAAGCTGCAGTTAGTCCTGTTCATGAACCACTGTGTTTGAAGGCTGCACACGAATGCCAAAAAGTCTGTGCAATTAAGTGCTACTAGTCTGACAGAGCCCAATTAGGCCATATAAGAGCTTATCACTCACTGCTGTGAAAAACCAAACCGAAACACAAACTAAACCACAGCGTGCTTGCAACATTTCTGGAATTACAGGGCTAAACAAAGATGGGAATATAAAAGCAATAACGGCACAACTTGCTGCACACCAGCCAACAATTTTTAGGTCAGTCCAAGGACATTTTAGCACTGAATTTCAGGAGCCCTAAACCCAGAGCTGTTTAAGATTATTTCAATGAATGCTTTCAAATCAGAAAAAATCGATTTGTCAGAAATTATTATCTGAATGTCCCAGTTTAGAAGCTGTTTGTGGTGGTGGTGGGGAATTGGGACAGGTTTTCAAATTCCAGCGTGGAAGTCTTGGATGAAACCAGAGCTGGTGCCAACCCTTGTGATGGTGAATTGCACAACGGCTGCAGCACCCATGTCAGATGTGTTGGTTCAGGTTTAAGTCTAGAGCACGGCTACACTGCCATGGCTATTTTTCTTTCTAACCATGGCTTTCCATTTCAGCCCTTAAAGAAAAATAATCTCAGTTTTGCCTTATTTAGGAATAAAACATCTCAAGTCTTGAAAATACTTCAGGTAAGCAAAATCAGTTCTGTTAACATTTGTTCTGCCATACACTAGCAAGAGAAGTTTCCAAGCTTTTATGCTGGAGGACAGTATGTTTGGATCTTGCTGTATCCTGGTTTTTACACCTGCTATGCTGTGAATGGAGTTAATGTCACCAGGCTGGCTCTCCTGGCTTTATTCCAGCCTAAGATTTCTTTGTGTTGGAGGGAACTTCTTCATCTGCTTCTGCAGAGCAGCTTTAATTCCCCTTACCTCTGCTGAAGTTTTGCAAAAGAGAATTTAACAGAAATCAAATGTCTTATTTTCTTCATCTCTTTTCCAACAGAACTGCTTCTAACAGCTTTGATAACTAAAGCGAAGGAGATAACAGCTTGTGCCTTTCCTTCATTAAAAGGGCTTTTATTGCCATCTAAATTATTTTCCCTAATCTGCATGTGAACTGAACTACATGCATACAGTTTATAAACCAGAACTCAGACTGAGATTTATTTCTAAAATGGAAAGGGTATCCAAAGGTAGTACAGAGTGAATACAATGCTGGAATAGGACTTTCACTGGACTGCAGCAGTGGATGCAGAAAAGGTTTCCACTGCAAGGCTAGATTGATGGTGGAAGTCTGCTAGAATAAGTCTCTCTCTGGACCAACTTCTGGCCATTACAGTTTCTTTGTCAACAGGGTATTCCTGATTGATAGATTTCTCTGCCTTTCATGATAAGATTTTCTTGATCTGAGATTATCTTAGACATGGCCATTGCCAGTATTTAAACAGTAAGTATGTTGCAACAATCTGTATTGCCTTGTCATGTCTGATTAACTCCACTGAGTTCAATTAAATCACTCCAGTACTAAACCAGTGCAGCTGAACTGGGAACAAATTTGGGCCTAACATCTAACAGATGTGCAATGGGAAAATTTCCAACGTCTCTCATTTTTTTTCTTAGAAAGCAGTTTATAGTAAAAGCTAGTTTAACTCCAATTTCTCTTAGCTCAGAATCTCTCACAAGAACAAGCATTAGGAACAACATGGGAATGAAAGGAACCACACTAATATAACAAGAGGGAATAACAGCTCTACTTAAAATACAAACTATTTCACAGGCTTATTCATATCCATATTATATAGAATCCTTCCGCTGAAAGCATTCCAAGAATGTGCCATTTACCATTAAATCAATGAAGTCAAAGAGCATGGGAATGTACTCTTAGACCCCAGAAGAATCCATCCAGATTGCACTATCAAAAACCTGCAATGTAGTGCAAGGCTGAGACCAAGGCTGATATTCTATCCAAAAGCAGGGTGATAATTTTTTTTTTTGAAAGCCCCGAATGCATGGATTTTAACAGTACCATTTGTGACCATTTGTCTCAGGAAAGCGAAGCAAAGTTGGACAATAATACTTTCTTTAACAAACATATTTTATTTGCGCTCAATGTATATGTGAATATTTATTGGAAACAAATTTTATGTGAGCCATTCTGAAAACATACCCCTAAAAATAAGTAATTGAAGCTTACTCAAATACATAGCAGAAGCAGGAATTTTGCTGAGTTATTACATGCTCAGCTTTTTCACTCCATGCCTCATCTAATGTTAGGACCCCAGCTTCTGAGATAAATATGATTCTTGTATAAACACATTCTTTCCAACAATATTCATCTGGCTCTTTGCGTCTAAAAGAGTATGAAACGTTACAGAGCTCTCAGCACTTCATTCTCCCTCTCATTCAGCAAGCAAAAATAAATCTTTGCTTTTTCTGCTGGTATATGATATGCAGTGCCAGGAGCTGCAAAATCCTTCCCTTTTCTAGTAGTGTCTAGCGCACTCAAGAACTCGTTGTTAGCCACAGACGTGGAGAAATGTTAAACAAAGTAGCTACTGCATGATCATCTCCTCCTCCGAAAACTCTTGCAATAGGTTTAGCACTTGCACTGGAAGAATATTCTTGTTGAGATTAATGTGGCTTCATAGCTGGGCTGCTTGCGTAGTTCTATTTAGAGTTGCGTCAGCATCCTTGCTAAGAGATCCAGCTAGGCTATTTAAAACCCATCTCAACAAGGCAAGAAATCAGATTTTTCGCACCTGAAGTCCTGGAATTTTCATAGGGAACTGCAGAGTTCAAGATTACAGTTGGTCTTCAAAATAAGAAGTCCTTTCACATGCAGGACAGAATCTGGTCCCTGTTTTTAGTGTTGGCAAGACAGCTAGGCTACATTGAAAGAAAAGGACCCAGCAGAGCTTCATACCTCTTGGATAGAGATGCTGATCCCACCCATTTCCTGACTGTGTATCAGGATCAGACACAGGTGCACTTCACCTCCTTTTTCACATTTATCTGCCCTACACTCTACTGGAAGAGCCCCAGGCTCACCAAGGAGAAAGAAATCTTGTAGGGGTACCTGCACTGCAGGGCTGGCTGCAGGTGGACCTACAGTACACTTCAGCTTAGACACTACTTTAATGAATGAGTTGGTACCAATTACATGCAGACAAGAAACATAAATTCAGAACAATATGGTAACTTCATAGTTAAGAGACTGCATTAACACTTACGAACTTGAGTAGTTTAATTCTTAGCTCCATCATGGATTTCTTCCTTTACACTAGCAGAGCTCTTACAGCCTCATCAGTAGATAACATTTCCTGTCTTCAATTGTTTGTCTCCTTTGCTTCAACAGGCAGCATAATGTGCAGTGGTGAAACAATATCTTCTTATTATTTGCATTACTTCTGTGTATCAAGCAATCTTTTAGGATTAGGACCAAACTGCTGTGCCGATAATAATGGTAGTGGTATAACTACAACTCATAATAATTTGGAACTGTACATTAAATAAGTCCAAATTTATTTATTTATTTATTTATTTATTTATGTATTAAATTTCATATTACAGAAAAGAAAAAAGGAAGCTTCACTAAAATTATTTGCATGACTTTTCTTACCAGTAAACTCATACCCATTTCGAGATTGATTTGTTCAGTAAAAGCATGAGTAAGCAGTCTTACGTATACAAATGTGCACTTGGAGAGCTCTTTGTGTCATGCAGGTGTCCATTTTTGTGGAGGAGGGGAGGCACAGTTTTTTCACATTGGCTCATCATTCCTACTGCATGCTTGCTGAGCTCCATTCTCTGGAGGTCCACCTCCGGGGAGAGAAATGTAATATGGGCAGCTTTTTATATTTAGATCTGAGAACAACTGAGCAGCCCAGTGTTGGCTGCACTGAACAGCTTTTCTGCCTATTGCCATGTCTCCAGCAGCCTTGCAAATCCATGCTCTGCATAGCAAAGGGCCATGTTTCTTTATCAGCTATGAGTTGGCTTATATTCCATTTTCAGTTGCAGAGCCTATCAGTAATACGGAGACAAGAAAGTGGACAGATGAAAACCAGAACTTGATCAACAAAAGCATACTTTTTGGACTTAAATTACTCCAATTATAATAAAGTACTTCTCATAAAATTTTGGCAACTTTTTTCTCTTATGGCCGAGTTCTCCATAAGTGCATGCTTCTGACACAGGGACCTAAAAAAATCTTTTCCTGTTTCTTTTGTCTGTGTATACCAATGTGTGCCAAAAGGAAGTATGTTTGGACACTATTATGCAGCTTGCTGAAAAACTATCTTAAATGTGAGGTTTCTTCTTTCCTACTAGCCATTATGATTCCTTATCTCAAGCATTCAAACTATTTGCTAATTAGTCTCTCTTCTGTTGTTTTTTTGTACTTTTGTTTTACAAAGTAGTTGCTATGAAAATAATAACAACTCGTGGATGTGAACATTTTGTCCATTTTTTTAATGTTAAAGTGTTCTCTTTCTATTGAGTAAGAATGTTAATAGATTTCTGGAAATATCCTTGTAGAAAGCAGGTTGCTAGAATATTTCCGCGAGGTTCTGAAAAGCTGCTAAAATAAAAAGACCAAGTCTTTTTGTGAGTAATTGCTACCAGGAACTATTAGTAAGAGCTGAGTCATACCATTAAAATGAGTAGAAAACACACTACATCTATTTGACATTATATAAGATACATGAGGTATAAAGGCTTCTTCTATACCACTTGTCTGTTATCTTTCTCTAGCCCGAAGAAAGACGTCAAACATATTCAAACACGCTTGTCCATATGTTAACATAATGTTAACATATTTAGGGATCTGTTCAGACAAATAATGCTCACAAAGAGTAAAAGAAGTGTGATCTGCATATGGGAACAAAGCTTTTGACAAGAGCTGTGCAGCGTTTTGCCCCAGCTGGTGCTAGCCTTGCTCTGGTACTGCACGGCTGAAATTCACAACTAGAACATGGAAGCAGAGAGGTTGTTTCTTTTTGAAAAGGTAGATGGTATCAAAACCAACTCCTAAAATCTTCCAACAGAAACATCTTTCCATCTGCTGCTATAGTTTCTTTATCCTGAAATTGTTCTGTGGAATTTCCTGTTTACTCTTAATCTACTAATTTATAGATCATGTCCTTTGACACCAATGGAAGAGTTTATGTAATTCCCATTCACTGAATTCCTTCTTTTAGAACAAGCTGGATTATTATCTTAATGTGCGTAAGTTCAAGAGGGCTAGCATTTCTTTGTAAGGAATATTTCTACAAACTCGAATTTAATTGCAAGTTTGAGCCTCTTACTGACAATTGCCTAATTAAGAAAAACAAACAAACAAAATTAAATTCAAACTGGTGGAGTCAAATTTACAGTGTATCATACAGAATAACATTACCACTAGTTCTGAATTTCCTCATTTTGTGGGCACTTCTAGCATGTACTGGTTCTATCTGAAACAGCAACAAAACATAACGTCTTCTCTTCAGTAACCAACCATGAAGGGAAGAGCTTGTGAAGCCATCTGTATGGAAAACACCATCTCACAGAGTTGGCAGGACAGGCGGCATTTCCATGAGGTAAGATGGGGGTCTCTCCCCTACCTATACAGATCTTTCATGATCAGTGGAGCCTGGGACCCAGATCTTCCAGCCCCTGCCTTCTCCTCCAGCCACATGTTCTTACCAGAAAGGTCTCTCTAGCAAATGACAGGCCCATGAACCCAGCCTCTGCTACCCTTCCTAGGCAGCATGGGAGGAGGAGGATGGATAAGTCACTTTATACCTGCACCAGAAGCACACACTTCCTTCAGCCTTCCTGCCACCTGGGAAAATGGTCGAAGGCAGCCACAGGAAGCTCGGCACACAAAGTGCACACCACTGTGGCCCCCCTGGTGTCACCCAGGACATATTACAAAATCCACAGCTAGAATGGGCTTGGGAAATTGCAACTCAACATGCTTACTGAAGTAAGATTTATATCGCTAAGTCCTCATTGCATTTCTAAGTGGTTTGTTGAAAATCTTCCAAAGGTTGACTTGGGAGCCAGACTCACTTCAGCTTAGCAGAAACTTATTTTAATCAAGTATGCAACACGGGAAGGCTAGTTGCTGTTGACTGAACTCAACCTGTGACTAACTAGCACTCACCCCCAGTGATGTGCTCAGTGCCCACAGCAAGACTCTGATCATGTCTTTGAACATGGCTCTGAACCACTTTCACTGCGTGTGGTGGGTACACCGGGCACTGCTGTAGCTCGTAGCCTAAAGTGGCCCTCAGACAACTGAAACGTTACACTGACAATACCCCAGTTCCCTGAGTTTCCAGCAACTTTATTTGAACACAGAGAAGAACACAAACTTCTGTCCCATGACAGCTTATCAGGGATCATGTCTACCACATAAACATTTACACAGAAACAAATGATCTTTCCCTTGTGCAACGCTGAGTCCTGCTGTGTTTTGACAACACTCCACTACTGCACATCTCCTCTCCATCCTTAGTCCCAGCTATCCACCACAGGTTCCTAGACAAATCTCATTCACAACCTTCCTCCTTCTGTCTCCTCAACAGTCCACTCCCACACCCTTCTTAAATCTCTTCTCCAAAGAGCCAGTTGGCAAGAAGAACACCTTCAGGTTCATCAGCTGCACATTCCTGGAGAAAAAAAGGACCAGCTACAGGAGAAGGGTGGGGGTGGCATGGGGATAGCCAGGGAGAAAAAGAAAAACAAACAGGCAGTGAAAGCATAGGAAAGAGCTCTACAAATTAGGGAGGTTCCTTGCCTGGTAGCACGGATGGCCAGCAGGGTTTCAGTGAACCTTATAGTGAATAAAACATCCTGCCTCACTTCTACTCCATACCCTGGTCTTAAAAGACTGAAAAAGAAGAAGGTGGCTGGAGCACTTTGATGCAATTTTTATGGGCTGTGAAATGCTCTAAAATCCGTCACTGAAAAACAGCCAGAGACACAAATAGCCAATTTGAGCGCTTGTGTTGTTGCTACAGCAGCAGAAAGTACAAAACAGGCTGAAATCAAAGATAATTTTCAGGAGATGCTGGGTGGTAAGAAGCAGTTGTGTTGTGTAAGAGTAAGCCATCAAGAGGAAGAATGCATTCTACTTTGATTTTTTAAATTTTTTTTCTAAACATGGATTTGAGGTCAATAAAGGTGAATGAGCTCACCTCCCAGTAGAGATAAAATTCCACTCATACAACTGATAGCTACAAGACTGTCCTCATCATACTAAAACTATTCAAACATAAAAAAAGCCCACAAAAAGCTTCCCACAACCCCTCACCCCCCACCCACATTTCTCAGCGAACAGAAAAAATAGCTGCTGACAAATGGGAGCACTGTCCATCTACTGAGTTTTCAAAGTGTTACGTTTTTGGTATTCACTGGCATGGTTACACTGAAAATGAACTTCTCACTGACTGATATGTTCTAGTAAAGTTTTGACCTAAGAAAAGCGTGCCCAGTTATTTTGGCCAATTGGCAGTGGACGATCAGATTCCGGTTATTTTCCCTTTGTTTTGACTGGCTTTGAAAAGGCAGTCCTAAATAGGCTTTTCTCACTTTCTGGAATCACAGGGAGCTGAGGAGGTATCATACTGCATGTACATACAACGCTGTGCTTCCTCCACGTAGCACTGCGCAGTTACAGGCTGACACATATATACTAACACCTCCTTATTCTGATTTACTACCTGGCTGTCAAAACAAGATGTACTGTTGTGCAAGCATTCTTTCCAAACTTTGATAAGGGAAATGATACCAAAACTCGAAGAGGTATAGACAGATTTCCACAGCTTTTGGTGAATGTCACATTCTTCTCATGTTCCTCACCTTTTCCCAACTACAGACTGCAATTTCTGGCACTTTCTAGGAAACTTTCTGGGGCCTCCTAGATGGTGTGAGGTTCTGACTTGGGACACAAGAAACCTTCTTGTGACAGGAAAAGAGAATTATTGTCATATTAACTGACTATTTTTACAGCATTTGTTGCAGACGTAGTCTTATAGTCTATGCAACAACTCTATACCTCCTGTGATTTAGCTCTTTCTAATAGGAGTTACTTGGAAATAAATGGAGTTGCAGCAAACATTTAACTGCAATGTTCAGCTACATGCATATTTGTCAAAGATGAAATTAAAATCTGAAGAGATGCCACAGCGACTGCATAACCAACAACAGAAATGACAATTGTCTCGTCTAGTGATTCAATTCTGAATTTTTGAGTATTGTAGACAGGCATATACAGTGCATAAAATATATTAAGTGCCCCAGGCTCTTCTCAGTATTGACAAGCTCTTGGCCAGATGGTTTAAGTTCAGAACTGAACATTGATTTTGGAGAGTCATGAGAAAAATAATAATGATCAGTGATACAAGAAACTTTGCCTATGAGTGATAAATGTGAGAATTTAGCCTGCATTAGCAAAGACTAAGTGGGTACATAACAGCAGAGAGATACCAGCAGAGCACTTCAGATACTTTGACAAGCTTGCTGGGGAACACTGCAGAACCTCCATCATTGGAGATCTTTAAGAGAAAGTTAGACGCATCTCTGCTGAGAACAGTAGCAGAGATGTCATACCATACATTTAATTAGGACATCAATAAGAAGAAAAAACCTCTCAAATGTAGTAAGTGCTTATAATTTGTGCAAACTATAGTCTCAAAGAGATCAAGGCCTCTTTGTGACAGGCACTCTACATGCACATTGAATAAGGGTTTAGATAGCTTCCACTGTAAACAAACAAGAGGACTGAAGGTAGGAGGGAACTATTGATATTTTCTTTAGTAAGGTTGAGAACCTCAACCACGGTGATATTAAGCAAGAGACAAGAACCCAGTCTCCAAAATACTGAGTACCAAACCGTGGCATCAAGTCCTATAAGAAGCCTTCACCTCCCAGATAGTAATTTTTCAGTAAATAAGTGTGAAGACCAAAAATGAGGACATAATTAGCAGAACTAGATATTCAACACATTTTAAAAGGTTTTATTTAGGTAACTAAAGAGAAGTGAGCTCTTGAAAGATTCACCTTACATGACTTTGCTTCCAACAGACCAGGAGTCTGCAGCTAAGCCAAGAAGGGAAGTGACATTTCCTGTGAGCCCATGGCTACAAATCAGGACAGCCTGCCTGGAGGTTGCAGCCTCATTTTTTTTTATGTGCTAGCTGCACACATATCTTAAATGCTCAGTTGTAAGTACTGAGCTACCAGAAGTACATAAAGCTAGGCCAAAATCAGTGTTGATTCCCTGCAGTAGGGCAAACTGCAAGCTGTAGGAATACCTGCTGCTTCATGAGCTAGCTGCCAACCTATCTCAGGAGCAGGGACAACTTAATATCGTATGTATGTGATAGGGAAATACTTTTTGTTTCCATTTTTTTTTTTTTTAGTAATATCTTCTCATATACTCCCATGTTATGCAAAAATTATCCTCAGTTTTTCTATTGACATTTTATGTATGTTAAAGTACCATGAGCCCCAGAACAGTAAAATTTGCACTTATAGTAACTAAAAGGTAGTTCTTACATATTGCTTATGGGTGATACAGAAATCTAATCTCTTTGGGGAAAGAAACCTATTTTAAAACCCGTGTTTATGGTTTTATTTCTCTGCAGGGCATAGGTCAATCTGAAAGGAGAACTGATACACTATAGTAATGCCTGATTACACCCTGCATTCTCTTGACTTGCACAGTTTACTGAAAAGGTTAAAACAGCTTGATGCTAACAAAATCTGTCCTTTTTTTTTCTCACAATGACAATTACAATCTGAGTGACAAGAATATAAAATGAGACAAGCAATCTTGGAGGTCATGAGTGAGGTGCTTAGCTGATATGAACTGGGTTAGCACCATTTCCTTCTTGAAGCTGATGCTGATGTTCAGTAACTATCCTGCAAGAAGGTCTAACAGAGGCTTTGCTATAATCTATTGATATAGGAGGGTCTTTTGAAGAAACAGGTGTGAGCAAAGGAACAGGAATGGTAGTGAAACTACCTACTTGGCATGCTGACTACAACCAGTCCAAAAAGAGAATGACAGGGTGCACAAATGGGTTAGAGGATTTTTCTTATTCCCCCCACGCTGACCTTCACTAGTTTCTCTTCAGACAACATGGAAACTCCCAAGTCAACCATACACCTCTCTAGGCTCATTTCAAGATTCAGAGTGGAAGTCAGTAGCTCCTAGGTTCTGTGGCCAGCCTTCAGATCAGGAGTGAATTTGGCAGAAGTGAGTGTGGACTCTACAGCCACACAAAGGCTGCACACTAAGTCCTATGGAGTTCACTTAAGCTTTTATTTTTTTCACTTAAGGAATCAGAGGGCACTGTTTTTAGCATACAAGAGGACCATGAATTCAAGCCCTAAGTAACAGGGACTTGTTTGATTTAACTTTTTTTTTTCATCACATTGCGTACCCTAAAATCTAGAGAAAACCTTCTGTACTTTTGACCCAGGAGACTATAAATAAATGTAGACAAAACACAGACAATAGAAGCTGATTGCATATTTTTACATATACTACAGTGTTTTATATGAAATTGTAGCAATATTCTTCTTCACAGAAGTTATTTATTCCCTTAAGCTCTTGATAACTTTGTCTTTAGTGAAAATGGTTGTGCGTGTGTGGCACTTTAATGTAATGACACAATCTGTAAGTACAATAGCCTAAGTTTAAATAATGCTTCCTTACAAAGTTTCAGGCACACAACTAAGGAGTTAAGTAGTTTCCATGTTTGTTTTTCCTGGATCCTGTTCTGAGACTATCTTCCATAGCTGGAAAAGGTCAACATCCTACCATTAATACAACATTATTCCCACAAGTTTCTACAACAAAAAAAAAGTTTTCATAAACAAAAGCCATTTTTTAATGTGGTGCATCAAGAGCCATGTTTACTTGTGCTGTTATTCTGCCAGTACCTTATGGTTTAGAAAAGATAAGGCTATTAATGGAATTTAAAATACATATTTTTTGATCTTATTCCACATCAGGAATGAAAGAAAATGTTACTAAACTGTCCTCCCAACTTCCTCTCTTGAGAGGTCAGACAACTTGGCAATCTATCACTTTTGAAAAAAGAATTATACATATGTATATTTGAAGGAGCCATGACACGTAGAAAAAATATTATATACTATCATTCAAAATTTTCTGAACTTTGCTCTGAAAATAAATAATGTTGTGACATGAAGAAAATTGTTGTAATTATTTTATAGTTATTACAGTAAAGCCCTACAAATCTCATAATCAAAATACTCAGAGGAGTTTCTCTACTTTGACTTTTAACTCACTTTTTTCCAATGTGCTAGCTGGCAAACACAGTTCATCTGGGAAATGTGCGTACATTTATACTCCTTCTATTTCTCATTTTTTTGTAACACTTCAACAGTGTTCAAGAACATGTACCGAAGTACTCATATGACATCTGGTAAAAACATAAAGGGACATAAAGGGACAGAATATTGAAAGAAGAGAGTTTTTTTTTTATTTTTTTATTTTTTATTTTTAAATCCATATTTTTCAGCTGCAGCACCTGTTCAGATAGCTTATTTGTTCACAATGCATGTGACTCACATCCATTTTCTCCAGAGAACCAATGTGCAAAACTGGGATGTACTATCCAAAACATGGATCCCACTGTTTATTTCCTTCAAACTTTCAAAACTTATGTGGAAAGAATGTATTGAATGGTGGGTATCTGAACAAGAAGGTGTGGTGCATGGATGTCAGTACGTGATAATCTCAAACTCTGAAAAACATAAATTGTTATTATCTGTCACGCTAATTGATTCTGTCTCTTCTCTGCAACACAAATTCCATAAAAGAATCAGTGAGCTGGTACATGCAGCTAGTTAGCAGTTTTAAATGAGAAATGCTCGCTCTTTAACCCTCTGACACTTTCCACATTGTCTGTTGATGCCGGGCCACGGCATAGATCTGCCCTGGTCTCTGGGCTTGTCTCCTTGAGAACCTATTTTTGTGAAGGACTCTCTTCCGTTGCAGCTTCTTCATTAATGAAAATGATTTTGTGTTAGGAAAGTAATTTTTGGCATTTCTCTGAAGCCTGGGCAAGCTACGGACCTTCATAACGTTGCTTACACACATCAAAGCTTTTTACTTTCAGTGGCTGAAACATGGGACAATCCCACTGATGTGGAGTGTGTCCAAACCCTCGCAGCTCCTAGGCAGGACCAGGCTCTGCGAAGACTGAACATCCCATGTGCTTGGGTCTGCTGCATACCCCCACCAGTCATTCATGTGATGTGGCATCAGCCTCACAGAGATCTGTGCATGTGCTCACCCAAGAGCTGAATAGGTGTGGGAGAGCTTTTGCTAATAGGTATTCTTCCAAACCAACATGGGATTAGTTATGAACATTGAGAGCTGGTTTTCAGTCCATCCTGAATCAGCATTCAAGCAGCATGGAGCTTTCACCCAAGCAAGAATATTTGTTCACAAATTCACAGGCTCAGCTACTTAGAATATTGACACTGACTCTGCATCTCCCAGATTTGGGTTAAAGATAAGGAGAATAAAGTGAAATGGGACTACCCCTAGATATCTCATGCAGTTGAAATATGTAATAACCCAACCAAAAGGAGAGAGATAGACCACAGAAACTGATCTGGTAATACAGCAATAAATGTAGCAGAGGCTGGGAGTGATTGCAGCAACACACATAGTAGCACATAACAGAAAGCAAATGTGCAGTTCATATTACTTGGGCACAACATCCACCAGCCACAAAGCAGTAAAAATATGAATCACGCTGACAGCGGTGGAGCAGATTACATAATTTCAGAGATGCATCTACTGGCTGCAAGACAATCCCGAGGAGCATGAATATCAGGCTAAAAGCTGGCAAGAGCCATCCATGCATCACAAGCACGATGGTATCATCCAAAGGCATATGTGCTGGCCACCAACTAAACTGGTCTAAGCTTTGGGGTCATAAACAAAGCAGGGGACCATTTCACAGCCCCCATAAGAATTTATTCTTAGCATATTCATCTGCCCAAATATTCATAAGTCAGATAGGAAATAACTGAAATTCATCATTCAGCAGCTGGCTGATGCTCTTGCATCCTGGAGTGTTCATGGATTGTGCAATATTTCCGCTCCCAGGGAAAAAATACTTGTTACTAGACAAAATGTGTTTTCAGTTATTGGTTCTTAGTATCACTTCATTGTTGAGGTTTTATTTGCTCTTTCTTTGCTTACCTCATGACAGTCTGGTATCTAAATATTACTGGATAGTTTAAAAGATTGCCTTCTGCTTGGTTTACGTATCACTATATACACCTTCTACAATTTTTCTTTCTAAATACCATCCTTTCCTCCATCTAGTCCATTCTAACCAACTCAAGGAAACTTCTGATTGTTCTATAATTACAACAAAAGCTTTGTACCCATGGAAGGAAGCACTCCTAAGAAGGAAGTCTTGATGCTGTTTTACTTTGGAGAGTGGCCGATTGATATCTCCGGATGGTTTTATCTCAATTCTTCCTGAAAGTCAAATTTAAGCAAAGATGGATATTTCCTATTTCCATTAGAAGAAACTGAAAGGTTCTCACAGAAGGGTAAGCTAGACGCTTAAGCATTTCCCTCCTGGAACCTCTGGAATGCCCTACTTACTGCTGTAGGTTTGATTTAAAACACCTGGGTCTTCCCCTGGTCAAACACAGTTAAATTTATCTGAGATGTTTCTGCTTTCTTATGAAACACACTTTGCATCTCCCAACAACTCTTAGATGACTCTTAGATGCTTAGTTAGCTCTTAAAAACCCAAACCTCTTGCCAAATTTCAGTTCTGAAAACTAATCAGACCAGCAACAAATCATCACACCAGAAATGCCCCTCTTGCATTCCTTCAAACAAGTTGCGTGTTGTGGAAATTATTGTGATCTATTCAGCAAAGCCACGTCTGGGGTGGGATACCTCCTGGAAGTTTTTATATGTGCCTACAGCTACAGGGATTAATTTGCAACACATGCTGGAAGGGAATTGTATTCACTTGGAGAGGCTGGCTAATTCACAGATATTACAGGCCCTAGGACTGACTTGCTTTCCTACTGTCTGAATTCTGAGGAAGTTCTTCCTTGAGCTAAATTGCTGCTTAAATGGTAGGCTTAAGTTTGATTTAAATTTCAGTTCTTGGTAAGAAAAGATTCTAATACTTGAGAAAACACAAGCTGACCAATTTTCTTTATGAAAACTGCTGTAGCTGCTTGAATAAACAAGCTACAAGAACAGACGAACAATTATAATCTAAGTATTGAATTTCATTACTGGAATGCTTTTAACTGAATTGAAAAGAGATTGTGCTCCATCAGACACAGATAAAAGATATGCAACCTCTAAATGCATGCATTTCCTCGGATCTTTAATAGAATTTAGTTTAGAATAACAGAATACAAAAGAGATTTTACAGTATGGAAGATGCCTACATCAGAGATCTCTTGAGGCAAAGGAGTCACAAATGGCTGCAAGAGTGTTCCAGCAAATGTAAATACACAGCAGAGAAGTATGTTTATCCCACAAAAGTGAAAAGGAATCCTGTTGATTTAGTGCACAGACGCAGGAACACATTCAGCTCTACAATCATGCCTTACTGTGTGAGGTTTACTCAGCCAGTTGGTGTGCTGATTTACACTACGCATAACGTCTTTGAAGTCAGTGAGGTTACACGACGTATAAATCAGAACAGGTCTTTGCCTGGGACTAAGAATAGAGAAAGAAGGAAAATCCTTACAGGGAATATGCAGAACAGGGTGTCTGTTAGGGGGAGAGTAAACAGTAACCAACACTGCAGCTGTGTAAATGCACCGAGCTGCAGAGGCTGCAGACACTACAGCGTGTGAGCCTATACCAGAGCGCTGGGGCTTTTTCTGCAGACAGAAATATATTCTTTTTTTAAAATGTACTTACTGAGAATGGTATTTAACATCAATTTAGGACACACTGAAAATTATTCAGAGTTTTTTTTTTGTTGTTGTTGTTTGATTAAATACAAGTAACACCAGCTAGCAGTAACTATTGCTGTACTTAATAACATTATGAATGCGATGACAACACATATCCTTGATGGTGATATACGTACTTTGCTCCCTGCCACAGCAGAGCAGTGTGCTCTTCCAGCCAGGACTGCTCACTGCAAAGATGAAGATGGAGGGGAAGGGAATGTCTCCTTCCACCAAAGGGAAGGACTGCAGCCCCTTCCACATGTTTCTTGTTCTGCATATGCCATACCATGGCAGGGCATGGGCTGAAGCATGTCACCCCGTTTCCTGATGAAGCAGCTCCCTTCTGTGAGCCGCCACAGATCTGGGATAACCCCAGCAGACCAGTTCCCCATTTTCAAGCATCGGTGAGTGCCTGTGGCAGCTCGGGCGCTGTGCCGGAGGAAGGTGGCTCGGGCAACAGAAGTGAGCCTGTGCTTCAGCACACTTGACTGAGGTTACCACTGCAGAGCAGGCCCTGGCATTCATGGAGGTGCCCCATGGGTTTAAAAGCATTGCTCCAACACATACCATTCCCCTCCTCAAGAGATGCTTGAGCCCTTGTGCCAGACAGCAGATAAACCACTACACGCCTGCTGGGCCCAAGGACGTGGCATTTCTGTCTGTGGGCACAGGCACAGCTCGTTTTCTAGGCAGAATTTTCTACTGTTATTTATCTGGATAAGCTGGCTTCTTTCACTTTACATTTATATTTCAGTGAACATCTGCAGCATTTGAGATTTCACTGCATGTATTTTCCAAACCACACCATAGGATCTTGGCAGTTACACATGACTTCAGAGATTTTATACACATATATCTGAAGCTTGGAGGAAGCAATTAAACCATATGGACCTCTCCCATACAGTAGGAAGCACAGCACAAGTCTTGTTGCTTGATTTATTATAACCCCGTGTCATTTAGCAAAACTAACTCTGCAACTGTTTGAAAGAAGTAAGCCAGCGGAGAGGGGGAGGACTTGCACAGAGAGCTGTGGCTCAGCAGACCCTGAGCGGCTGCACTCAGCTGCAGCCGCATGGCGTGGGGAGGACCACACTGGCTGGACCGAGTGCGGGCTAGCCGAGTTGAAGCTGTGTCATTGGGTTGAGCGACCATAAGGGAAACAAATGGATTAAATGGACCCATCCTCAGCCACCACATACCTACAAAAGGGCCCAGCAGTGCCTGTTTGCTTGACTATCCTCCTTTCCCCATGCAAAGTCCCCAGCAAATAAAAAGTGAAGTAAAAACTGTGGAAAGGGGCAAGTTTTAACAAGGAAGTGGTAAACCACACACCTATACCACGCACATGGAGGAGCATGGTCTGCCTGAGGAGGGTGTTTGTCTCATGGTGGTGAGGGACAGACACTGCAGGAGCAGTGCAGTCATACTGGAGCTGAAGCATATGCCATGGAAAAAGTGTTCTAACCATAAAGCAGCATGCCAGCTCATGCTCTCATTAAATACCAGAATAATGAAGATACACGGGTCCAACACCTTCAGCACGGCGCGGTGCCTTTGGGCCCTTTGCTGCTGGAGCTCCTGTCTACTTGAAGGAAGCTGTCAACGTACCCCTTGGCGTGCTACCTCTGTTATTAATGTGAGAGTGCTAACAATGCTCTTGGCACTGTGCAAAGATCCAAAGGGAAACAGTTCCTGCCCCGAAGAGCTTACATCCTCCCAAAGACAAACACAGCCACCAGTGAGGACCACAGCACCGTGTGTTCTGGGGGAAGAGTTCATCTCACAAAGCTGGCTTTGCTTATTCCTCTCCCAGGCTACAAAGAAGAAAAGTCCTTTACAGGAAACCTTTAATACAAAAAGGGTGTTGAAATGACACAGGAAATGAGGTTCTGAGGAATTTAAGGTAAGGTAGGGATAGTCCTGGGAGCAGGTCATAAAATAACAGAGAAGTAGAGGGTCTAGAAATTGAGAAACAGCCAAAATCAAGAGGTAGTTTAGGTGGGAAAGAGGGATATTTGGATAAGAAGAAAATAATAAGGACATATCCAAATCCTTATTAGACTGGGCAGAAAAACTATTTGCTGCTGTGCCCTGGATGGAGTGATGCATTATAGGTACTGAGGACAGCAAGCACAGGACTTTTCATTTTTGCTCAAAAATCAGTACTATGCTCTGCCAACAACCTTGGGGCCTCATAAATCTACTTTTAAACAAGTTATAAGGCTTGATAATATCTCTTTAACCAGAGCTAAAGCAAAAATGAGCTTTGCTAACTGCTAAAATAAGCAACAATTAAACACAGAATTTCATCAAACAGCCATGACCCTTGCTAAAATAAAAATAAAAGAATTGTACTTCATTGGCATCTGTGATGATACTAGACAAAAGGGAATCTGACAGACTACTAAAATATTTTCACAGGAAAATAATTTAAGCCTGTGAGAGAAAAAACACTTCACAGATATATTTGTTCGGGCTTGCAGCTAGCTTGCAGCATTGTCTAGAGACATTTTCCATGCCTAAAACACAGAAGTCTATCCTTCAAGATCTTCCTTCTGAATACTCCCAAAGAAAGTATCCAAGTGTAAGGTATTTTAACGCTTTTCATCCTTTTCTAGATCAATGTAATGGAAGCACTTCCTTATATTTCAACAGCCCTATTCATTATGTGAAGATACTTGAAAAGTATTTGGAATCCTTACATACAAACTGAGGTAAATAAAGAACATTCATTCTGTTAAGTGTCATGAAGGAAATGCTGAGAATGAGCTCCGTTAGCCTAGGCAGACACTGTACATGATGACAGTCTGCCCATTCCCACATTCCTGATCTGTCCAGGTCAGACTCAAAGGATTCCATTAATAGTTTGGTGCTTACCAAATAAGACCAAAGGAAAATGGGTCAATGCTACTTGCTCCCATGTGACAAAAATACAGAAAATAGAAACAAGCACTATTTGAGAAACTTGTAAAGCCTTGGATACATGTCATGAGAAACCATTCACACTCTCTAGAGTCCAATTTAAGCATTACAAGATGACCTGCATTATCCCCCTTGGACGGCTGTGTGGGCTACCCAGTTACAGAGCATGGCTATCATCCACAGGCTGCACGGTCTTTCAACTACTGCTCACAGTAAGCAGAAATTGCAAAACTTGGCCAGAAGTATTTCTGGGCATTAGTTGCACCATCTGACTGTCAGAAATCAAAGTCTGAAGGTCTAGCCAAATGGTCAGTATATTTGTCCTAAAACAAGGCAGACCGCATTTCACTTCCATAATGAAGTGTAATTCCCATGAGAAACACAAACAAAAATATCAATGATACATGAGAATGTGGTGGGTTGTGCAGTTACTATTGACCACAATGAGTGAAAAGATTCAGATGACTAGTTAATTACAGAATTGCTTAGCTGCATGTACTTGTTTTCTAAAGAAGGTAAAATATACCTTCAATATTTCCTACGAAGATAGGAAGCAAAAACAACAACAAAAAGAGCTGTTTAATTTTGAGTTAAAAGGTATGATAATTTTTTAAAATGATTGAGAGTAACATCATTTACTCACGATCATTTTATCGTGAGGGTTTTTCTTCCAGTTTCATCTATTATGACCAAGATAGTTTTCCACTACACATCTCCAACAAGACAGCTAGCATTGTTAAAGTTTCCTTTCATTATTTCATTACTGCAGTTAAGTTTTCTACAATTAAAGTCATTTTTTTTTTTTTAAATCTTCTGGCAAAACACTTTAATGTGTTTTGTCTTGCTTTTGTTCTTGATCTCTCATTCAAATTGTGATATGCAGATGGCCAAATCTACTCTTAAAAACGCTGCCCTCAAAATAAATTCCTAAAATACCAGTGAAATACCTTTTCAACTTACTGTCGAACTAGTGTAATGTCTTATTTGATTACAAGAAGCCCATAAATCAAGGGAATACGTAGCTAATGCAAAAGGCATCGCATTGTGTCATTTCAAATACAAGGGCTGAACCTGTATTACAAATAGAGTTAATCCAGCACATTTACTGCAGTCCTAATTTTGTTTAAACTGCAACCTTGGTATTCATTTTGATTGATTATACTAATTCTTGAGCTTTGTCCAACACTGTTGAATTGTTCTCTTGTCACACCAGCTGAGATTGCAAAGGTTTTGAGACAAGCTTGTAGGAAAAATATCTGCACAGCTCTAATCTAGGTCAATGGGCTTAAAGAAAAAGTGCAATATTTTTATTTTTTTTTTAAATTTTATTTAACATTTTGTATGTGGATGAAGCAAAAATGCTCCACAAAATAAAGGAGGAAGAAGAAGAAAAAAATGGTCAATGTGCGTATTTTGTTTGATCTGAAAGAAAGATTTTAGTTTTATTTAAACTTTGAAACAGACTTTAAAATATCCTTTACATTTACGAATGAAAATGTGATTTTGGCTTATACATGTAATTGCATATCTGCATGTATCAAAGCACTTTGTTTAATGTATTTTTTTTTGGTCTGAAACTGATTCTTAGGAAAACCATTCACTGACTCTTCCCAAATCTCTGATTTTATGTAGAATGCATATGTGGAAGGCAGATCCACTGCTTCTTGCTCATGGGAAAGTTATCTAACCTCCGTCCACCAGTTCAAAAAGATCGCTGATGTTGATTAAACATGTATAAACAGAGTTGAAAAGGAAACATGCATATTTCACTTGAAAAAATGTCAGGACAAATGTACTAAAGAACAGCAATTAGCAACCAACATGAGTATCTTGCTACATGGCTGATTGATAGCCACTGTAGCCCAGGTTAAGCAATTTGCACTAAATAAAACATTAGGTTGTAAACTAGGCATTGAGTTTCAGACTGACCAAGTCAAGTTATGTCAAGCAAACCTGTATCCTGCCTTCCTCTGGTAGCTAACTCGAGAGATTATGGAACTATTCACTACTAACAGTTCATGCTATTAAGTCTTAAACCCAAGATTTAGATGCCTATGGAACAATGTCAAGAGTTTAGGGACTTATGTATGCCGGCAAGACCTTATTAGGCAGTGTTTTGCGAGTACAAACATAAACAAAAGCATACATTTGAAACCATATCCTCAAACGTGTATGTAAAAGGGAACTGTACTTTTGCATCTGAGAGCTGAGTTTAGCTTCACACTATTAAACACTTTTTAACGGTAATACTTTTTTTCTTTACAGTCCCTGGTAAGCTGTTCTCCACTATTATTTTGACTAGCCTGAGAAAAAAATAGATAAGTAAAACCCAATATACCATACTAGACTTGATTACAATATTGAAATAATGAAAGGTGCCTTCCTGTCAATGCATAATGCTAGTTAGCACTATGTAGGTAGGTAGTTTGCCTATAAATCTGCCACCACTACAAATACCTCCATCAGATAACTCCCCTCTGAGGCAGTGCATCTTCCTGGCAGCTTTCAGAGAGAGAGCACAATTACCCATTCCCTCTGAAGTAATATGAAATTTTGAAGTATCTTCTATTTAGGGGGGTGGGGTGGGGAGGGAATGGCGTGGGAATTATTTCATATCCATTCCATTGCAGAATCTGATGATACTGAAGATATGATGATCTTGAAGATCTGATGATCTTGAAGATAAATGAGAGAATTCAATCGCAAAGTTTTGCTTATAGCAAACACAGAAAAGCAAACAGGAGACTTTTTAAATAATTCCTATCTGGGGAAAGAAAGAACAAAAAGAAAGACAAGCAAGGGCAGGCTAGTGCAGGGCACATAAGCACGATGAATTTTTGGCTTACATGATCAGTAGAGTTTTTCTTGGTGGTGTGAACATGTTTAGTTTTTTGTTGAGTGGCTTCCTGAGGATGTCTGAAGGGCATATGAACTGTCCGGGTGGTGCCTTCATCCTTATGAAGTGCAGCTTGTGAAGGCTCAGGTCAGCTTGCCTTCTCTCCACAATTCCTAGGTACCTCTCAGCAAGGCCAGATCATCCTTGTAGCTACTTAGCTTGATAATGGGTAGAGCAAGGAAAAGAAGAGTAATTCTACTCACCTCACAAATGAAAAGTTGTACTAATATGAACCTTCAAGAGCTTACCTATTTTAAACTCAGGATGCAGGCAGAAGCTGCACGACAGAGCAGACCACTCATTTTTTCATTTTTATTTTTTTTTGCACAGAGAGGACAATGCATGTTATTACTGACCCAGGGGACAGGTTTTGTACGTGCAGCCTGGCAGGAGTCCTGTATTTGTTCTCTACAAGCAAGAATGGCTGAGCTGGAGCAGCTAAGAGAAACAGGTTCACGGACAAGGCCTCCCAGGATGTTGTGTGGCAGTCCCCCCTCTGCTGTGCCTGCCCTCTCCTGGCCACCATCAAAAAGGTCTCTGATGTTGACTAAACGGGTAAGCAAAGGCTGTCAGTCTAGGGATGGTGGCTCATCAGCTTGTAAGGAAGGATCAAATCTCTGATAAACTCCATCTCCAGCTGGTTAAAATGTATCTCTGGGGTGAGGATGCGCCTGGAGCAAAGGGAGTCTTCCATGCAAAGAAGATGAACCAAGTGATGGTAGTGGGAGGTTTGATTATTTGACACAGAGAACTGTTTGCAGCAGCTGAGAGGACTAAGTGGCCTGCTGAGAAGAAAGGTAGCAGAGCTCAACAGATGTGCATAGAGGTATTTAGTGTGGTAGAAAGGAGGAACTGGTGGCCACAGTCTATGTTATACCACCAATGTGGGAAAGCAGAATAGGGATGTTCTAGGGGGTTAACTCCAGGCTGCCATGCAGGGGACTGACTGCTGGCAAACTCTCTGGAACAAGACCAGCCAGCACAGGAGGAATGGGCTGGTCTTCAGTCAGAACGGAACAAGGCTGCTATTACTGAAAATTAAAAAGGTCACAGAGAAATAGCTAAGCTAGAAACAGGGGAAAGACTGATAGGCATGATGGAGCAACCAGTCAGGACTCAAGGAACTTGTGAGGGAGACACTGCTAATGTTCACTATACATTCCTGAGAAGGCAAGGAAGGAAATAAATAGCAAAAATGCAGTAAATAAGAAACATAAACAACACCACAATGTCACTTACTGGCACCTGCAACAGAGTGTGCAAAATTTGTAAGTGCTTCTATAGCAATGCTAGAGACCTAAAAAATAGGATTAAGGAATTATATTGCTTGGCAACAAATGACAATTCTGATGCAAGATGGATCTCAGGCTGGTGGAAGGAGGACCATCAGTGGCACACTGAGTTGCTAGACTGTCACCTTCACTGGAATGATAGGAGATGAGGTACAAGCAGAGCAGTGGCACAGAATGTGGAGGACAATAGGAAGAGTAACAGAAAAAAATACTGTGGGCTAAGGACAGCAACAGGGAATCCCCGTAAGAGATAACATAAAGGTAACACTTGGTTTGTATTTATGACTCCCTGATAAAGACAAAGATCATGAAGTGTTCAGTTCAATCAGAGAAGCTGCAAAACTGGGTCAGGTAGAGATACTGGCAAATTAGCCTACCTACATACAGCCAGACACAATGTCTCATCCAGATGAGATAAGGAGATAAGATTTTTGGACGCTGTAAATGACTGCGAGCCCTGGAACCCACAAATGATGTCTCTTTGATCTTGAGTGGTCCACAGGACCTAGTTCAAGAGGTACTAGGGGGGGAACTGCTCTGTAATAGCTTCACAATACAACTTTAATTTAATACCGTAGTCAGATGGAGTAAACCAAACAAATGCATCACACAGATATTCCATATCAAGAAGGGAATATACATAAAAATCAGATGAATAGTAAAAAAAAATAAATAATAATAATAATAAAAAAAACAGTCCAAAATGTAGGAAGCCTGAAGCAACCTGGAGGCTTTTCAAAAACACTATATTAAAAGTCCTGGTAAACTGTGTCACATATCAAAAAGAAAATAAAACAGTTCAATAAAACTCTGCATAGCTCATAAAAAAACTAAGGAGGCTATTGTAGGGAAAAAGGTTCACATTTAAAAATTTGCTGAAATGAAGAGCAAAGCTCATAAAAACCAGATCAAGAGTAAATGGCAACTCAGATGGCTAAAAAAGAATGTGAACACTTTGCAGAAGATCATCAAGCTCATAGTAAAAAGTTGTTTAAAGCAAAGCAAGAAGCCCTCAAAGGAAATAACAACAACACATGATGCCAAAAGTTTAAAAGGGGCACTCAGGGACAGTAAGGCCACAGCAGAGAAATTTAGGGAAATTTTTGCATTATGTCTTTACTGCTGAAGGTGTTTGAGATTTGAGTCCCAAACCTAAGCTTTTTTTTGAGCCAGATTAATATACAGGTAAATATACAGGAAGTAGAAGATAAAATAGATAAGGCACACCTTGGTAACTGAGTAGGAGTGGTGACATTCACCTTGGACCTTCTGAAGGAACTCAAGTGTGAAATTGCAGAACAGCTGGCCAAGGCGTGTAACCCATTGTCACAAATCGCCACAGCTGGTGCCAACCCAACTCCCATGTGGAAAAGACACTCAGGAGTAGACCCTAGCAACTGTGATTGACTGGGCCAGGGCATCTGACTTCCCTGCTTGGCCAGGCAGTCATCTATCTTAAAGAATATCATAACTGAGCACAAGGATAAGCATGGTCAAGGAGGACCTAGTAACCACGACATATTTTGATTTTCAATATGGCTTTGGCAAAATTCTTCACCAAGACTTTTGAAAATAAATTCCCTTGGGGTTGGAAGAGAGGTGCTTCTGTGGATTGAAGGCTTAAAGATAGGAAGAAAAGAATAGTGCTTGGCAGTCACATTTCAAAATGGAGATGCAACAGGGACTGAGCCATGAAACACACAAATTTGTAAATAACCCTATCCTACCTCAAGTTGGTGATGAGGAGGTCCATCACTGGGTGGGTAGATAAACTTCAGTGTTGGTAGGCCTCAGGAGTGGCATTGAGAGGCAAACAAGAGGGTATCAATTTACTTACTAAGACCTTGGTGCACCCATAATCCTGCATGCTGTGTACAGTTGTGGTATCTCAAAGACCAGAGAGAGTCCAGAGAGAGAATACTAGAAGGATCAGGGGCTATAGTGCTGCCTCCTAGGAGAGGCTAAAAACACTGTGACTCTTCCTTTTGGACAAGAGAAAGGCAAGAGGTGATGTCATTGAGGTTTACATTGACATTTAAATAATTAAGGGAGCAGGGAGTAAGGTAAATGCAGAATTGCTCCTTTCCAAATCTTACAGGACTAAAAATAGGGTGTACTTGAAACTAGGAAGAGATTGGCTTAGAACAGGTTGGACAGTAATTTTATATTGTTTGATTAGTGGAAGCCTTGGTGCCACAGAAGGCTGTAAAGACACACAGCAGCTTCAGAAAAAGATTAGACAAATCCAGGGAGAAACATAGATATTGAAGGAATATAAAAATATGTCACGTCTCTAACAGTATAATTTTAATTAAAAGGGAAATGACTGCAGAAAGTTGCCAGATCTCTGTGCTCCCCCTAAATAGCACCTCATACCATCACTGCTGGGGACAGAGTAATGGGCTAGATGTATTAGTGGTCTATGATGGGAAGAAACTTCTTGTACTTTTATTTTGTAAAAATAAGCTAAAATAACAGATTTCATTAGATATATCAGTTTACACTAATCAAGAGTTAAAAAGGAGTTACTGCCATTATACCAGCTGAGAACCTAGTTAATTGTGAAATTCAAGAATTACACTAACAGTTAATAACATGTATTTACTGGATTTAAACATTTCCCTGAAAACACAAGAATGGAATTAACTTTAGAATAGTTAAGTGTTGTATTTTATTTTTTTAACCATGGAGAAGAACATCTGCTAGGTCTAGTCCATGTGTAAAGATTTAAGCTTGCGTAGAAAATGCTTGTAAGTTAAGATCAGACACTAGATTTCATAGTTGCACTCAAAAACAGACAGAAATGATTATAGGTGAACTGGTAATAGTTTACCCTTGGCCATTGCATTAGTGAAAGCGATACAACAAATATCTGTATAGGAGTTGTAGAAAAGTCTTATATCAGTCCTGATTAACAAAAAATAAATAAATGTTTTGGCATTCCCACAAAATGGCCTTTCTGGGGACACGAAACTGTACTTTCATTTCAGTTTCCATTATCCAGCCCCTTGCAAAAACAAGGGCTAAATGGCTCAAGCGGTGCTAGACGCTTGACTCAGACAGAAAGTACAAAGCAAGATTTCAATAGAGTGCATTTTCTCACTCTACAGAAAGATCAAAAAGATTTCTATTCACTTCCACTCTCTACAAAGCCCTCTAGGTTGATTATGAAGTGAGGTTGATTATGAACTTCAATAGGTCAAACAGTTGGCCATTGTACAAAAAGGAGTTACCGCTTCCTACATAAGCGTATTCATGTTCTAACAAATTTTAAAGGTGCATATATTATACTCTGCCTGATATATGGTCTACAAAGAACTTTAAATCTTGAAATATTAGGAGTTGCAAAAAAAATCTGGAGAAAAAAACACTAGATTTTTTTTTTCCCCCCGTTTAGTCCAGGACCTCTGTTTTATTCAAAATAGAATTTCAATACAGTATCAATGCTTATCTCTTCTCCCTTCCTTCTTATCCAGACACCCTGGCACTCCTCACAGTATTTGCTCCACATGCCACTTAGGTGTCTTCCTTCTCCCTTTTCACCCTGAGCCCTTCACCTGAGGCTTAGATACATGTATTTTCTTGTTGTGTGGATCTGGACACTCCTGCAGGAACTTCGATTCTCACTATAGCTCCACTGAGATTTTTGCCAGCTGTGAGAACAGCCAGCTGACTGACTGCAAGGCTGGCCATGAGGTATGGTTCAGACCTATAAAGACTGGATATTCATATCCAGCTAACAGTAAATACGCACCTAAGTTTAAAGTGAAGTAACTAGTCTGCTCTCAACATGAACAAAGACTGGAGTGTCGTTAGACACTAGAGAAAAACAACTTATGGAAGAGGTTCCCTTTCTTTGTTTTGCTCCAAAGGTGTAAACTCAACAGCAAGACAAGAGGTGGGAACTTCAAGGGGATCATGTGTGGCTCTGGGAAGACATGCCTTTAGAGAAACTTCTTTGAGCAACAGCTAGGCATTTGCTGTGGACTGCAAATGTGGTTACCACCAACATTCTGTGATTTTCTGAAGGTTTGACTCAGACTTGTTTTCCTCATGGAAATGAGGTAGAAAGTGCGTTTCCCATGTGTCTCCACTGCCCTGGAAGCAGGTCTGATGAGGGGTGGGAGCTTGCATTTTAGCTGCTGGATTTGCCTTGCTGCAGCAGCTCCCCACCACCATGAAAGGCAGAAGATGGGGCTTCTCCTGCTTCATTTTCCCCACCCACACTGGACTTCATCGAGCTCTGTCTGAGTCCAGTGAAAGCTTCACGGCAGAGCCCAGCCAAAAAGGAGTCGAGGAAAAACTAAACACAGCCAAGTGACACCATAACAATTTCTAGCAGGCTTGTTGGGTGCATGCACTAATTTGTGCTAGGTTGCCTTCTGTCCCTAGAAACTGCCTGCTTGAAACATGATTCAACTTCTGTGTGCCTTTGTGGCTGGTGTTACCAGTCTCAAACCAATACTGGTGTAGACAGAACCACAGGGCTTCTAGCTGTCATGCATCTGGAGACCTGGCACACTTGACCGAAGTCTGGCTGAATCCTCAAATATCCAGACAGACAGTGCCTGAGTGCAGAGCCCCCAGAAGAATGCACTGGGCATATTTTAGTAAAAAACACTTAAAAAAAAAAAAAAAGAAAAAAAAAGAAAGTAAAATACCATTTCATTAAGACAATACAGAAATGCACCTTTATCTAAATCCCGTGCCTTAAGATTTCAACTGCAACAACAGCAGAAAATGAAGTAGACCCTTATATAAATAAAAATAGGCATTTTTCAGACCTTTTCTACTGTCATAATTTTCAGTAGTATTTGCTGCTCCAATGAATTTACTTCATTCAACAGTTTCTGAAATACATTCAGTAGCAGCAAGCTGAAGAAAGAGCTTTTGTTTGTCTGTTTTTGAGAGATCTGTTATGAGATTAATGTGCATTTTCACTGCACGGTAGGGCAATGGTATGGCAACTGGTGGCTGGCTCTCACAGTGCTGTTTGTACCTGAATACCTGGAGACAGCTGTGTTGTACCTGACATGGAGAGCCACTGAACAAGCACAAGTCTAGCAGACTTCTTCAGGCACTCTTACAAGTCCAAACACGCAATATGTCTATTGTGCATGTAATGAGTCACCTCAAACAGAACATGTGTGTCGTGCCAGATTATACAGAGGTTTTGTGAAAATAAATATTCCCACTGAGGATTAGCATGAGGCCAGAAGCTATGCCAAATTTGACTAGTCTCTAAAGGACAGTCTTGTTCCTTAAACCAGATGTTTAACTGAGGTTCTGTCATCTGAAGAGACAAGCAGATGCAAAATACACGCATGCTGACTCAGAATGAGGTATACAATTTCAGAGAATTCAAACACAATTTTTGAAGTGTTATAAAATTCTTTAAATCACTTTCCCCGATACTCCTTCACAATTTCCACAGTAACCACAAGCAGCAAAATATAATTAATGTTTTGTAACATCCTCCTTTTCTCTTTTCTCAGTGTCTATTTAACTAGCTTGATTAGTTACTGGATTTACTCTTACTTCCCTGACATAAACAAAAGAGTGAGAGTGGAGAGTATGTAAAATATGCCCTTTTCTCCTAATCTAGATACTAAACATCTAAGCTTCTGGGGCACCTGGCTGATTCCCAACTTTAATAACTTAACATTTTCAGCTTTTCTAACCTGTTAAATTATTTCTGTTCAGCTACCTCTCTTCTCTTGCAGACATGGTTAACTTGAAATTACGGGTTATTCACTCAATAAGGAAGGAGAAAAATAGTTTGGTCACAAAAGTAGGTAGTTTTTCCACAGATGACTGTTTTCACGAACTCTAGTGGAGAACTAGCAGGTCCATACTTTAAATTGGAACAAAAAAAGTCACACTGAAGAAAGACACAGTAGCATCATACTTGAGGCTGTTTCACACAGCAACAATTTTTGTCTTTCAGTGCCCTTGGAGGGAAATGGCAGGAGGCACTCACTCAACTCCATGGGCTGAGCGGTTGGGGAAGGGCAATAACAGCTGGAGACAGCCCCTCCGGAAGCTGTGTCTCATGGGAAGGGTTTGTTTGTTCTCAGCTTCATCAGTCTGCCATTAGGTTATTGTAATGGAAAGCAGATCATGAGCAGGCCGTGGTCAGGGTTTGGGAGTATCGCCACTGCGGTGCTCATGGCATGGTGACCATGGGATCATCTGACTTCCACAAAGACATCAGGAGTTCTGCTGTAAACAAGAGTGTTCCTTGCCTTCCACCTACACGTTGACTTTCCTGCCACCTCTTCCTTCACTCAGACGTGGAGTCAAGCTCAAGGAATGTGATGGGAATGGGAACTGGCAGCCTGCTGTGTGGAAGAAAGGCAGAGTGATAGCAGAAAGAGCATATGACCTGCCGCATCTCTTGCCTGGCCTATTCTTAGGAATGGGTGGATGGAAAAGGCTGAGTCACTCTCTCAGCTGCAGAAGACCAAGCTGCATAGAAGAATCCTGCCAGCCAGGGCTTCAAGCCATACAGGATAGGAACTGCCCTACTGCTGGGAGCTTTTTGGGCAGGTGGCTAATCGCCTCCACCCCATCTCCCTTCCTCTGCTTCTTAGCTCACTATTCCCCAAAACAAAGAAAAGGGTATCAGCAACAACTCAATGCCAGGAAGTCCCAAGCAGTTTCCTTCCAGTGGATATTTCAGGTTCTGCAGAACTGGTTCCCTTCTGCTTTAATGCAAATCACACGTATGAGGTATCATCTCATTGGGTACCATTTTGTTAGAAAGAATTCAGGAAGGTTACTGAGTGATTTTGTTGATATGCCTTTAGCATCATCATACAATCTGTACTGACAGCATCTCACATCACAGGACAATTGTCCCTTGAATTCTGACCCGATCAGCTTGCCATGCCCCTGAGGTTCCTTGGCCCTGAGCTTTAAGAGAAGAACCTGCTTTACTTTTGAAATCTACAAGTGCTTGAGGAAGTAAGATGCAACAACAGTAACTTTTTCCTGAAAAAAAAAAACACAATTGTTTGAATATTTCCAGCTCTCTGATGCAAGTTTGCCTCTAGCAAATGGTATTGAACTGAGCAGGAAAAATATTTTGCAGGAAAAAATGTTACTCACACGGCCTCCTTTTTCAGGAAAACACTGGCATCCTCCACTGCAGTCCCTTCCTCCACATGGTCCTGTGTAAGTCTTTCCACCCTGCAAACCAGAACACACATAAAACAAAAGTTAATTGATATGAACTACAATATTTGGCACAACACAATAAATATTGATTTAGCAGAATCACTGCAAGGCATGGATCAGATCTATGACTTCCAGGTGAAACCTCTTGAAGATAAGCTTAGAAGCAGAAGTCGGAGCCCTTCCAGTTCTTGGAGATCAGCATCAAGAAATATAATGTTACTCTATTAATTTCCCTCCACATTTGCAAAGTGCTGCAGCTCCACGTTGAGTGATATTTCACACATCTTTTTGACACATGCAACATGTATCATATCACAGAAACACAGCTGCTTGGATTCTTCAGGGACATGGACTAAGTCTTAGATCACAGTGCAGCACATCCTTCCACGCGTGCTCTAAATCATTGCTACATTTTGCAATATTTATTGGTGGACATAAAGGAAGACGTTGGTATCATGTTCAAAACCATAAGCCATGGTTTTGAACCTCTCCTTTTCAATGGCTGTCTATTCTAGAGGTGCCTAAAACTTGCTAGCAGCCAACCTCTGTGTCCTAGAATTCAGACCTCCATTAAGCTGCAGTTACACCTGTCCTGCCTGTGCAGAAGTGCCTCAGCCCAGGCTGTGAATCTATCTGTCACAACACATGCACTGCTCCATGCAAATCCCTGGAAGGACTCAGGCAGGCAGGCTGGCTCAGATTACACCTCACACACACTGGCTGCATGAAGAGCAGCAGCCACAGTCACTCTTGTCAGAAACCTGAACAGCAGAGATGCTGTGCGTGCTGTGGTGTAACTTTTAGAAGTGTAACCTAATAATTAGGAATATTATGAAGGCCAGCCTGTGGCCCACCTCAGCTCAGGGTTTCGAACCCCTGATGAAAGTGCCTCAGCAGCCTGGTAAAGAATCTGAGAAGGGGAGAAAGAGATTTCTCATCACTATTTCTGAACCGGTTTTGTCCCACATAAAATAATAACGTCAGAAGAAATAGAAGGACTCAAGTCCAGTAGCTACTGGAAGTATGTTTTGGAGCCACAGCTCCTCATTCAGGGCTGCTGATAATTTTCACATGCGCTGCTCAGCAGATAAAACTGTGAAGCACCCTCACTCTAGGGTTCAGAGTCAGGCTCCATTTCATTTGCTTCCCTCCTGCCTTGAAAAACCCTGAATTTGTTGTTGTGTTGCGGCAGGAACAAGGGGTCCTTTCACCCTCCCCACCTCCCTCATACTGTGAGTACTTGGAAGGGGGGTGACATGGGTATAAAGCCTCCAAAACAAGCCAGGTACTCTAAGCTGCCCTGCTGTTGCTTAAAAAAGCAGCAATGCTGCCGTTCCTGACTCTAGCCCTGACTCAAGGACCTAAAACATACAGAGGGACCAACAATGCAATGCTTGGCATTCTTCAGGTAGCTCTAATCAATCCCCTACTCAACACGTGGGGCTGATTTCTTAGGTATCCACTTCTCCCTTTACACTATCAGGAACCTGAAAACACAGCTCCAGGCTTTGGATTCCACTCTGTGAGCCAGACAAGTACCAGGTATGAAGCAGGTAGCTAACAGACATTGCCTAACCCCTCCTTTGATCATATTTGTACAGCTGGCTCTTAATCTTACGACAGGCGGCTATACCAAGTTTCCAAAACAAGTTGTTATGCTTCTCAAGAGGGGGTTCCTGTCTGTATCGTAACTCATCTCATGTATTAAAATAATTTTGTTTCAGGTTTATATTTACTTCTCATATTTAATGAAACAAGTAGGCTTTCCATGCTGATAGAACAGGTCTACAGAACTGAAACCATGCCCTGAGCTATTTAGAGGTTAGGTGTCTGACTCAGGAAATTATTTCACAGAGGTAACAGTGCTCCACGTCATGTTCTGAACTCTGTTTTTTGTTTAGACTATTATTTAGAGGAAATAATGAGCTAAGACTGTTTAAGAAACTCAAGCAGCTTGCTCAGGTTGGCCCATTTCAGTCAAATGACTAGATGGTTGCAAACTTTTTATGCCCATGTTTTATTCTTATTAACCTATTTGCAGATATAATGTGCATCTCTTTTTCAGGATCCTTCATTTCACAGAGTTTCCCCCTTCCTCCCATCCCGCTTTCATAAATGAAGAACAGATCTATTCATTTCTATGGATGCCATGCCGGTATTTTGCCTCTGTGAACATATTCCTATGCAGGATGCACATCTGCATTAAGGTGCAATGTAATAAGAAGTGCAGCCACTCATTGGAATTACTTCTGAACTTTTAGAGAGATGTTTTGGAACTGTAAATAATAGTATATTGCAGCCTAACAGTAATAAACTGACAAATACAGCAATTTAATCAGGAGAAATTTCAATTATGCCTACTGAGAAAACAGCAAGGAGAACAATAAGTATATTTCTTTTTTAATTAGCAGAGTGTCTCTAAATTTGGTAAATTGTTGCTAAGGAGAAAATAGAGTATGAATCAGAGCTATGGCAAGATAGTTGTGCACTTGTAAAAAAACCTGGAGGCTGCTAATACTTATTTTGACTGGATGAAGTTCAAAGTCTATTGTTTGTGTACTATCTATCATCCAACATTTTAATTTGCATGTTTTAACAATACCAGCAGCTAATGTGGGGACACAATTGTTTTCTTCTACAATCTGAGGAAGCTTTATTTTATTTTCTCATTTTATGTCCTTTAATGCACATAGATCCTTGAGATAATGAAGAGACAAATCAGGAAGACTTCTCCAAAGGTAGAGAACATAACTGGAAAACATTTGAGACTAGCATTAATATATTTACTCTGGACTACACTTGGGCTCTGTTTATTGCTTAATTTCCACTCCTTCACTTTTTGACTGCTAGTGGGAGGGCTCTGGGAGCTTTTATTCACTTGTAACATTTTCTGTTTTGTTATCTATGAATGTTTCTAATCTCTTGAAGGCAGATAATTGCACTGTCATTTAATCTGACATTACCAGGAAGTTATAGTATAAAACATAGTTTAAGAATTTTTAATATTAAAAATAGATCGTGTAAGGATCCTTGTAAAACCTTGAGAAAACCAACTATATACATGGACACACAACTGAGATGAAAAGAAAAGAAATAAAAGAGAAGTGTATCAGTCAATAATTCAAATGGGAAAAGCCCAACTTAAAATTTAGAAATGGGCTATGTAATTTTAAAGTAAGACAAAAATGTTTATTTCCTGAGGAAAATACATTTCTAGGAATTTAGCACCAATGGTTAATTCAGATGTAGTTCTCTTGATCTGAGGCAGGTGCCACGACTACCTGTTTGGTCAATGGGAGAACAGCCAGTCCTAAGATACAATTCACCCCATCCCGATACTGGCACCTAAACTGATCGTCTACATTTCTCCCAGAAATCACCTACTGATATCACTTAACAGGAAAGGCGAGTGGAGGTGAGCAGCTCACTTGGAGACATCCACCCACTGTAGAGGTCTACAGACAAGGAGATGAATGTCCTGATTTGCTCAATATAAGCTTGAATGGTAAAAAAATGTTTGCAGCACAATGATGTTCTAGCATCTGTGCAAACAAAGTAGAAGAGTAGCAACAGCCCCAATTCTGAAGTTGTCTGGCATGAAAACCTTCAAATCCAGGTCTTGCTTATGTTTTGGATGATCTCAAATCCCACTAATCATTAAAAAATCCAGAGTTCAGGCAGAGTCTAGAAATGGGGTTTATATAACCTAATTTTAGATGCCTGTGATATACACATCTACACTTGAGCACAACATCTGGCTTGCTGTTATAGACTACACAGAGAATTTCATCAGAACTATTTCAGGCAGTTGAGATAAATCTTATCGCAGAAGTGCCAGGAGATGAGAAAGGCAGCCTAGGGTGACTGGTTCATATGTGTCTACAGCACAGACATCCAGTTTCAGGTGAGATTAATCCTATGCTAAGTGTCCTAATCTCACACACCCATTTATTGCACAAATCAGCACAGAAGTGGGAACAGGCTCCAAGGAATTGGGAATTAGTTCTCTGACTGAGAAAATCAAACAGGCACCTACCCTGGGAAAGCTCTAAGCAGCAGGTCATGAACTAGGCTGGAATGGTTACAGAATGGGGAATGAGGAAAGAAATTAACAGAAAAAGAGAAGAGGGAATTTTCAAACTCTTCTTTTAACATCATTGGGTTACTCTGTGGTGGAATGAATATATGACTGATGGCTCCAGAAATTTGAACATCACTTACATTTAAGCACAAATAAGGGAAAACATACCATCTATGTCTGTAAACCTGTTTTTTGCCAGGTGCAAACAATTTCCCTTCTTATGTATAAAACAGCAAGCATAAAATGTCTATGTTGCAACAGAAAAAAATTTGTTGACCTCTTGCTTTCTCATAAAATGTTTTGTCCCAAAATAATATTACTTATGTTAGTACAGCTTCAGCCAACAAAAGTCAATATCTCTTCCAAGAGTTCATGGAGTTTTGCTTTTGACTTAAATGTACTTTCTTTCAGCCAAACTCCTAAAAAAACTAGAAATATATACCCAGTTCTCTTTAAAATTTTCCACCCACTAATGGTTCTTTTATTACTGATCTTGACTACATTTATGTAATTGTTATCTCTGCATGCCCATTCAAGTATCTTCACTTTAGTGGTTGGTATTCTGAAAAAGAACAAAGGCGATCAGAAGACAGAACTCAAAGTAAAGTTCTATGAGTACAGAAAGACCAGAAAATATAAGTTATTTTGTTACATGTAGCCTCCCCCCCCCCCCAAATTACAGAAATTATAATGTAAATATTGCAACCTGGAATCAAAAAACTCTGCACACTGACATTTTATTTGACGAAGTTTTATAGGTTACAGTTGTGCATTAACTTCTGCCTTGTCACAGCCTGATTCTGTGCTTGCCATCAATCACAGCAGCCTCTCCATGCAGGATAAAGTTTACCAAGAAGATTTCAGAAAGCCTGGGAACTTGCTGAAAAGCTGAACCATGGCGGGGGGTGCTGACATACTGCGTGCTTCTGCTTCACGTGAGATTTTAGCCAGAAAGTCAAGTCAGGACTGCAAACCTGCCTCTGAGGCAGCACACTGTGTTGAGACTGGGCCACACTTCCACTATGAACCTCTTTTTCCACGCCTGACCTTCAGTTGTCAACACTCACTCTAATTTCAGATTTGGTCTGTAAGGCCCTGACATGGAAGCATTAATCCTCTGCTGCCTTTGAAAGAAAAGAGAAAAAAATAAAGTAAGAGTATGGTTGGATACTCCTGTTGCTGAGGAAGCAGACAGATAAGAACTCCATTGGTTTCAAATGTTACTGCACAGTTGTATTTGCTCAAAACAAGCTTTTCACTCCTTAAAAAGATGAAAACATTTGTGGTCCGGATGCCAAATTTATTTCTCTAGAAACAGTCATAAACAATCCGTCAAAACAAATATGGAGAATGCTGTCTGTGGGGTAGCCTGGGTTAGCCAGCATTAAACTTGGTCTGGAAAATGCTCTGTCCTCAGATAATTGCGATGCCAGGGGAAGAATCAAACATCTGAAACTGCCTCCCTGCAATCCAGTAGCTACGAGTGCACTGGACAGTACGACCACTGTGAAGACCTTAATTGGTGAGGGAAAGGGAGATATGAATTGGCACATTCAGAGAGGAAGGAAAAGATGTGGGTGTGGATCCTTTTTCCAACTGTTCTGAGAATTATTTAGCTAAGAAATAATTCTTTCTTTCATATTTGAATGGGAGCCAGAATCTTTCTAGACTGGATGCATGGCAACTGGAGTAATTTAGTGTGTGACCTCAACATCATATGAATGTTTACACTTCCCACAAAAGTAGGGGAAGCCATGTATTTACATATCCTTCAATATAAAATAAAATAAAATAAAATAAAATAAAATAAAATTAAATAAATGGAGCCGGAAACTGGCCCCAGGATGAACACGAAGAGACTTACCACCACCCATACAAAGAAAGCTGGTTGCTTCACTAGTGCCTAAGGCAACCTCCCTGGTGTGATGCTTCAATGCTTGTGGCAAGCACTTATGAATTATTGATTTGTGTGGAGTTTCCAATGCCACCTCTCTCGTGATGGATTGTGTAGAGAAAACTGTAAAGCAGGTTGCCAGGCATGCAAGCAGCTTGCTTGGCTTCTGGGTCCTGATGGGTATATGATCGTCAACAGAGAAGGAGTATCCCAAAGCTGCACAGCTCCTGGGGACTGTCTGGGCCTGAGCGAATAAAGGATGAGACAATACAAAGTCTCTGATGCTGCAAAGTCCCCCAAAGACAGAATTTTGTCCTTTCTAGTGTGTCTCTGCAAGTATGTCAAAGCCAGCAATGGGAAACATGAATTCTGTACCTCTCAGACATGAAGCTATAAAAGATTTTCCTCTTATGGACTGGCTTGTGGCTCTTGATTATATGAACTTTCTGGCACGCAGCCTTGATTTGAAGGCTGTATAGTTTCATTTCAAAGTGAAACATCACAGCTCCACATCTCACTTTATTTGAGGTACTACTTACCGTCCCCTCTTCAAATTAAAAAGCTCTCTGGTCCCAGTCTTGAGACACTGCCTTCTAACAACTGCAGAAACCAGACACGCTGCAGTGCAAAATTACCCTTCACATTTTCATAAAAGCATTTCTAATTTTGTGGCTTTCATCCAAACGCATATTTACCCAGAAAACTAGATGGCATCCAGACAGAGCTGCTGTGACATAGTTGGCATTAAAAGAAGAGGAAGGTCTTTAAGAGGCTCAGTCGCAGAATAAAGCTAAAAAGCTGCCTAAATGTATAGCACGGATATTTGAATAATTGTTCAGGGGTCTTGCTCACTTGCCCAGCATGAGGCTATCTGCAAACAGTAAACTTCCCAGCAAGCAGCCCACGCTGTGACATAGTTTTCTGTCAAGAATTCAGTGCATGGGAGTCTGGTCTTCACAGGTAAAGAAGTTGGATTCAGCTGTATTTTGCGTGTTTTTTTTTTTTTTTTTTTTCTTCACAGAGATGTTATCCTAAGAAAGGGACTAAAACACAAGATGGGGAAACTCAGTTAAAACATAGCAAAATGTCAAACAATAAAAAATGGTCACCTTTACATAAAAATTCATTGCTGCTGCTTATTTTTGAAGAATCTGCAGTGCTATCAGGTAGGGAATCCTAAAAAGCAGCAGCTGGTTTCTTCTTGAATATGCTGCAGCTCCGGGGACCTAATGAAGGTGGGTTAAGATATAGAGGGCTTTTCCTAGAACAGAACTGCATTTAGAGGAGGAAAAGCAGTATCCTCTGCCACTTCATTATTTGAGATAGGTGATTTTGTTCCTTAGAGGAATGATAATTTTTGTCTTAATGATCAACTAAAGCTTGAACACATGCTAGAAAGAGAGGTGATGTTGCAAACTAAGCTTTTTTTTTTTTTTTTTTTTTTTTTAAAGATGGTTGCTGAAGATGCCTCTTACTTCTTACAAAGGGGCAAATGCTACACAGTCATCAGCTGACACCTACAGCCTAGAGTCATTATGGAAGAACAATAAATGCGTTGCTCATGAGCACCCCATTCGCAGATTTACCAGCTTAAGAATCAGATTTGCCAACAGAAAAACCACAGATATGAGTCTAGTAAGAACTTGAAGTTGGAAATGTATTACTGAAGGTAAGCAAAGGTACAGAAATTCATTATTACTATGAATTAAGGTAGGCCCATTGGCTTCCCTGATTATAATAGGCTCAGACACCTTGTGAATATGTAGATGCCTAAATTTAGTTGACTTCGTATCAACTGACTCCTTGTTCAGAAGGAGTTACTTCTTTCAGCTAAATCTGAAAGATAGAGGATACAGAGGTAGCTCAAGGGAAACCTGGAATGGTAAATTAAAATTTGGTTTGATATCTTTTAAACTTGATTTCTTCTTTGTAAATGCATGCTTTTAGGGATGTATACTATTTCAGTCTATTATTGTCTCTTACGAGACAACAAGACTCTTCTCTACCACCCAACATGGCACTCCTCATCTGATAGGATGGTGGTCTTTAGAGTACAAGTGCTGGGACATCCTAACATGAGCCCTGCTTCCCAACACAACATTCCTGGGAACAAAGTGTATCTCCACAGAAGCTACTTAGGTAATTTTAAAAGTTGGTATTGCAGGAGTCAGGACAAGTGCTTTCTAGTTACCAGCGATGATGATGAAAGCTCTCTGATATGGTGAAATAGACATAATCACTCTCTAGGGAGTCTGTGATGATAAACTATACTGAAAAGCAGTCTGCCTCTCCCTGAATTTTTATTCTATCATTTTATGTTATGCAACCCCCTATGCATTTTGTATTTGACTTGCATAAGTGTAAATGATCATGCAAGGTACAAGTCAGTGGACAGTGTAATCGCCTTGTATGTTCAGTTGAACTGCACGGTGGATGAAAAAAGATTTTCCATAAAGGAATGAGTGTCGAGACACTGTCAGCCCTTAATCTGAATTTGGCTTCGGCCCAATACCTTATATTACTGGAATAAAATCCCCCTTCTCATCCCCAAGCACAGAAAGCCATTTGTTCACATACTAGTAGCATAATAATGAAATACAGCATCCACTCATTAAAGTAGCAATTTCTATATTTAACTACTTTTAGTTTCCGAAGTTCTGGAATGACATCCAAATAATGATATCATTTGCTTCAAACAATAGAAAGTCTGGATGCTATTCTATATATGGAGATTTTTGTAGTCTATTTATAAACCACGCCAGTTATTTGACCTGTCTAGTTTACTCACCTACGTAAATTGGCAGACTCAGGAAACTTGCTTGAGAACATATTATTCTTAGCAGTTGGTAAATCTGAAAGCTGCTAAATTATACTCGAGATATGTAACCAATATTTCTGAAAACTCATTTGCACCTTTTATGCTAGGAACAAACAAACCTGTCAGCATAGGACAGATTTTTGCTTTTGAACAAGCAGCAGTGCAATTGCATTAGCCCAACTCGTGGGGAAGGGATTGATATAAAACAGCCGCACAGCTGTTTTCATGGCTGTATCGTCTATATTTGTTCAGTGCAGCGCAACAGAGCCAGTTTTTCCCGAAACATAAGCACAACCACAGAGGTTTTATTCCAGTTCCATGATTAATTACTTAAAAGTGCTTGACTGTGCATGCACTGCATTTATAAACTGAGTTAACTTGTTTTCCTCTAAGAATAGTTATTTACAGCCGTAACCCGCTGACCTGGTTTGTATGCGTTCAGAGATCATGGGACCATGGCATCTTTTTTTTTTGGCTTGGGAGGGGTTAGGTTAGTGACAGTTTGTGATGACCTTTTTTAAACCTGTTGTGCCTACAGAATTATATATAGCAGAAAGAAAGAGAGTTGAGATGAAGCTCTTCCTGCAGAACTATGTACTAAATTGCAATCAGTAAATAAATACACCAAAAATCTGGATTATGGAGCTACTGAGAGCATGACTTGAAAGGAATGGATTTGCACAGGTTTATCACTGATGGCACAGCCTGACTGACACTGCTTTTATCATACGTGATGAATAGTTCTAGCCCTGTGTAACTCTTACAGTTGTGGCTCATTCTTCAGAGTTGGCTCTTGGACAAAGGAATGATCTGGAAATATTAAAAGTGGAAATTTGCTATGCAACTTTTCAGAACAGCTTCTCAGGATTGGACTGGTACTTCCTTAAAAGTAAGAAAAATGGACAAGAGGTTTGCAAGCTGGGAGAAGAACTATATTTTATGATGGAAGTGTTTACGGCTAACTGCTTGGTGAGATGCAACACCCACCATTTCCTTTCTATTTCAGTCAAGAAAAAGCCCATGAGAACTAGCTTTCTAACTGACCCACTTCACTTTTCTGTTTAGATTTAAAAACTTAACCTCCTCACTGAGCCTGCTTCTCTGTGCTCTGTGTTAATCAGAGTCATCACCGGTAATAGATCTGTGTAAAGCTGACTGCTATAGGAGGTATAACAGAAAGCATGTTAGAGGATCTAACATATCAGGACTAAATGCAGACCTCAGTGAGAGTTTTCCTATTTGCAATGGAGTCAAGGCAGGTAATATATAGAAAAATGTGTTGAGGTACGATTTCTTTCTTGTGGATATAAAAAATGGATAATCAACTACTAGTGATAATCTCCTTTCTCACCCATATACTTTTGACCTTTTGACTAACAAAATGTTTTCATATATTTTTACAAAAGAGAAAAGAATGGAGGCAGAAAAGTTTTTTTTTTTTTTTTTGTCGTTTGCTAATAAGATGCCCCAATGAACATAAGAAACACATTAAAAATCAAACAGGAGAAGCATTATTATTCTTTCTCATAAAACTTACATGATAGTTTTCAATTCCCACTTCCACCAAAAAGCTGTTTTATTTACTTGTTATATAGTCAGGTGACACAACCTATACCTCAACATAATGAACATAATGCTTATTTTGTATATTTGTAGTCTATAAATGTCACAATCACAAACCTGGAATGGACAAATTAAGTTCTCCTTGATACTAAAAAATAAATAACATCCAGTTTTTGCTTTGGTTATATTTTTCATACCCACTTCTACATAGATTTCTTCAGATGAGTGGGGAAGAGTTTTTGCAGGGGGCGGTTCAATTTCCTTCAAAATATCCAACTGACTGTACAGGAATGTTAGCACAACCACACCATGAAACATTGGCTTGGGAAAAGATAATGCAGGATTTACGTTTATCCAGAACAAGAAGAAAAGACTCATCGTTCCCATATGTACTACTGACTTGACACTTGCAACCTGCTTCTGTTCATTTCAACAGCTGGGTGGATTTCTGCAGTACTGTAGGCTGGAGTTGAATGCACTTTCCCAGAGCTACACTATGAGTCACCAGTTCACTTGGTCTAGGATCTGAGACCTTCCTGCCTTCTAGTCCATTACTCTAACCAATAGACAAACACTGTCTGCATTGCTGTTATAAGCGTTGTGGCTCAGTCTCCACACCAAAAATGCTCTTATCACAGTACAAACAACTAACATACTGAGATTATAAACAACCAAATATCGAGCTTCTTTAAACTGACTTAAGTGATGTCACTTGGCTTTCCTTTTGCATCCTTTTTCATTATGTGCTTCCCTTTGCAAATGGATCTATGAAAACCCAGAAGTGTTCATGCCTTGGCAGTAAAGAGCAGAAAACAAATAGGAATAAATGAAGGAATGCACCTATATTTCACCGTGTCAGAAATGAGATAGTCTTAACTCTTAAGAGGTAGGATGGACCACTCAATGCTCATGAAGCTCAAATGTCTTAGCAGTTTGTAAGTGATGTCTGATTCAGAATCTGTTTCCTGCATAAGCTGTACACCCCATGGACCTCATAAGGAGAACTGAATTAGAAATTTGAAGGAGGAACCAGTAGACTGGATTTATGTACTCAGCTTTGCCATAAACATTTTTTTTGAAACTTCTCATAGGGGATGTCAACTCGAGATGTTGATTTTGAGCCATAATGCCCAAAGCCCAAGACTGGAGCTTAGAAACACTTTATCAGCAATATCATGGAAATAACCTGGGATTGCAAAATTCACGTTAAAGGGTCAAAAAAATCCAAAGTATCTCCTTGCTTGCCTCCCTGAAACCTCACATATGACATGTCTTTGCTTGGAAGAGATCTTTAGATAGGAGACCAGCAATGAGACTGTCAATGTCTTGGGCAGGTACCACCATATTAGGGCAGTGATGAGGCCACTTTTAAGCTCCCAAACCTGAAAACCCTGTGGCTTTTACTTGACATAAGACACAAGACTGCCAAACTCCAAGGCCTGGTACGGGACAACAGCTCTCCATGTGTAGACTAAGGAGTCTGGACTCCAACGAATCTTTATGACAGATATGCCTCAGCCACTGTCAGACTGTTCTCCAAGGGCTCTTTGCTCTCCTATGCAAAGCCACAGCTTCATTTTCAGGCAGCAGGGGGTAACATAGAAAACTGTGTATTTATTTTATCTTTTCCCTCATCACAGAGCTGTCATTTTTATGCCATATTTTGTGAGCAGGATAGATCCTGAACATGACACATTTCTGACAGAACTGCTACTTTCTCCCCCTAGCAGAATCCTCTCACAATTTACTTCTACAGAAGAGATTCAATGCTTGAACTGCTGAAGGCATGGTAAAATAGCATCATGAGCTGCCTCTTAACTAAATCTTTCCTTCTTTTTTTTTTTTTTTATGCTCTAATAAATTATTCCATTTGATTTTTGAAATGCAAATCTTTTTCATGGATAGGTTAAAGTATTGACCCACGCTTGGATCAGTAATGAGGCTTTACATCCTATCACGCCTTGTCAGCAACAGCTGCTGTTCACAAATGGCTCTCACCAAGCACATATTCTTTGAGGTGCTGAGCTCTGAGTGTGTGGCACCCGCTACCTGCATGACTACAGCCTCATTCCTTGACTAGTGAGATGAGCAGCAGTCCCCAGAAAATTACCACTTTGTTTATATTGCGTAGTTTGTGAACTCTTATATCCTGAAAGGTAAGAAGAGGGTTTTCCTAGCTGTCAGATCCTGGAACCTGTTTAACTGAATTGGAAAGATGCTAAAGCAAGTATTGGAGGCATTTGCTCCAAAACTCATCCTCCTTATTTCCTTAGTGTGTACTTACACACACACAAGTGTAATTCTTTTTCCAGCTGTGAAGTATAATATTTTTTCTTCTGGCTCTTTTTCCTTACTTTTTCTTCTTATGTACACATTTCTTGGGTTACAGTCAGGCAACTACTTCTCAGTAGCAGGAGATCCCACATCAGCTGCTACCTTTGTTTCATTTTCAGTTTTGCTGCTAAAGTACAATCTTTTAACACAGTTGGACCTTTTCTCTACAGTTCCCAGTTTTCATGGTGCCAGCTGTTCACACGGTCCATTCAAAACACTTATGCTGCATTTTTTGTTTCTGCGCAGTATTATAATTTCCGCAGACTTTTCTGACTGTTGCCCTCTGCCTTCTTTATGCACACACATGCTCCTTCCTTCTCGCTGTACAATGTGCAAGTCACCAGATCATTTGGAGACCTCCCTGGATTGTAGTCACACTATTAACTCTTCTTTTGTGGTGTTAGTGATTCCTGATGTCCCCTGTTATACAGAACACTGGCTTTAGTATCTAAAGAAAGTGCTTCTCCCTCCTGATGCTCACGTGTTTCTGTATTACATGCGAGACAGATTTTGGAGTCTAGGCCTAGGTCTGCAAGACAACTGAGAAGATGAGCATAACAAAAACAAAACTTGGAGACCTTGGAAAGGGAATAGCAAAGCACCTTAAGGATTTCCCCATCCTCTCAATTTACTGAGCAAGAGAAAAGATGTCTGTAGAAACAAGTTTCCTAGAAATTCTTGTGACTTTCCTGCACCCTTTTCCTTCTCACTCATCTTGCAGTGGAAATAACTAATACATCTGAACTCACTGAATCCATCCATATTCCTTAATGATGGACAAAGAGCCTCTTGTCCATCATACTAGAGAACTTAATCACCATCATAAAGTGTGATATTTTCAGCTGCAAATTCCTGCTACTTTGTCTGCTATGTGTACTAGATCCCATGGCAAAGAAGTTTTTTTTTTTTTTTTTTTTTTTTTTTTTAACTTTAGGTGACTAAAACATCAGTTCTGTTTTCCTTATTAAGCGACAACAGTAATATAAGAAGTTATGCTAAAATCTGCTCTTAAAATCTCGTAATAGCAGAAAAAAACCCTTCTCTACACAATTTTCCTTTTTTTAACATTTACAGACCCAAATGCAATTATGCTAATCTTTGTACAAAAGCATGGCAATTATGCCTATTACCCCTTAGTAGTAACAGTCCAACTCAGATCTTCTAGCAACAGGAGACCTAGATGATACATGACTTACAATACCGAAGACAACAGTTTATGCCAGATGCTAAAACAGCAATGGGAAAAAAACAATTTTTGGCCCCCTTTTTTTTTTTTTTTTTTTTTTTCATTTTGACTGAAGACACGTAAGTTATTAGCCAACTGTTTCCTATCATCCTTTTTTAACAATCTTCTGCTTTCAAGGGGAGAGCAGTACTGTACCAACACGCTTTGCTGTGTCTGTTTTGCTAGAAGTAGCTGACAGAGTTGGCAAAGGGGAGGTTAACTTGTTTCTCACTTCCCCTGCCCCCATCCACCCCCCATCCCAGGAAGGCAGTAGGAAAAAAGGAATTGTTCTTCTGAATTGCACATCCGTCCCGTCTCCTCCTGGGAAGAGACAGCTATTTCTTATCTTGGCTGTTTTACATCACTGAAATGTGAAGGGAGAGCTGGAAGGAAGGAAATGAGAGAAAAGACAGAGAGACCTCTATGCTTCAGAGCATTGGAGGGAATTGCTATCAACGTAGCAGAAAAAAGAAGGATGGGGTGGTGGTGGTGGGGATGGGAACGCTGTAGGTAATGACGACCTAGAAATCCTCCACTGATAGAAAAATAAAAATAAAAAATAGTGAAAAGGTGATCTTTGACCTGCTATCTGCTCTTTAGGCTTTTTAAAATTATGCTTAAATAAGTTCCTATGCATTATTTCAGTTTGCAAATTTCTTTCAATAGCGATTGACCTCTGAGATCCTAGAGAAAAGATGTAGCTGTCCATATTATTCATGCCTCAAAGATACAAAGGAAAGAAAAACATCCTTTCTGCACTATTCTAAGATACATTGCCCCTGGAAATAGGGACCTATGGCTAAAGCCTGCATAAATAAAATCATTTTGTAATACTTCAACAAATAACAGCAGGGTTAATTTAGCCTTCCTGTTGTGGATCATAAATATGCATATGGGTTCTCTGAGAAGACACAAAGAAATTTTAGTTATCTCATTTAGAAGAAGCTCTGTTTAAAGGACAAGGACTTCATACGTGAGGGGTAAACTCCAAAAGATTGAGAGTTAGAGATAAGCACCCAAAACTCAGAGTACTTCTCTGAAGCTTATCTCAACTATTTGATGCTCTGTGAAACAGTACCAGAAATGTTGTACAAGCAGGCTCTCTGTGGTAATTTCAGAACTTCCTTTCAGGACTGAAGCTTCATCAATTTGGTAGCAGTTTTCACCTTTGGACCTTGCAATACACTGAGAGTGTGGCGTGAGAAAAGGAAAGCCAGTAACTTAGAAATTCCTCCCACCAGAATGCTAACCAAGCATTTCAGAACTCAGAATTCCTCACTTGAGAGTTTGCCACCGCAAGTAATGGAAGCTTAGAAAAATTCAATTATTTTTTCCCTGTGAAAGTATGTGGTCTGAAGAGCAGACATTTCTCAAGAACTCCATCAGCTGAGTAGTCTTCTCCAGAGGCCAGAGAAGGAGCAACATCTGTTGGCATCTGCTAGCAAGGACATGGAACTGCATGAGGTGAAACAACAGACAGGGCAGTATCAGGCTTATTCAAACACTTTTTTTTTAGTGTTTCCTGCTGTTGTGTTAAAAACATCAAAGTTAAAATGTAGAAAAAGGTACATATAAAAATGTTTGCAAAAACTTGGATAATTTTCCTGTGCCTGATATACCTGAGGTAAACAGTAGTCCGAATAAGCTGTTCTAGTCATAAGAAGCAGTCGTGTGCATGTCGGGAAAAAGTTTTCAAGAACATCTTTCCTTCCTTCTGTTCTTTCCTTCCTTTCTCTTTCTTTTTCTTTCTTTTTCTCTTTCTCTTCCTTCCTTCCTTCCTTCCTCCTCCTTTCTTCCTTCCTTCCTTTCCTTCCTTCCTTTCCTTCCTTCCTTCCTTCCTTTCTTTCTCTCTCTCTCTCTTTCTCTCTTCCTTCCTTCCTCCCTTCCAACCTTCCAACCTTCCTTCCTTCCAAACTTCTTTCTACCTTCCTTCCATCCATCCTTCCTGCCTCTCTCCCTCTCCCTCCCTCTCTCTCCTTCTCCGTTTCTCTTTCTCTTTTCACTTTAGAAAAGAAAGAAGACAATTCAGTAAGCCCGTTCTGTGCAGCTGGGGCTCTGTGTGGATGCTTGCATCACTGCACTTTTTGTAAAGGAACAGAAACGCCATGCGGCCTGCTGCGAGACAGGCTGAAATGCCCAGCGAAGGGAGTTGTCAGGAAACTGGCTGGCGGAGCAGCAGTCACAGCTAGCAGCAGCAACTAACGGCCAAGCCAGCAGCGGAGCTCTGTCTGGCACAACATGTGCCAGGATTAGGGCCAGAGCAGGCTCGTCTGCAGACGGCACCCACCCCGGTGACCTGGTCAGCCCGCTCCCAGGGGGAACGAGGGCATGAGGGGAATGCAAGCCACCTCGGCAGCTGCTTGCAGCTCCTGGAGGACAGCTTGATGCTGCCAACGCACCCGCGATAGCAGCTCTGCCTCCTGCTGTGGATTACTTAGGTTTTCCTAAAATGACGTATGATTAATTGGGATGTAGAAAGAACAGGGAAGTGTAAAGATTTATTTATTTAGGCCCTTTCATTTGATTCATTGTTCCTGCGGAGGGAAGTACTGCTCAATAAGAGAGTGTAATTTAGATTGCCAGATTTCTGGGTGGAGGCTCAAACTGGTGGTGTTTGTTTGGCTCTCCAGTGTTGTTTTTTTTTTTGGTGAGGAGAGTTAAAATTGACGCTGACCTATTCTGCTTCTTGCCAAAGGGGTTCCTCTTACGTTGAATTCCTTGCCGGGTTAGACATCAGCGCTCTTCCTGAATGACGTGGGCAGACACAGATGTCTGAAGAACCAATGCAGACAAGCGTGTACCAAATCTAGAAGCATAACTATCTCATTTGTAGATGGGTGTGATGGAGAGTAAATTATCTCTAGGACAGTTCGGCCAGGAAAAGCTGCTGTTGCAACTATAAATGTCAAATCACACTTCTGCCAGTGGAGTACCTCTATACAAAAAATAGGAATTAGGAAAAGCACAGGATTTATCTTTCTGGCTTTACCTATAGTAGAGGTTTTTGTCAGCAAAATACATACATGGAGTCCACAAATGGCTGGATTACAAACCTGGCTAAAGATTACTTAAACAGACCCTTACATTTAGCTAGGTGATGAAAACGACGCAACTGAGACGCCCCGCTGCAACACTGTCCACTACTTCGTAATAGTAAGCTCACCTGTAAATATTACATACCATAATAATATTACTCAGTTAATTAGTTATTACTATGTTTAGATCTTACACGCTTTTGACTGAATTTTTGGTTTCATATATGAATTCTTGGTTTCAGGGATCATATAAATTATGCTATTTTATCATGGATATTAATTCGGAAATGTTGCTTTTTAGAAGATCATTTCTCTATTTTCATTTTTGGAAATAAATTCCGATTAAAACTGAAATTCCAAAGGAATTTGTTCTTTTTTAGAGAGCAAGCGCTGAAACCCTGCAGAACTTTCTACGTTCCCATAATAAAACTCCCTTGACCTCTAACACCAGAGCTATCCGTTCCTCCGGGCACGGAACACACCAATAAAATATTTACCGTCTCGGAAAGCCGCTGGCAGTGCTTTTCATACCATCTGCGTTCAGACTCCGGGAGTTCTCAAGGGCTGGGTGAGGGTGCCTCCTGGACAGCTGTCAAAAGCTGGGCAGAGAGTGCTTAGCATGCCACGGGAGGCGAAGGGCCCGCAGGGGAACCGTTACTGGCCCGCACCATCCCAGAACGCCTCACCCGTGGCCACAGCTCAACCATCGCCTTCCAGCTTCAACACAGACACCCTCCTTGCCTACGTTTCTCTAGCAGCTCCAGAAGAATTAATTGCTTCTAATTTTCAGTCCTGAAACGGTGTTGCTATGCCAGTCCCTTTCTTTCTCCCCGAAGAACTTCTCCTTCCGCAAGGAGGCACCTGCAGCATGTATTTTGTGGTGTGATTCATTTCCATAGCTGATGAGATGTACTTGCATTTGCACTGCCCTCCACACAGCTCCTGTCCAGCCTGCCTAAATAACTCCAGCTGCAATTTATATCATCCAAGGAACTGATTGAGATTGGTGCTACCAAATATTTTCATTATGCTGTTTTTAACAGCAAATTATGACCCCCCTAGTAATTATGAAGCTGAAATAATGCAGCTGAAATTATGAAGTTGAACACCTACCTGGGCAACCTGCTCTAGGGAACCTGTTTTGGCAGGGGGTTGGACCTGATGATCTCTTGAAGTCCCTTCCAACCCCTACAATTCTGTGATTCCGAGAAATTTCAATACAGTGCTTAAAAATGCATTTATAAAGCTTTCTGTTACTGTGTTTTGTTTTATAATTTTGGGGCTCAAAAATAGTAAAAATTGTGTACGGTAGGAGACGGCAACAACTGTATCAAAACACATAAAAGTCTTTGATCAGCCAAGGCAAGGTTCGGAAAGAGTATTTATACAAGTGTTAATTTTTTGGGGGTTATTGAAACAAAATGTAAACTGGATCTGAAAGAAAGTATTTTACAGCTTTGACTGTATGTTTTGGCTCTATACAGTCAGGTAGGTGACACATACTTTCTACATAAAAGCAAAGTGAAAAAAATCTGTATCAAAAGGATACGTCACTTGAGGTCTCTTTCCTGAGCACAAAAAAAAAAAAACAAGAGTAGGAAAAAAAGTGTCTTTCAGGTATTTTTCAGTGACATTTATTACGCATATTAGAAAAGTGTCTTACTTTCTTTTATCTCAAAAATAGCACACACTCTTCAGAAAATAGTAATAATAAAAACATCATGCAGCTTTCTTTTCCATGCCTCAATACTGACTGACGGAGCCTGTGCTCTAAGACATTTCCTCTGACTCCAGGAGGCATGCCTAGCTCCACTGCGCTCAGGAGATCGGATAAGCCCACAGGTTAAGCAGACCAGATCACAGGCCATGAAAAGTGGCAAGGCTGCTGCAGTTGTCTTCAGCACATAGCAGGAGCCTGGGGACATGACTGCTGTAGCACAGCCTTCTGCATGAGATCACGGGTCAAGCGGAGAGGAGTTTCAGTGGGCTGCCAATGGCAGATTTGGTATCTGTCACTTTGCTATCTGTCCTCATGAGATGTCAGAAGGAAATTAGGTCCTGTTTCAGCTGTGACTGATTTTTTGACTTTTGTATGCCTGACTGAAGGAAACTTGGCCTAGGACTCCACTCCAGTGAAATTATCAGTAGTGAGCACCACATGCAATGCCCCCTCAGAGACACAGCGATGTGGATGTGTTTGTGCCCCAGGGTGTTGAGGAGGACTGGCATTAGCAGCCAGAGAGGGCAGAGCACGCTGCCAACACTGAGGATTCAACAGCTCTGTTTGAGCGCTGCTGCCAAGCTCAAATTCCAGATGCTGAGACAGGAAGTTAACAGGAGAAGGCAAAGGAGACAAGTCAGGCAGTGATCCTTTCCAAGAAGAGAAGTCTTGCTTCACTAAAATCCTCTGCTGCATTGAAGTCCTTTTCTGTCATTCAGCTGCTCCCCTGCTTTAGGACAGGGCAACACCTACTCCACGAGGAAATAGGGTACCACAAGCAGCATGTGTGGAACAGGTTCCTGGCTAGCAATGCAGAAAAATAAAAATAAAAATAAAAATAAAAAAAAATCCTCACTTTCTTGCTCATTTGCAAAAGAGGGAATACTGCTGAGAGCTCTCAAGCCCCTCTTATCTCTGAGACTGATCCTTGGAGAACAGCTGGCAGCAAAATGAACTATCCAGGGAGGCTGAATAGCAAATAAATGTGGGTCGCCTGGACTAGAGAACAGCACCACTACATCTTATCTTCTTTTGACAAACAAGTTAGCATATTCTTCGTTCCTTACTTGACAAATGTAAGCAGACACAAAGGGTATGTAGGGACATAACATCATTTTCTTCCATTTCTTAAAAACAGCAAAGTTAAAAGATCTTCTCTCTAAGCACAGCATATTCTAAACTTAGAAATACAAAGACTGCAGAAAGGTTTCTAGGACTTATTAAATAATGCAAAAGATAGTGCCTTGCATCCTTCCTGTTTTCCTACATGTCTGTTAGCAAGTAGATGGGAAGAAAGTTGTCGTTAAGGAACAGGGAACTAAGTTATATCAATGCTAAACAAACAAACAAAACAAACAAACAAACAAAAAACAAAAACTAATAAACTGAAAGAAACTGTATTTCAGCATTAAAGCAGTATTACGTAGGGGTTTCCCAGACTTGCTTGAATGACGGCAACAACTCTTGACTTCATGAATGGGTGTCTGTATTCTCAACAATTCACAAACAATTCTGAACTCACAAATTCAGACCTGTGCAATCACTTCTTTCACTCTCCCATTACACACACTCATGTCCATGCTCCAGCATCCTCAGCTGGAGCTGCAGATATTCTGTGAGCTTCTTTGCAGTTTGCTTGTGCTAGGGGCCAATGGCAGAAATGGATATTTCTGATTTCACCCATGCACGGACAGCGATTCAAGTGGGCAGAGCTGGAAGCCACCATCTCTGGAGGGCGCGCGCGTACCACTTTCAAATAGTGTGTATATATGGCTGTTACAGAATAAGTAATCCAGGAATCACGCATAAGACTTAAGTGGAAAGAAAATGGAAGTTCTGCCCATTTAGACTGAAAAAGGACAGTCACAAAACATTTGGTTCCCTACGGCAGCCCCAGTCATGAAGCAGGCATCAAACCAGCTGGTTTGCAGCTTCTGTTTTGGTATTAGAGACGAGTTATGTATGTCATTTCTGTTGGCCCACGAAATGAAAATATTCATCAGCACTAGTCCTGAGATCTGTGTATGGAAAAGCCACAACAACAAAGCAGATAATTTAGAATATTTATTCTATATAAACACCATAAAGAAGATGTAGTTGTAATGGCAGGACTGGGTTGGTGAAAAAAGTGTGATGACTTGCGGGAAGCAGAATTAGGATCTCAAGGAACACATTCAAAAAAAAGTATCATTTGACTGTTACTGAATGTTTTAATTGTACTAAAAAATGTCACATAAGCTAACTTCTGTGCTGCTGAGTCTTTTTAAGCAAAAGTATGCAAAGTAGCTTTAAACTTATCTCTTATCTCCATGATTGCTGTATATGGAATTTTCAAGAGGAATTTGTCCAGCAGATGTTTTTCACTAGAGCCCCAGTAGGGAAAATAAATAACAGTGTTGTGACACCAGGAACCCAGTTGTCATTATTAGTGATGAAGAAAGATAACTGTCTGCCCTGAGCAAGAGTGTTCTGGTGGTCTCAATAAAACCTGAGACAGAGGAAAACAAGCTGGGCTGAGCAGTCAGGGAAGCACAAGTATTGCCTCACGTGCCTTCAACATACAACAAGCCCCAGCCAGTTATTCACCAGTCATCAGTAGCACATTTTAGGAGTGCTTGCTATGTATCTGGAAAATAAAGTATCAAGAAAAAGAAACTGCCTCTCCCCCAGTTGGATGCTAAGAATGAAAGGCTGGGGTCCTCAGATGCTTAAGATGGAAAACATTTATCTGACAGAGGAGTTCTTCATCATTAAAATACTGAAAACGGTCACACAGGACACGGGGGCAGGGAGGGAGAAGGAGCTGGAGCCTGCACATTTCATGCTAACCATGTGGTTTGTTTCTTCCAGGCTGAGGAGGGAAAATGCCTGTAGGAAGAAACTGAGAGGAAATTCTACAGGGAATTTTGAAGATTCCCTTCCTTCAGTTTTCACACAGAAGAAGGTGACCTGAACCCTTCGAAGTAAAATAAATGCTCGTAAAACCTCATATGAATCAACTTCACGTCAAAAGCCCTGCTCTTCTACATCCAACTCTCTTTAAAGAGCTCCTATGGAACAATTTAATATAATTAGTTCCATGCAATCTGCAGAACTCCACTGCTAATGCGCTGCTTTTGCAATACCAGAAGTAAAATTGAGCATGACTGAACTCTTTTCCTGCAATGTCACGTTGCTGTACAAATAGGAACGGGCTTCAGGCACAGCACTGCGCTGCCCTTTGGGTCCAGGTTAGCCTGTGCAGGGTGGCTGCACTCTCAGGCCTCTTTGGAGAGGCGATGAATGGACACGGTGGGTGGCAGGCTCCTGCCGTGCTAATGGTCACAGAAGAAAATGAAGCGAGACGGGGCCGGGGAGGAGAAAAGGGAAAGCAGGACCAAGAAGTGGAAAACTATTATATTTCCACAAAGCTCAAAGGGAAAGAATAAACAAAGCACTATTATCCTGGCTGCTGATGCCTTTTTTTAAATTTTTTTTTGTAATTCATTTTCTCAGTCTTTTTTTTTTTTTTTTTTACTAGATTTCTTTCATCTTCCTGTCTCCTGATCTTTCTTTAGCAAAAAAAATACCACGTTGAGATGCACTCAGGCTTAAAAACGATTAAACGAAGCACACTGTACTTATCCTCACAAGTGCCTCTTTGTGAGGGGACATCTCCCTGCCTTCCTGCTGGCCACAGGCTGTGGTACTTAGCCAGGTAGCAAAAGCATTTTATTTCAGCATGCATGCTCCCTTTTCCCCTGGACACTGGATGCCCACAGTGCATGGAGCAGGGGTGCAACATGTTCCTCTGGAAGCCCCCTCGCCCAGTGCTGAGCTCAAGCAGCCCTGTGGTGGGCTGTGGCAAGCACTGGTGCAGGCTGGCAGCAGCTTCTGCAGGGGTAACTCGCCCACAGGATGCATTTGGGAAGTCAGGAGGCATTTCTTGTTACAGGTGCATAAGTGCAATACAATACTGCTAAACTGTGCCTGCAAGATCATTACAAATGAAAGCCTATAAAGGTGAGGGGAGGTCAATCCTTTTGCAAACCTGACTTCTGTGTAGCATCTCAGGTTGGAGATTTACATTTGCCACTACTTTTTCCATTATGAAGAGGAAAACCTTATATTAAAGAGTTTATCAGGTTGACAATATATAGCAATTTGGCAATGAGATTTTCAGCTGCCAAGTATCTTTCATTCACTCTTCCAGACAATGTGGAGAAATTCTTGGATTAGCAGCAAGCAAAAAAAGTGATGGATGTCTGTGGCATGCATTCAGATGTATGAAAAGAAATGCGAGGCATTAGAAATGCATGACTGGTAACAACTTATTTGAGAAGGTATATTTTCTTGTCCTAAGTGTGACATTAGTTTCAATAACAGTTTCCAGGAGATCCTATTATTATAACATAACCATTAAATTTATAATACTTGTGGAAAGGCTTTCCTGTTTCTTGGTATACCTCCCAGGAGAGCCTGGCAGTGAAATGCCTGACTCAGTTAATACTTATTTTTTGGTAGTATAACCTTCTTTCCAGCAAATGTGTGATTTATAGTTATTTTTGTGGTAGAATAAATTTGGAATTATCTATCTGCATGGTATTCTTTAATAGACTGAAAAAAAATACTTTCCTTAAAAAATAAGGCTTTGAAAGATGCTAAATCTTGTGAGTTATTAGAGTATAATCAAAAAGTTCACAGAAGGGATCATTGCCCATGAAAGATGAATGACATATTAGACAAGCATGTACAGATAGGGAAAACTTTATTTGACTAGCCCATTAACTTTGTCTCAGGCAAGATAACCCCTCAGGAAATACCTTTTCTATATAGAAAGTAGGACCTCAGCCAAAAGGTGGAACCTTATGAAAAGGTTTAAGTAGTCAGTAAAGCTGAAAATGTCCATATCGTGTTTCTTTGTGAATTACGACAAAGATTTCTATGTCCCAATATATGCTAAAATTACCATTTCCAAAGAAGCAAATACTTCATTGCATGCTACTCTTATAAGTAAGACAATCTCTTGATTTTGAAAACTGTAAACTCAAGAGAGGAAATAGCCCCCAAGCCTCTTGAATCCAGAGATACAGACTTTACAACATAATACTTTCCAATGAATGCTAATGGTAATTTCACCTCTTCAGGAATTACTCAAGAACTACTGCATTTTCTATGTAAACTTCATTTGTTTGTTTCCATTATTTTATGGCGAAAATCCAAGTTAGGTAACATAAAAACCCCTCTCCCTATTCCCAGTGCAGTCCTTTATAAATGTAATTAAAAATTCTAACTCAAGAGAACTGTTTGTAAACAATGGTAAACAATTTCCTTCTTCAATGAGATGACCTCTTTTCCTAGGTATCAAGTATCACAGCTTGAGTTTCTCTCTTCACACCATGAGGTCTGTATTAGGAAACAACAAAATAAACAACAGAAAGAAGAAAGAAAAAAACACCAAGCTCTAGACCAGCTTAACTTAAAGAACTTAGCCTAACTTCAAAGAACTTATCTGAAATAGTGTGGTTTTCTGATTTCTTTAGAAAATGTTGCAGGGTCCCTAGACTACATTGCACTCTGGGCGATGCAGTCCCAAAGCACAGAAAATTTCGTATGAATGTGTATAAAGAATATATATGAATGCATATAAAGAATAGATGGTATACTGCAGACCATTCCTAAATTTATATCAGTCTCTCTTAACAGGCCAACACACAAATTTTCATCATGTCAAAACTGTAAAGAAAATGTAACAAAAATATGAAAAGATTTCTGCCTTTTTTTTTTTTCTTTTTCTTTTTTTTTTTTTTTTTTTTTCCCCAGTGGAGCTACAGCCTTCCTTTGCAGGGGTCCTTGTAATGCTGCACTGTGCTGGACTGAAAAATCTGCTTCTACCAGTGCTCTGCATCTACACAGAAGTTACTGTATTACCCCAAAAAAGGGGGAAAAGACTGTTTTGTGAACAGGGATTAAACTCATACTTCCCACCACTGTGAATTTGACAACAATCAGCATATCTGCACTGCAATAAGATGTAGGATTATGCAATAGTGTAAAGTAAAATTATATTGATGAAATTTTAACCTTAAAAATGTCAAGTTATACTGAGCACAGTAGCACTGCTTCAGCCCTACTGCAGATGCCATGTAAGACGATGATGAAATTAACATCATCACGGTGATAATGTTACATTTGTGGAGGTAGGTGAAGTGATGAATGAACATATCTGAATTTCTGGATTTCCCCGAATAGAAAAAAATCTCAGCTAAAACCTCATATTAGTGTTAGTTACAGGTATTTTTTATTAAATATAAACACACAAGGAACCTAAGCTGAAATCGATAGGATTGTTAGTTAAAACATCCTACTCACCACAACTATGTTATGACCAAAGAAAAATGCAAGAGAATTAACCAGAATTCATCACACTGTAAAGAGTAGACACGCCAATCTTGAGTTACTATTTTCAGCTTAGTACACATAATAGGACAAGAGAGCAAAGGTAGAAATTAAAGAAAAACAAATTCCAGCCATTAGGAAGAATTTTTCACATGAGAATCATAACTGTTGGAACGCTCTATCAAGTAAGGTTAATGAGGCTAACTGCTACCAGCCAAGGAACATAAAATTAGATGGCATCATGGGTGGATGACAAAAAGGAAGCAATTTTGTAATTATCCTGAAGGCAAGAATGTTTCTGATGCTCCTTGCATACCAACATACATACAGAAACACATTTGGCTTTCAGTTACATCTGCAAAATCTGATTACCATTCTTAGGGAAATAACACAGCATAAGTGACAGGATAACCTGGACCATGGGTTTTACAGAAGGTATATAGGAAGAGGAAGGGTTATTTTTCATTAATGGGCTGTGGTTTAAAAGCTAGGTTCCTTTTTCTGATTTGCTGTATTTTGCAAATTTCTTATATTCACTTACAGCTTTATACAGTAAAATAATACATAGGAACTAAGAAAATCTACTCTCAAAACTTTTATCGTGGAATAACAAATATAAAAATTTCTCTGCATCACTCTTTGACTTGACACTCTGTGCTAGTCTGATTATGAATCACATATTAACTACATCAACATAATGCATCTTAGAAGGTTTTCAAATAGATGTTTTGGTAAGCGTCAAGTTGAAATTTCAGTTAAACTATGTGTGGGTTTTGTGACATCCCCATAATGACTGATGCTTCATCATGTTCTAGTTAGTAGTTTTAAAAGTGACCTGGAAAAAAATATAAAATCTTCACCAAGGAAGTTAACTCATGTCACAGAGATGGAGCACTATGAAGAAAAAAAGGCAACAATCTGATAAATTGCTAGGATGGGAGCAAAAAAAATACATTTTAGTACTGCTCTCTGTAAATTCTTAACCCCAAACACAGAAACATTGGGCACACATAGTAGGAAGGGCTGTTTTCAGGTTACCTCTTTCTCCAAAAAGAGGAACAGCAGGGTTCTGAGGAAACACCATTTCAACAAGGAGTTCCCAGTACCATACTTCAGTGAAAAATACGGCATTATTCAGATTGTTATTCAGAGATGATAACAACATTTGGCCACCAAGCTGAATTGAAGAGAGGTAAGAAAGTTATGCTATATTTCTCGTTGATACTAGTGATATCCTTGGTCCAGTTGTGACTGACAATTTCAAAAACAATTGGATGAGGACTTAGAGAAGAGTCATGGGAAACAGTCAAAGACTTGAGAAAAAGGCTTCTGTTTAATGACAAATCACAGGAGGCTAATTTATATACTGTCATAAACAGAAAATGACAATAGGAGTTTAAAACAATTGTTTCACTAGATACCAGCTGTGTCATCAGCAATGATGTTGCTGTCATCAGCAACAGTGTTGGAAGACACCATCACAGACATGGCATTCTCCCAGCTCCATGTTCAACCCTGTCATGTTCTGGAATGGGTTAAATACCATAAACCACATATACACACAGATATCAATGTAGCAAATGTAAAACAAAATCTCATTGATAGAATTTAAAGCTAGATAAATTTGGTCCAGAAATAAGGCAAACATATGAATTTACTTATCATAGGAATCATTAACTACTGGAAAAAACTTAGCAAGTGTTGTGGTAGATTCTCAGACATAAGAATATGGGATGTAATATTTCTCTAAAACCTGTGCTGTAATTCAAACATGAATTAAACTCAGGAAATTTTCATAGCTTGCATTTTAATATAGTCTCATTCTAAAGACTCAGTGTGTCTCTGTACAACAATTTGTCACCTGAATCAACTGTACTCTATCAAACCAAGTTTCTTCTTTCAGTGGGTGACAGGTGAGGACTGCAGATAAACGAAAAAAAGACCTAATGGTTTAATGCTGTAAGTCTTAAATAAAAAAGGGTAATGTCGTGTAATGTCATAGGACTGCAATGAATATAATTCTCAGCTGGCTGCTCACATGATCATTATTTAAGTCAAACTCCAGACAAAATTTTACTGGGTAAGAACACATGCAGGTCAGAAATTTAGGGACACTCTGACTCACTCTTCCAGGACCCTATTCTGAACTTCTGGCTCCTAGAAATTAAAATTAGTAAAACATTTCTCGGCTCAAACAGACAGATATGACACAACTACAAAAACTGCAAAGCCAGAAAGTGTATATAATGCTAAGTCACTCATTATTACCTGAGGGAGGCTAGGAAAGCAAGGCTTCAGTAACTATTAACATGAAATCACATTGTCAGCACACACAGGAGGCATTTCTATTAATTGTTACCCTGAACATTAAATTCAGTTAATCCTATTGTGTTCTGTTGCATCTCCCAGAAACCAACACGAAAGGTTGAACGCTTACTGTCTAATCCAAAGTGTGCTCAAGTCCATTGATTTAAGGGAGATTTCTACAGATGTGCTGCAATCTCACTTTAAAAACTGAAAAGATAGACCATTTGATAGCACCAACTTAGATTAGATTTTTCTGTTGAACATGCTGTTCTGCTTAAAAACTGGTGGCACAAAATGGCTCTCATAACATTGCAGTTAATCATTACAAAATAGTTAAGCTGGGGAAGCATTATGCTCTTGAGTTGTTTAGACTCAAAGCAATCAGTCACATGTCCTTAACAATCAGAATCCATGCAATAATATACCAAGATCTCACACTGCTACATCTTTACAAAGTGGGCTGAATATATCATTTGGAAACATGACAGTCTGGGGGCATTTCTACTGTAGCACACGGCAACACAGTGCAGAGACCCAGAAACCTAATTTCAAAGGGTCTAACTTGGGTACGGTATCCAGCCTGAATAGCATGGGTTATAGTGCATTTATAAAACCTGCTAGAGGAATTCATTAGGAATTCACTAGGAATAAGCTGCGGAAGCACAGAGCTTACTGAAAGTAACTTTTATCTTGGCAAGCTAGCCAGCTCGGTAACCTGCAGTGATGGAAATCTGCAGACAACAGCATGCTACTGTGGGTATGGAAGGATGTAACATTTCCTTCCCTGTTACTTTTCCAAGTTAAGAGGTATTACAGATAATGTAATGCAACTGCGTCATGGACGTATGCTCTGGATTTAAGGAGGAGAAGTGTTTAACACCCTGCTTATAGGCTAACAGGGAGAACAAGTTCCCTCCACCCCTTGCCGGGCCAGGCAGTGCACACCTTCTGCATCACGTAGGCCAGGGCCCACCTGCACTGTGACTGCAGCAAGACCAACACCACCAGGATGGACAGGCAGCGAGCCCTGACTTGCTCACACTCACTGGTTATTGACCGTGGGTCTCACATTGGAGTTATGTTTTTAAGACATTCTTCTGTGTGGTTCTGCTGCTGCGGAAGCTGATGGACAGTTTGAAACTCATGCCTGAAGGAGAGCCACATGGGCCTACTACAGTGGTCCACATTTCCAGGTCTCCAGCAGGCTTAGTCCTGCACCAGAACCCCTCAGGCAGCTGCTCTCTGCTTCTACTTGTAAAATTGTGGAGCGTCCCCTTTCCTCAGGTCTTCAAGTTCTCTGGTATTTGTGTTGCTGCTTTTGGACGTGCGGAGATTTTGGGAACAGATCATCAGATCAAAAGGTCAGAAGTCTTTCCTGCTTGTGCTCTGGAGCACAGTCTTTGTGTACATTGCTCATTTGAGAGACACAAGGGACAGCTGATGTTACTGACCAGACCCTTTGAAAAGGTTAGCCAGACTATCTAAATTTACACTCAGTTCTGAAGTGTCAGAAAAAAGTAAATTTCTTCAAGCTATGGCAAAAATGAGTTGGTCTTTCATCCAAAAAAAGGAAGCAAGAAACAAGCAACCCCCTTGCACTGGATTTTAATTCAGTACTCTCTCATCCCCTTTCATAGGAAAACAGTACTCCCTTTTGACAGTCTGCAATCTTGGAAGTAGGAAGATACAGCAGAAAATTCTGGCATTGAACTCTCTGGCTGAAACAACTTGAGGGCAATCAGAGTGGACCACAAAATGAGAAAACAATGATCCCAGGCCTGGCTTCTCAACTACTGAGGAACAGCAGTTTCCTCAAAGAGAAGGGTAAGTTCATGTTTAGAGAAAAGCTGTATACAGAGGGGGATCTTGAGATGAGATGAAGAATCTTAGAAAGGTCTCTCTTTATATGATACTAAAAAAATAAAAAAGGGTAAATGGTTTTGGGAAGATGATACTTCTGTACAGATGGATAGATTACCATGGGGTTACCCATTATCACTAGGAGGTACCATGACCTTGCTTCAGTACAGAGTAAATTGTGAAAATACATGGCATGTGCACTTCTATATCCCTTTATTTCCTGAGAACGCTGAACTTTTTTCCATTATGAATTGTTCTATTCTATGACATTATATATGTGCTTGTCTTAATGCAGTATTTATTTAAAAACCTAATTGGTAGCCCCAGATTGGTAGCCTCAAGGCAGAGGCCACTCAGTCTACCTCTCATTCATAACAAATGACAGCTCTACCTCAGTTCCTCTCTCCTTTACAAATGTTAGTGGCTCTAAAGAAGATGGTGAATGATACACTAGTAACAGGGAAATCACATTCATGGAAAATGACATACCTTGAAGAATTAGTAAAAAAAATTACACTATTCCTAATTGGAGATGGTGTACTTCCAGTGAAACAGATGACCAGTCCAGGCTCTATTTAATGGAAACTGGATTTTATAACACAAAGCGTTCCCAAAATGCCAGTAAGATGTTTCTGATCTGATCATAGTAACTGTCTTATGTCCTTCCTTGGGGAAAACAATACACTAGGTGGTTGAAAGCATGAAGCCCTACTAAGGAATCATTCCTACTAATCATACTCAAGGAATCATACTACGTGAAGCATACCTACTAAGCAACACAGGACCATGTACGCATGTTGCTGTAGGGCTTGCATGGATTCCTTGTTCTGACAAACTCAAGACTACAGTCTCAGTCTTCAAAGTGATTTATGATCCAGCCTCAAGCTACCTTACTAATCACCCATCTACTCAATGGCGACCCTACGTAATACTATGTCCCTAAGGGACAATACAAACCTCAAGGAAGAGATTAGAGTTGTGAAAGCAGAGGTAATATTTGCTTGAGGTTTACTGACATCTCAGGCTATTGAACACACCTTATCAAGAATGGCTCCAACCTTATCCCTTTGAAGGCAAAGAATTTATTCCCTCCTACATAGAAAAATAATCAAAAGATCAGTATTGGTCAAAGTATGTGTTGTATGGGTGGTGTAAGATGTTTGGATCTTGATTTGATGGCATAAATTCCTAAAGGGAAATCAATATTCAAGAGAAACCTAATTTTTTCCACATCATTCCTTAGTCCATGGGCCATATGAGTTCATTTGGATAACCATTCCTTGGAAAGGGATTCAGATATAGATAGTCTGATGGCTGAAACTGTTATGAAACTGCATGAAACTGTTAACATATTCTACTCATTTGAGCCTGTTTAAGCCTATTTACTCAAGGGAAAGGGGTACTGATTACTTCAGTCTCTGGGTCACTAAAAGGCTGAAGTCCCAGGAAGTCCTCTCCTTATTCCCTGTGACTTGGGCAAAGGGTAAGGAGACTATCTTATAGGGAACTTTTTTTTTTTTTTTTTAAGGTAATATTAATAGTTTCATAGATAGGGCACAAAGGCTGTGATCTGCCAAACAATCCAAAACTGTTGCCATAGATGAGGACTGGAAAAGTAAGAAGCAAATGTAGACTGGAAACCGACACTGTGTGACTGATAAGCCTCAGTTTACAACAAATGAGGACAATTAAAACCCCTGCCTTCCACTACTCACCCAGTCTCGACTTTATTCTAAAATCAGAAGGTAAAAGCACATTTTTCACATTCCCCTCATCTGACCACTCTATGTAAATACAAAATCTCTAGAGAGAGGGAGACAGATGAAGATGTGCTGAGGTTCTCATACTTTTCAAGTACAGATGAAAGAGCAGTTGGGGAGTGCTGCATAAGCCAGAAAACAAGCCTGTAGCCAAGTGCTTGAGTACTTGAGTCACTTAGGGACTTCCTCACGTGGGAAGGACTATCTTTCCTAACACTTGGGTACGATGAAGAGGACTTGTGAATGCTTTTTTGATTCCTCTGCTTTTGCAATTTTGTGACCTGTTTCCATTTGCATATTTTTACATGCTTATTTTTGTCCATTCTTTTACTTATGTGATGCAGATAGTGACAAATATGGCATCACAACATCATGAAACATCACATAAAGCTTCAGATAAGCTATCAGGACAGGATTTACTTTACCTACTCAAGCAGGTGACATAGCAATACAATTGTGGAGCAAGCCACAAGTATTCAGAACGTTAACCACTGCCTGCATTTTCTCACAATTTCTCAGCTGCTCATAAAGCACCTTAGTTCTCATTCAGTCCTACACAGATAAAATTGCCCAACTCACTGACTTATGTGAGAAATGAGAGCAGGACCCTGATTTCCAGCCAATTAATCTGCATCGAGGTGTCACAGTCTGAGGCACACATGCTATGTCTACATTAATATATTAAATATTCCCATGCCCTGCAGCTTGACCATCTGCACTGTTTAGCTGCTAGCGAGGTCCCTTGCATGCTTTTTGCTTGGGCTAGCAAGCTTTTGATTGCTTTGCTTCAGCACTCTCTCAAGACATTTCTCAGCACAATCTAAGGACCACAGGCAGTCTGTAAGGGGCCACCCTGTTTTGCAAACGGAGGCTAATTACTAAGGCTAATGACTATTATGGACATGGACAGACTGTGCCAGCTGGCCACAAGGGCAGAGAATACACCTGGGACTCTGCGGTTTGCAGTAATGGACACAGCCAGAGAGGAAGCAGCCTGTGGGCTTTACCGAGTTAAGAGATACCAGATGTGCTGGCTACCTCATAAGCACATACAGCAGAGAGAAGATTTAGGCAACTCTATACCTTCTCTGACCATGCACCTGCAAATCACCTGGGGAAAATTCAGCTTCAGTCCCACACCACCGGGGAAACGCTTACATTTCCCTGCTCGCTTCCTTCTTCCAGCGAGCGCAACTGAAGATTTTCCAAGTGTCACGCAGAGACGCCTGGGCCGTTTTCCAGCGGGCTGTTTCTCTGGCTCCCGGCTCGGGGAGATATGCCGGCTTCCCATGCTCCGCGGCCCCAGCGGCTATTCCCAGCCCTGCGCGGGAGCAGCATTCCTTTCTGCCCACTCCCTGTGCTGAGGCTCAGCCCAGGACACGCCGGCAGCCCCGGTGGGCAGCTCCACTCTCCTTCCGGAGGGGCTCCCCAGGGCTTGGTTGGGGCACCGTGAGACTGTGACCAGGTGGCTGAACACCAATTGCCCTGGGGTCAGCGGGGCTGCAGCCCAGATGTGACATGCCTTCCTGCATCTGCTCGCAGTGTGCAAACGGGGGTTGCGCAGGCAGAGCAGGACTGAACCTCAGAGAAAGCCAACACTATGCAGAAAGTGAAGCGCACGTCAGCGGGACAGGGAAGCCTGCTGAGCTCTCCCAGCTTCCTGCATCCACCTTAAGAAGTGATTCTGCTCCCCACGGCTGCCAGGCTGCAGTTTTGCAAGCGCGGGCAGGACCCGAGCATGGTATAGGCAGCAAATCACTGATTTGTACAAACTTTTTTTCTCACCCCCCAGTCTAGAGCTCTGCACGCCCATGATGAAGAGCAGATGTTTTCTCAACCCTGCGTTTCCACAAGTCAGACATGCAGTGAGATGGCCAGGGTCCTGCTAAGTCAGGGGCTGCAGCCTCCCGAGGATGAGGACGGGCAGAAAGGCACCCGCATGGCTCTCTGCCTGTCGCACCAGCACTGGTGGCTGATATGTGGGCTCCGCAAGCTTGGCACTGCATGTAGCACTCATGAGCTCAGAGCTGTGCTTTGGGACAGAGCTGCAATCTGAGACAGTGATAGTTACTTGTTTTCTAAAGACACAAACAGAAATAAAAGGATCAACAACAACAACAAAAAACTTTTGGCAAAGTATGACAAGTAGAAGGTCTGTGTTGTATCCAGAATACTTCACTCTGCCTCAAATACTTCTTTTTACTCAGTTTGGTTACATTGTCAGAAGGTAATTTTGACCAGCAAAGAACTTTTATGAGCCTTATGAAATAAAAAGGAAAAGCATAGCTGGAATAAAAAAAAAGTTACATGGCTTCATCAGTCAATGGTGAAGGGAGGTTTGGGCATGATCTGCAGCTAAGACCTGCCAAAAAACAAGCCAAGCCCTATTTATCTGAATGATCTTCACTTGCTGAGTTCAGAAAGCTACTTCAAAATAAAGGTTGGGATTACTTAGGAATAAATAGGACATCTGAAATATCCCAAGCAAGTGTACATCATTGGGAACAGATATGATCTAAAAATTCTTCTGAACTTGCACATATAAAATTATTTAAAAAAAAACACCTGCCAATAATAGAATGCACAACACATTGCAAAATGCAGTGTATAGTTGGGAGGAAACAAACTTTGCTATTCACAAAAAGGGGGGAAAAACATTCTGAAATATAAACTACCTGGAAGAATTTTAAAGACAGACTCTCTGTGATGGACATAGTAACACACCTCTCTTCCACCAGCAAAGTATTTGCAGTGCTTCTCGGGTTACAGAGCAAAGCTTATTTTATGGGATGGAGTGGCAGTTTGCAAGGAAAGAAAGCTGTTAGTAGAAATATATATTTTTTCCTGTGCTATAAGGACTATTCTAGGTGATCAGATGAAAGTTTTTTTTTTTTTTTTTTTTTTTTAATATTTACTTATGCATTAAAACAGATGTCTGACTGAAAACTTTAATGGAGATCCTTGCCTTGGACATAAAGACATGGATTATAATGGTGAAAGGAAGACTCGGTGTCTGACCCCAGTGACCATCGCCAGCCCTGCTGACTGCTGTGGGGATGTACCAGCCTGTGAGGCCTTGTCTGCCTCTCCACCCTGGCTGACATTTCCCACCCCTAGCTCCCCTGCCCCAAGGAGCAGCACCCTGCACTGTCTCTGAGTACAGAAAGTCCTTACTACCCCTCCTTCTTGGGGTACTACACAACTGCAACGCCCTAATGGTGGAACAGCAGAAACTGCACATTATTTTACTGTGAACTGAGTCAACTGCTACTGCAATTTGTAAGAAAATAACTGTTGATAAATACCTGTAGATACTGCAAATCTTATTGAGCTTTTTGCTCCCTGGGACCAAACAAGGTATTACAAATAGTGTAAAACATTAGTTTCCTAAGGGAGAACAGGGAAGATAAACTGCAGCCTTTGGCAAGCAAAAGCGTCATAACATTCAACTGCAAGATCACCTCTGAATCCTTCAAGATCTTGGATCAGTATAATGCAATATGAAGAATGCTCTACTCTTTGCCTTAGAAAAACAAAAGGAAAGAACTGGTAAAAAATACTCTAGTTTCAGGCAAGAAAATCACTCATGAAAAAAGAAAAAGAGATCCACTCAAACAACCTGTGTTCTAAACTACTGAATCAAGATGTTTATAACAAGTGTCAGTTTATAGACATAACTGAATAAGCCACAACAGTTTTATATTTGGAGTAAGTCCATTCTGCTTACAGATTTCTTTTTTTCACAAAATTAAAATATATATATATAGATTTAGAGCCATAATGCATAAAGACTTCCTGTGGTGCAATTACTACACAGCAAAAGCCAGATACACTACTTTATAAGTTCATGGAAAAACAATGTTTAATTTTTGAAACCACTTCAGCTGCTTTCAGATAAAGGTGACAAAATAAGTAGATCCTTTTATTACATGATATTGTACCATGACAGGATTCTTGTCTCTCAGTGTCAACATTGTAACCTCTGAGAAGTATGGGAAGCTGCCAAAACTCTGTCTCTTCTACCAAATACAGTAAGACATGAGTATATCTTCTGTCATTTAATAAATCTAAAAGACAGAATTACACTGAATATTTTATTGCAAACATCCCTTGAGTGTGCTCCTTTCTACTCACAAGAAAAAGTGAGTCAAAAGTCTACGTATGACTTTCTACTGAGAGATTACAGAACAAGGGCATGTACAAGAATCTCTTTCCATTGTTAACACCAGAGAGACAAAGTATATTGCTTCTGGGGTATCCAGTTCTTGCATGAGTAACTTTAACCAGTGTTACAGCATATGCCTGTATACAAAGATTGGTCTGATTTAATACACATAGACGTGGCAGAAATCTACCTAGGAAGAATGATTAATTCATAAGAAATTAGGCTGAGCATTGGTCTCATAGGCATGACAGCTAAAAAGAATAACACTAAGTATTTGAGGAATAATAAGGGAGTGTAACATTTAAGGAAACACTTACTGATGAGTGGAGCAGACAGCATATGAGAAAGAAAGAACCAGAAGAAAGGAATTCACAGCTATAGAACAAGACTATTTCCTCATATATAATACTTCCAGAGAGTGTGTTAGTCTGCCTGACATCTTAAAGGTGCTGTCAGGTGAAATCCTGGCTCTGATCAAGAAAAAAAATCCCATTTGGGCAGCCATCCTGCTGCCCATCTACAGCATGATGCACACTGTAACACTTGTCATGATGGGGACACCACTGCCAGATCAAGGCATGACGGTGCCAGTGGAAGTGAGGGGTTGTGCCTCCTGCAGCTGCCTGTAAACCACTTATTTCACTCAGGACTCCTCACAGTTCTTTAATAGAGTTGCTGCTTCTTCACATCTTTGTGACTGAAAACAGAAAGAGTCCTCTCCAAACTACCCAATAATTCTTTCAGGGTTCAAAGAAATAGTGAATAAAGTGATCAGATATATTGGGAGGCTCCCCTAAATGATGTTTTTTTCCTTTTTTTTTTTTTTTTTTTTTTCCCACATATCATTATTCCAATTTTTCTTATAAAACACCACTGTTATTGAAAGATGAACTAAATTGTACACTCAGCTAAACAGACACGAAAAGGCATGACTGCAAGCTGGTGGAATTTTCCCAAATCACCCCATTGCAGTGGTGAGATGAAGTTGTTCTAAAATAGGACTGCCACATTTCTCTTTGGGAGATTTACTAGACAGAGCTATTTCTGAATTAGTGCACCTGTAAGGAGTCCGATATTTGCAGGAAGTGATGGGCTCACTTTGCATGCACTAAGGAGTGTAGCAGAAGACTTCGGTAAGTCAGACTGACTACTCATTCCTATGTCACCTGTGCAGTATGCATGGAGTATCCTATTTTGTACACTGTGATCTTGGTGCATGCATTTGCAGTGGACATGGCCAGCAGGGTGGGCTGGGTGATTGATCCACCCTAGCCTCTTTTGGCCTGGAAATCCTGGGTCAACAAAAAAAGTCCTCCTATTTCCACCAGATAAAAGTTTCCAGATGGAAACAAATGGCACACATCTGGGAAACCTTGGATATATGATAGCTGTAGAGCACTGACACTGAGCATCAACTAGTGTTAGCAACCTCGTTTTGCTACAAAGTCAGCAGAAAGAATAGCACTGTTGGCTTTATCCTCTCTTTTTAGGGCTTGTTGCCCTCTTTGATGCCATCCCCCCAAATATATCCCTTCATGATATCACAGAAGTAAACAGAAGCAGATTTTGTGCACTACTTTGAGTCTATATTCTTTCTACATAAATCTCTCTATACATCTACATATGTTGTTCTTTTGAAATTCCTGTCATTTGTGATTGGCTACTTGCAGTTATTTTTGCAAATGTTATTCTAACTTACTTTCTTTTGTCTTTCTTTCTTTAGTCTGACATTCATTCCCTTCTTTTCTATGATTCCACTGCTCTCACCTGCATTTAGCTTTTTTTAAAAAAAGTGATTTTCATTAGGAGCAGTTTAAAAAAATATACTAAGGGGGCACCAATAAGGTCATCAAATGTTAGAAAGCAACTCAGAAAGAAGTGTGCTTTGGGAAAGACAGGAAAAAATCATCATCAGTAGAAGGTATATTCTCTCTGAAAAGGAAAAAAAAAAGTATTTTGGATGCAATACACTTGTAGTAAGAGAAACGGAGAAATTTGTGAACTTGGCTAAACTTTGGGTAGTCAACACAATTTTATTTAAGCCAGATGAACATTTAAATCTACAATTTAGAACGGTTCCAAATTTCTTTGAGGCCTTTAACATCACCAGCCAGCAGATGCCAAAGACTGCTAAAGATAACTGGGGCCTGACCCACTCCAATTGGCCGTCTCCCCTAGTATTTCCATCCAGGGACTTCTCTTCCCTAGCTCTCTTCGAGCCTGAAACTGGAGTCCTCTCCCCTGGCCAAAGACACCATTACTTCTGCCCCGATCTGCTGATATTCTAAACATCCTCTTTCTTTTTTCTTCCTCTCATTTCTTTCTCTGCTCAGAAACATCCACTCCGTAGCAGCTACAACAGTCTGCCAGACACGGTGTCCAGTCAAATGCTCTGGGTTCCCTTCTTTCTCTCTCTCTCCTTGCTGGCTTTCTCCTTCATTTCATTCCAGTGTCCTCCTATATATAATGTCACTCATTCAGCAATGCTTACCTCCACCGACTGGAACCCATTCACATACATGGCTGTTGAATTCAGCTGCTCTGCTTGCCTTATTACAGGCAGAACAATGATTTTTAAGATCTGGTCTAACAGTCTTTGATAATTCATAGCGATTCTTGATGATGACTGCCAACTGCCCACCTGCAAGTACTCGGGTGCTGCTGCTTCCCACACGTCTGCTTTGTCACTTTGCAGACACATTCAGACAGGGGCTGTCGCTGCGAGGAGCGAGCTGCCCGCCTCTCACCCCCAGCTGCTGGCTCCCAGGGCTGTGACAGCCCATGTTTCCATGAATGCACATGGCGATCTGATCAAGGCTAAAGTTAGCTCTCCACACTCTTCTCTTTCTGGGGGCTGGTTAGTTTAAACCAATAATTTTCCAGTTCTGCTCGCCACATGACTATAGAAAGATCAGTGCTGGCTGAGGGAAGGGAGGGGCACTTGGGTGGAAAATGGGATAAATACTTTTGGTAGCAATGCGGCTCTAATTCTTCATGGAAAGATGATCATACTTCCTCACTCACATGCACAGGAGTGTTGCATCTCCTAAGCAGCTGCGGCTATAGAACTGCTCATCAGGGAAACCGGACCTCCACAGAAGCCAACTTAATCTTCCATGAAATTCTGAGGAAAACATCACTTTCAAGGACATTCAAGGAGCCATGACCAGACTGCATGCACTAACTTGAGGAGGTAGCTCAGATACCTCCTTGGTATCCCTCTGCATTAACCCTGCAGCCTGCAGTCTACAAGCAAGAACACGAAGGAGAATAAATCATCCCATGCTATGGCTAAAGCTCAGGTATCATGCTACGCGCTCTGCAGCACACCTTCAGAAAAAGAAGAGGCAAACCACAAATGACACTGTTTCAGGTCAACTGATCCCAATGATTTCATTACCGGACCTAAAATGCTTGCATTGTCATCAGCCTGTTCTGGTTTCAATAGCACATGGTAGCATCATTCCTTTCGCGCAACTCAGCAGAAGGATGACGCCACCAAAAGATCGTGGCACAGAAAAATAGCACATAACACTTGAGGGCCTCACTCGCTGCCCTTCCTGTGGGGCTATGGGTCTTGTCTGCCAGCTTTTGCTTGGCCACGATGAGGAAAAACACCCCACCTGGCACAACCAACCATGCAGACCAAAAGGCAAACTGCAGCAACAATCGTGTGCCACAATACCTGCTGCAAAATCCCTGATATTTTCTGCTTCTTAAGACATTATGCCATCTCCCTGCAAAGACATAACCACACCAGGTATCTAAGAAGAGTGTAAAGTAATAATAAAAGGGGTAAAAGCTGCAGAGAGTGGAATTAAAATATAAGTAGGATAGCTCTTAAAAAAAGGTAATTGAGGTGCAACTTGCCCTCGCACATGACCCCCATTTGGTAGCTGGCAGATGTGGCCACAAGCCAAGTCTCAGCAGCCTTGCAGTCTGCAGCATTCAGGCCTGATCCAAAGCCTACTCTCAATAAAGAAAATCTTCCCAGTAAATTCACCAAGCTTTGGGACAGGCATATTCACACTGTTCCAGTTCTTTCACAGCCTCGTGACAGTGACCGGAGAGTTAAAATTACTTCTGTTTACATCAACACGTCGAGCAGATGGTCACAATCACCTATTACAACATTGAACTTACTGTTTTTGATTTTTTGGGGTTTAATGGTTGAAACAACAATGTATTCATTATCATGTCTGTGACTTGTAAAATGAAGCCACAGGTTCAGATTCTCAGTGCTCAGATGAGGTCTGCACTTAACTGAAGGCATTTCACCTGTAGGTTAACCTCCCCCAAGTACCCCCCCGGTATCTACAGCACCGCATTTTTGTCCCACCCATCTGCCCTGGTGCTTTTCATATGAAAATGAAGATGTCTTGGGGCTTGCTTCTAATCACTCGCTGTTACTTTAACAGCTTACCCAGCCTGAGCAAAAGTAACCGTGGAATACGTCAAAGCACCTGACAGCGAAGTCTTAGGCTTCTCTGCTAGACATTGCGCTGTTGACGGCAGTAATCTGCCAGGCTTGCGGGGCTGATTTCTTGTTGTTTCTTTTAACGGCACGATAGATAAGCCATCTGGCAAAGGAAAGCGCAGTTCCTCAACTCGCCGGTGCCAAGGGAACTGCTTCTGCCTTCCCCCTCCTCGGTAAGAGTCGCACGGCGTTTTGTTGTACTTACAGCATCTACTCTGACGGCTGACAGCACCACCTCCAGCAGGACCAACACGACCCCCAGATCCCTGCACGGAGAGGGGAACAAGCTCAGTGTTGTTGCAAGCGAGCACAAACACAAGCACGTGATAGACCTCCGCGGCTCACGGTGACAAGGCGACTTCGGAAAAAGTTGTTCCCCGCAGCCCACCCCGGGCGGATTTACTTACTGACAAACCAAACCACGCGCGCTGGGAAGCTGCGCGATGTCCATCGTCGCTCCTTCCCAGCCCGGGGGCTCCGCTCACGGCTTCCTCTCGCTGCCGGGTCGTCCCCTGCGAGCCGAGCCCGGCCGAGCCGAGCCCGCTCCCGACGTCGGGCACCCTCCGGAGCTCGGCGAGGCGCTGCCGGGGGGGGGGGCTCGCAGCCGCCCTGCCCGTCCCGGCCCCTGCCCCTGCCCCGCTCCGCTCCTCTCCGCGCCCTCCCGGGCGGCCGCGGCGGTGTGGGGCGAGGAAACGGCGCCGCTCCCCCCGCCGCCCGCCCGCACCCACCCGCGGCGGGCGGAGGAGGAGGAGGAGGAGGAGGAGGAGGAACCGCGGGGAGCGGGCGAGGTTGCGCGCTCTCAGGGTCTCCGCCCGGGGGGAGGAGAGGGGGCTGCCGCCGCCCATCGGTTACGGCGAGGCGAGTCCCTCGCATTGCAGGCGCCGCGGCCGCCACGGAGGGGAGAGGCACGGCTGTGGGGCCGGCCCCGCGGAGCCCCCACGCCGAGCCGCCGGCACGGTGCGCGGCAGCATGCGGCTCTGGCTGGGCTTCGGGTTGCTGCTCAGCGCCGAGCTCGGCGCCGTGGCCGCCGCGGTGAGTACGAGGGGGCTGCCCCCGCGCCCCCATCGGAGCCCTTTCCGTGGGAACGGGACCCGAAGGACCGGGGATCCCCCGGAATCGCGTGGGGGGTCTCCACGGGTGGGGAGAACCGGCGGCCAGGTGGGGGACCGGAGGGGATGCCCGGCTGCCCCGCCGCCGCCCTGCGCGGGTGCGGAGCCGGACCGAGCGCGGGGCGCCGCGGGATGGCCGCGGGGTCTGGGTCCGGGTCTGGGTCTGGGTCCGAGCTCCGGGCACGGCCCCGCCGCGGTCTCGCTGCCCCTCGGCTCCTCGGGGAACAGCTCGGGGTTGGGAGGGAGGATGGAGAGCGCAGCCGGGACCTAAAGCAGCGAGGGCGCCCGGAGAGTGATAAACAAAACAAAACAAAACAGAAAGGTGAGCTTTTGCAGGGAAAAACAACGACAAAAAAAAATCAGTTGGCTGCTTGGATTCAAAGCGTTGTGGTCGCTGCCTTTGACCCCTGCGATGGGCAGCCGGCTGGAGACCAGGAAGGATTCTGATGTTAATGATTAAAGTTCAGTTCTGGCACCTTTCCCGACAGAGCAAGATTCAGCTGCAGACATGTAAAATCGAAAGTATGCAAGTAGTCTGAAAGTTTTGCTAAGGGAGCTAATTTTATCCCTGAGATATTAGCTACCCTCTGTCCTTAAGTTAAAGGACTGTTTCCTGGCGCTCCTGAAGTATTTTGCAGTCCCTCGGACCTTCCCTCCCCTAAGCAAAGGCAGTTGACATGATAATGTGAACTCGGTCATCTTCTCATGGTCTCTGGTTTCTTGCTTTTGGGGAGTTCGACTCCATAGTAGTGAAATCCAGGGGTGCAGAAAACTTCAGAAGGCACGGGCAGGTGGGTTGTTTGTCACATTCCCTGCCGTAAATGTAAGATCTGGCATTTTAAGCAGTGAAGGAGGTAGCAGAGAGGGTCATTGTAAACTTGTTTTCTGCAGAAAGCAAGTTCTATATTGAACTGCTTTTTCTGTGTGACCATGGGGATGGTATCTATGCGTTGGATCAGCTGAAGTCAGAAATGCACTGAACTTCTGACGTCTGATCTGTTGCTCCTAGGCTGATAGTATCAGGCTCACAGTGATGGCAGTAAATCACTTGGTGATGCACCTTTGGGATGATTCACCCATCATTTGGCATTAAACTGTCTTCCTTTCAGGATATAATTAAATATAATTAATTAGAATCTTTTGAGGTAAATCATTCATGTTTGAGTTCTGAATTTGGTATTCCTAGAGGTATAAATGTCTCTCTGTGAAATATGTTCCCACCTTGCACAGTTTAAGGGAAGTCATTGGGTAAACCAAGGCTGCCAGTCACAGACAGACAGCTGCGTGAGGAAGACCTGCACATTAAAAGAAAATTTGAGCATTAATATCAGTTATACAATTTCAGGTCTTCAATAGCAACCCTGAATTAATTTAGAGTTGTCTTGTGTGCACAGGATAAATTGCTGTATTCAAATGAAGGCTCCTAAATGCAATCTGGAGCTGTTAATTATGTTACGGGGCTGTCACACTATTAACCACTTTTTCTGTGCTATGCTGGCTGCAGATTGCTCCCGATCGGTGCCACCAGGAAACACAAGCATGCCATGGAAGCTGAGCTCCTTGCGGCTTTATTGCCGTGGATGAACTTTCAGCCATGCACGGGTGGCCTTTCGCTGAGTGCCGTTCTGCCAGCACCGTCCCCAGCAGCTCCCCAAAGGCGCTGGGGCCTGCTTCTCTCTGGAGAGCCCAGAGCTGGCTTGGTGCTTGGTGCGCCCGGGTAATGGCGGCCGAGTGGGGCTGTCCCATGGGCCTCGTTCTCCTGCTTTCTGAGGGCTGGCGGGGCTGGCCTTGCGCTCACGTTGTCCTCGGCCAAACGTGTCCCTGCTGCTCGGTTGTTCTGTTTATGTTTGTGCAGTGGTTGTGTTAAAAGAGGGCTGTGTGGTAGGAGAGGTTGCATGCAGTGCTGGGGGCGACAGGCTGAAGGAAGCAGCTGGTTTTTTCCTGCCCTGAAATAGCTTGTATCAGCTAGATGAAAAAAAAATCATTATATTTGTGCAGCCACTGTCTTGTCATGCTCTTAGTCATCCTGTGGCCTTCATCACAGAATCACTGAGGCTGGGGGCACCTTGCAGAACAACTCATCCAAACCCGGTCCAGAGCAGGCTCACCTATAGCAGGCTGCTCAGGGCTGTGTCCTGTGGGGTTCTGAGCACCTCCAAGGATGGAGACTCCACAGCCCCTCTGTGCAACCTGTCCCAGTGCTCAGTAGACATGTGTCTTCATAGTTCTCCTCGTGGTTGTGCAGGAGTGACTAGCTAAAACTTGAGGTCATGTCAGCGAGGGCAAATGTAGCAGAAGCAGTTTGTGCTATGTTGCTCGCAGGGATTCTGCACAGTAACAGGGCCAACAGTAAAAAACTCTTTTTATCACTGACTTACTCATGATTAAATACATACAAGGAGATTTGGACGGACTGCTCTCATGTCGGCATTTGATGCAGCAAAGCCAGCCTTGAGCCAGCTGCTGTCAGGATCCCGTGCCTTACTGCACAACAGCGGACCACTCCTTCGCAGCTCCCATGGGGACCTTGCCAGGGTGTGAAATGGCACTACAAAGTGCACCCACGTGTGGCACTGGAAGCTCAAAGCGTTTTATGTTGACCCATTTTCACTGAAATATTAATTAGCTGATTTGGGCTTTTGTACTCTTCTGTGTTTTTCTCAGGATATTCATTTTCAAGTTGCAAGGGGAGCAGAGCAGAAGACAGGGCAGCAGTTTATGGTGTTTTCAGGTCAGACTGAGAGAGAGCTCCCATGAGGCGGTTACAGGAGAAACTTGTTTTGATGGATCTCTGCAGGGGCTCTCATTTCTGACACTCTTCAAGCTGCCGCTTCCTTTGGAGAAAGTCTGCTTCCTAGCATTAGTACTGCTTGGTTGAGAGATGACAATGCCATGGAAATCCTGGTTTCGTGTTTTGATACCCTCTCCACACCACTGCAGATGCCTTCTGTGTGTTTTCCGAAATGGAGCAAGATCTCCTGGCTGCATTTAAGTACCGGGGCAGATCAGCTTTAACAGGAGCAGGCGGGGTGCTGGTGGGAGGCCAGGAGATCCCTGTCCCCAGGTGAGCCCTGCCTGGTGTGTGTGCCCCAGCAGAGGCTGGGATGAGGCTGCTCTGCCCTGTCACCCTCACGCCTTCCTCTCGTCACTCTCCTGTTTTGAAATCATAAAAACACAACCAACCAACCAAACAAAAAAACCCTGCTCCCAACTAGTCTGAATGATTTTTCTGTTCTGATTATGTTAAAAGCAGTTTATTGAGATAAAGGTAGGTAAACCAAGGGCAGATAAAAGAAATGACTAAAGAGGCCTGGATGACTGACAGCAGTTCACTTGGGTTTGCTTTTACTAGTGAAATCAGGCTATGTTGGGCACCTGCCTTCTGTAGCCTTTCATGCCTAGCACTGTGACTGTCTTTGGTGTTGAGAGACTCAGCTCACCTCTCCCTCAAGGCCATTTTGAGATCCTTGTCCATAAATGACCTCAAGGACTTGTCTTGTTGATGCTAAGAGCACTTCTAACAAACCCTGGCAAGTTTTAGTTCAGGATGGAGATATGGTTACTGTAATTCAGAAGATGTGACCAGAAGGAGAGACCCAAATGACTTCCACAGAGTTAAGCACCTCCCAGGCTAGAAGGCATCCCTGAGAAATGGGAGATGAGGGTTGGTTCCCCCTGCAAGGCTGTGGTGGGACACAAGAAGGTGTGAAGAAGGACAGCACTCTCCCTTGCTCCTGTAGGAGCTGGGTGTTCTGATAGGAAGGGGTATGGAACTGGTGGTGGTAGATGGTGCACTGCAGAGAGAGATGAGAGCATGGGCAGGAATGTGGCCTTCCAGCTGGGAGACTCAGAAGTCATCTCCTCCCATGTAATTCCTAGTGTGGTCTGTAGCCTTGTTGTTCCAGGAACTGCACTTGCCCAGGAGGTGGGAGAGGTGGATGAATCCCTCTGGACAGAAGGGGAATTGAGATGAGTTGCCCAGCTCCCCCAGGGACACCCCTGTTGCATGAGAAGGGCATAGTGGTGGCTGCTCCTCCAACCCTATGTCAGAGCAAGAGTAACCCAGTTCTGCATCCCTCAGGTATTTGAGGTTGGCTACTTGCATATAGGAGAGGGACTGTGGCCTCAGAGCTGAGCTAGCACATGGTTGTGAGCAGTGGTTCTGGGAGGGGAGAGTGTGGCAGGGGTCTAGAGAGGCGGGTTGCTTCAGGAGAACATACGGGGTTGCTGCAGGCTGTGTTTGAGCACCACCAGCTGAGCACGCTGGTGACAGAGATCTCAGCCAGCCTCCCTCCCCAAGCAATCCTGACTCATCTTCGTCAGCCCCCTCCCGCAGCCAGCTGCTCAGCGTCAGCAGGCGCAAGTGCATTTCTGAACCGTCATCCCAAGTAGCACAGTTCTCACTTCTGGATGCTCACGTGTGTTCAGTGTCTTCAGAACTACTGCAGTATTTCATTGCAGCTCATCTGCTTAGCGTTTGTAGTCCTGGGATATATAGTTAGGTTGTATGTGGTTGGAGGTTATGCTGGTTGTATATGCTGACAGTTGCCATGATCACGTAGAGAAATGTAGGATAGCTGCTTTAGGCAGCTAAGACAATTGTTTAAAAATGTCAGAAACCATCTCTAGGGATAGGCTTGTGAATATTGTTCTTTTTATAGAACTAGACTAAACAAGATTCAACAACCTCAACATGAGAATAAATGGACTTACTTCACCAGTGTTTAAAAGTTACGTAGCGCTCCCTTCCCAGAATTTCCGCTGATATTACAACGGCGTTTGACACCTTGCAAAATATGGCCAAAGGGAGAAATTTGGGCATGGGCTACAACCTGACTGAAATAGGAACCAGTGTAGATAGGGAGTAGTTGAATATATGAAGCACTGCTGCAATTTAACGATGTTTGTGGGAAGATACATTTTGACTTCTCTGGGTTGTGGCTGGCTGGGATTATTCTTGGTAATTTAATACATCAGAAAAGTATGTGGCATTAGCCCTCCAAGAGTCTTTATATAGCAGTATCTTGGACAATGTGGACATAAAATACAGAACAAATTAAAACATTGTTGACATATATCAGTTACTGTCATTGTGCCATTCTAATCTGCAGTGGCTTTCAGTAAAGAGAAAGGCAAATGTGTATTTTATAAATATTATAAGTAGAAAATACAACAACAACAACAACAACAACAAAACACAACAAAAAACAAAGCATGGTCTGCCATTACTCTCTGACATGTATAAACAGATAAAGAATGATCAAAAGATTTAATCAGAAAAAATGTGTCTATTTCACCTTTATGTTTCTACTTAGTATAGAGAAAAATACATGTATACAACTAATCGGATTGAGTAAGTATTTCTGAGCTGAAAAGATGACTGTTTAACCTCCATTTATCTTTGAGATATTCTCTTAGAGAAAGGCAGAGCCTGGATAAATGTTCTAAAGAAAAAAAAAGTGTGTACTTAAAAGCACCTTTGCTTCCAGTTCCTCGTACTTCTGGATACTCTATTCTGCTCTAGATTCAGTTCTTACTGCTTTACTTGATCAAGTGTCTCAACTGGGTGTTTCTTTGGAAGCCTGTTACAGCCTGCATCCCATTGTGCCTACCTCCATCCTATTTCCAACCCAGGCAAAAACCACAGGAAGCCTTAAGGTTGAATTAACTCTTTATAGCTTAGGTGAATGTGTGGTGATGGTAGGAAATACCCCTCCTCACCTCGGATTTGCCAGGTTGTAAGGATATGAAACTTTGTACTGACAAAGTCTGGGTTCAGACAATAATTGTGGTGCTGCTTGTATACCTGTGCTGCAGAGTTTCAGTAGTATTGGTGTATCACTGGTCCAAGGTGTTGCTGTGTTGCAGCAGGCAACAGGTGCTGTGGGAGCCTGGGAATCCTCTTGGATAGAGATGAGTCAGCCTGGCCTCACAACCCACAAAAAAAGCTTTTTTTTTTTTTTTTTTTTTTTTTTCCTGGAGAGTGTAATATTACAGAAAAGGCATGGCCAAAGATGAAAAGAGAAAAGCCAGAGGAAAATGTGAAGAAGATGGATTTTCTTCTTTTTAAATTGCCTTCTTGTATCCACACACGTTTTCTGAAATAAATGGCATAAGATTTTCTGAAGTTGTGCCAATCTAATTCATAGAAAGTGTAGCTGTGTTTTTAACACAGCTATTCCGTTTGTTTTATGGAATATTATGTAGGCTGGGGTTTTTGGGTGGATCCAAGAGATCTACTAAACATCCTCTGTTCCCCTCCTTTCCTCTGCCTTTTCTGTCTGTGCACGCTCCTGCTGCCTTTACCTTCACGGCTCCTGTTGCTGGCAAACAGCCCCTTGCAGGGTCTGAGGAAGGGTGTGCATCACCAGCAGAACAATGCAGTGCACAAAACAAAAAGTGCTGTCAAGCGTGTGGGGTAAACAAATTGCAAAGTAATCATTCATTTTCTTTCATCTTTTTGTGGCTTTCATCCGCTAGTAACCGTGACAGATACAACATTTTGAGATGAAGGTTTTCAAGATGGCTGAGGAGGAGCTGGTGGAATAAATGATCAAAGTTACGAAAATACCAAAATTAATTTCAATCTCTATAACTGGGAAGCAAAAATAGGATTTTAGGTAAGATTTTGTCAACCCAGTGGAGAACTTTGTGCAGCTGTTAAAGTAGTAACAGAAGCAATGTGCTAAAAAGCCTGGATTTATAGACTCTGTACTTCATCTCTGAACTGAGATATGATGAAAACCACAAATTAGTTCTGGATGTTGAATTTCTTTGAAAGCTGCCAGAAGTCTAGTGGTGTTCCCCTGCACATGCTAGAAGAAAATGACTTGAGGTGGCTAACATTGCATCTCCTCTACCACATTTTAAAAAACAAGCCTTTTCTCTGCCCCTGTTCTTCTCAGCTGCTGTGCAGTTTATGATCCCTCTGGCCACACGAAAAGTGGTTTCACTTCACCTGTCCTTCTAGCCAATGTGCCCTTGTGTATGTCTTCTTGTATTTGATAATGTTGCCTTTGCATCCTAGTTTAGTGGATGGATGATGGATGTGTTCTATTTCATCAATGTAGTTGATGTGGTTCTTTTGTGAAGATTACTTCTACAAATATTCACATGGAAATTCACAGCAAAGTATGTGATCTTTCATTCAAATAATCACTAACTTAGAGGAAAATTGTGTGTGCGTTGTTTTATTAGCAGCAGTACTTTGATAGATAATATGTGGGATCCATAATTTAGAAAACAGATGAACAGATGCCAGGATTAGAATGGCTTTTTTTTTTTTTTTTTTTTTTTTTTTTGGTGTCACGTCTCTCTTCAGACAATGTTTCACTTGTAACTAAGGGATAGAATAAATTAGCCCATTTTCACTGGATAGCTATGTGCTGACTGGATATTCTAAGTCTTTTGGTCTTACTAGTCTTGTTTATCTAGTGAAGAAAACTTCTGGTCTACTGAAGACTTCTGTTGAAATATTTGATAGCCTAAAAGCATTGAAACAAATTCTAAGATTGTAATGAAACCCAAATAAGGCTGAAAAAATAAGCTGGCATGGACTTTTGGGGCCCTAAAGAATTAGAACAAAAGTATGAAGAAAAATTAGTACATTAATGGTTTGTATTCATAGTGCACATATTAAGGGAAAAATCAGCTAAGTGAGGTTGACTCAAACATTCCAGGAATTTTCATATTGTGCTTGAAGCTCTGTCCCTTTTATGGCAATGGCAAGTCAGTTATCTGCTAGTAGAATAAAAAAGGATAAATTCTGGCTGCCATAAAGCCAGGATGCATGTGCAAGCTGCATTCAAGGCCCAAAATCAGAAGTTGGTTTAGCTGTAAATATTCAAACGTGTTTTTGATGGTTTTCAAGAACAGACAATGAAGATTAAAACTACGTAAATGCTCATCATATTGCTTGAGTAATTTTTTTTTCCAGAAACTGCCATCTTTTTTAGCACAAGTCTACTAACTGTGTACTTGTTAATAATTTGTTAATAGCTGTATTTTTGGAATTGACTTGGAAATATTTAGATAAAATCTGGGAATAGCAAGAGGTGCAAATGAAAGTGTGAAGCAAATAAAAGGCTTAACGTTATCCTAGGGAGTTTATGTTCTTATCCTGTGTTAAAATGACGCAGTGATTGTAAGCAGTCAAGGCTCCATGACCGATCCCAAGGGGCCAGAGTAGAAACCATGGCAAGAAACATCCCAGAAGGCAGGGATTAGAAGAGATTGTCAAAAATTGGAATAAAAAAATCAGGAAGAGGGAAAGGATTAAGTGCTGGAGCTGTGGACTTGATGTTTTGATCAGATGGAGATCAACTGTGGGAGCAGACTCCTGCCCCTGCCACCAGTTGCAGAGACCCCCAGCTGGCTGTCCCAGGTTGGACAAGGTTTTTCTTATGACCATTCCTGGCAAGTCCCAGTGGAGGAAGACTCAGACATGGGTTCTGATGACGTTAATTCCTATGTGACATAATTTAACTGACTTTCTATTGCTATTTTAAAACTTACTTCCCATTATGGACCTTGGTGATATAGCAAATGTTGTACAGATGCCTAACGTCTTTGGGTTAAAAAATGTCTCAGCTCATGCCCTTGGGAATGCCAAAATAATAGTTCAAATCGTGCAGAAAAACACATCCATCTTGCTGGGGACATGCCTTTGCAAATGTTCTCTGATTCACACTGGTCAGACAAACAGTGGATGCTGACTTTGATGCATTTTCCAGGAATGGTGTCTGGTTGGGAAAGAGCTCATGATCTGGAATAAACTGGAAGTGTCATAAGCATAGAAAAGCTCAGGGTGGCAGCCCATGAGACATGCCTCAGACAGTTGCTGACCTGGCAGTGATGCTAGCTCAGTGGCCTTAGTCCTGTCAGGTGCAGGGTAATCTTCTGCAGATTTACAATGATTTCTGCTTCCATTGAATTCATTTTTAGAGTAGATGAAGTTGCTAAGGACGTGGAAAAAATTCTCCTAGATCACAAAGGAGGCCAAAGAAGATGTTGCTGGCAGGGTAAAGCTAGAAAACTGCGTATGTCAAAAATAAGGAAGAGTTTAGCAAGGCTGTCAGCCTGTACCATCAGGCCCACAAACAATTCTTTGTCTTTCTAATCTGCATACATTATAGTAGATTAAAGTCTGAATATTTTGTGAGGCAAACGTGAAAAGTTCTGGATTTCCCTCTCTGTGCTTGCTCAGATGCTTTCTGTCATGGCAATGCTAATGTGCAATTATATGGAATGGGCTTGCACGTGGCACAGTGCGTATGTATATTATCCAAATGAGATGTAGGAAATTGACTGATATGGGAATGTGCATATGTGGTTGTGTCATGTCTTATATTGTTTCTGATAATGCCTTTCAATTTCTGATAAATGTGGTTCAGCTGCCTAGAAAATTATTTCAGAGTTCTAAATCTGAAGATACATAAGTGGTATTAAATCAGTCATAAAAACAGAGGATGAGTTCTCAGTGAAGTTTCCTATGCTATTGGATGAAGCATTGCTGAAAAGAAGTGAATGTTGTGATTTACTTAAAACATGAGCAACTTATGAGTTTTTCTTTACCTGAAAACATCTGATGAAGTTCTGAAATTTTACTTCAAATATAGAACTTTGGTACAACAACACTAGTTAAAAATGAATTTATGATATTGGGTATAAAGTAATCTGTTTCTCGTCATTATTATTTACTGTGTTAGAAAGTGTCAAGTGCAGGATTCCTGTTCTTAGATTTATCGTATTACATGGAAACTGCCAAGAAGGCATTTTTAAAATCTGAATCATGCAATGCTACAGGCAGATTTATGATGTATCTTCACAATTAACCGATCTCATAGTTGTCACTGGTGGTGGTCAGCTCTGTGTGCTTCTTTCTGATAACCCAATGTCAAGTGAGATAGTTGGTGAAACAGTTGTCTACTCAGTTATTTTTCTGGATTTGGTACTTCAAAATAGTGCTTTTGATACTTCAAAATTTGTCTGGCTTATGGAATTACCTTGTGACTCTTTTCTTAAGTGTAGAACTGGGTCTGTCATGGAAAAGCCTGATTTTATGAAGGTCTCCATAGGTCTCTGTACGTTTATTTAGACTGGGTTTGTGTGTGTGTGCATTTGGGGAGGTGGAGAAGGGAAGGGGTCGTAAAACAGTCAAGGCACTTTGCCCGTTGTGGTGAAATGCTGCAACACCAGCTAAGCAGATGAATATTTCTCAGATATTCTCAAATTGTCTGGGTAAGACTAACCTCTGTGGTGAGATGTCCCCCAGTGCATGCTGTGCTCCCAGTGGGATGGCTGGCGTTTCACTCCTCTCCTTACACCTGCTTTCCCATGGTGCGCTGTGGACCAGTCTGGAAGCATCACCAGCTTTTTCTTCCCCAGCTGTTTCCTCCTTCATGTAAAGCCTTGGAGATGAACCAGCACCATTTCCCTTGAGCTGGCTGCTGGCACCTGTGTGTTGAAGCAGGAGCGCAGCTGGGCTTGAGTTGGCCAGCAGAGATGTGCTCCTGCCTCGGCAGCAACAGCTGCTGCCCTTCATCCCACGGGAGAGGCAGAGGAGCACAGATATGCCAGTGGGCTGTTGCCAGTCCGAAGCCGGGAACTTCATGGCCACATCTGCTTCCCGTGAGTGAGAGGATGAGCAGCAGCAATCGCACACTGTCCTGCTTGGGCTGCAAAGGTTTGGTCTGCAGGGGCACCTGCACCAGTCCGACTGCGCTAGGGATTGAGCTCTCCTGCTGATGGCTGTAGGTGATGAGAAAAATATCCTTGCTCTCATTGCTTGGCATCTGCTTCCAAGTCTACTAGCGATGAGAAAGTGGAGAAAGCACGCTGCAAAAAGTCAGTATGATCTGTGTGTCTTTTCTTGCTCATAGGGTGTTCTAGCAATTTGTTTATGACATGAGGAATGAGGTCTGTTACTTAAGAATTATTAACTGCAGAGTTAGCAGTCTAAATTCTCTGTCACTAGAGTGAAAAGGAGTTTCATCATCTCAGTTTTTTGAGGGTTACTTGGTATTAGGAGACTTGCCAAGCAAAAAAAAAAAAAAAAAAAAAAAAGAGGGTGGTCAGGTTGTCTTTACTGTTTTCTTCCCTTACAGATGGTGTTGCCCTGTTCTGTAGACTGAAAGTCAAGTGTCATGTCTGTAACCATTTTTATTTTTTTTTCATACATGTTTATTTAGATACTGGAACTTAGTAGCTACAGGCTGATAGCTTCCTAAAAATGAGTCAATTAAAATACAGCAGGTGAAAATGTGTGCTGTGGCCTAATGTAGGGAAGCCATTAAAAACCTCTGGATGTCTTGACAGCTGAGAAGGTATCCAGGTAGTGATCAAAGTAATTAGCAGTAGAAAGCCTTTTGAGGCTTTAAGCTGAGTGTTCAAAGAGAGATTTTTTTAATGTGATAAAGGCACACTAATATAGAGACATCTTCCAAAACATTATTGACAGGATACAAGGGAACTGGTTTTCTATAGGTTTTGTTTTAATATTTCCCAGTGTTAAGTAAACAGTATAAAGGAGACAGACTACTGGGGAGGATCTTTTAGTCCAGAGTTGTTTTCAAGGAAGTGGGAATAAGAATGAGTGGTTGACCGAAACCCATGAAGTTAGGTGGTTGTGCCCAGTTGATGTAGTGTTTCCTTTTTTAAGGACTTTGAACAGTGAGTGGATAGAGATAACAGCATCTGGAACCCCTGTGAGATGCAGAAGTGCATGTGTTAGGGGAAAAAAATCCTTCAATGTTTCAGAATAAAAGATAACTTTAGTTTTTTGATTTTTGTTTTTCCAGGCCTTATTTAGAAATACTGGAAAAGAAAATTCTGGGAAAAAAATTGAAAAGAAATTTACATTATGTATTATTCTCAGAATAGGCAGTAAAATAATTGTTAGGGTAATGATAAAATTATTTGCACTGTACTTTTATTTATTGGAATTCTTTCTACAGTTATAAATAGTTTGAGTAAACAACTTCATTTTGGAACCTGCAGTATCAGCCAGGCACAGTTGCTGCAGTCCTGTGCTACATATACAATCATGTCTATATATTGGCATATGAAGTTTCTCAACTAAGATTTTTTTCACCAGCAGCATCACCTTTATTTTTATGATTGAATGAAGTACTCATGCACATCCTTGTTTCTGAAATCTTCCCTTTCTGTTTACAAACCAATGACACTACTGCTTTCTCTCTTTCAGTGTTTTTATTTTTTTTTCTATTCTAGTCATATATTATTGGTGCCTATTAACAGAAGCATCTCTTAATAGAACCCCTTCAACATTTGGTGTAATATTCAGAAGTATTTTATACTTAATTTCAAGCAAACATATCTAGTACAGCTAAATCCTTTTCAGACTAAGAGGTGTGCTATGTGTAATGTAATAAAATCTTATTTTGTTAATCAAGTATCTGTTTCAGGTACTTCTGTTTTTCTGCACTCATCCCCTTTTATTTTTCTTCAGGAAAAGTGTGATCCCCCCGGCTCCTCTCCCAGTGCCTTTAAAACCTGCAAGAACTTATCTAACTCAGGACAGTGGATCTAGATGGATCAAGGAAGAATTACAAGCTCCAATGAGTTTCTGTTCCCTTGACGATAAACTCAGCATAGCCTAGATTCTGACTCTGTGGTAAAAACAAAATATACTTTTAAGAATTCTTTTAGGTTAAGTTGTCAACTTTCACACTGGCAATCTAAGGATGCAGCCAGCATCCAATACAGCCACAGGTGCATGTTGCTGGCTTCATGCTTGCGAGCAGAAGTCTATTCCCTATTCTGCCACAATCTGCTTCTGCAGCCCTAGGCAGCATTTTTAGCTTCTCTGTATCTCACTTTCCCCCAAGTGAAGAAAGGGTACTAGAACTTCATGATATTTGAAACTACATATAAGTCTGTTGTGCTAGCGATTATACAAAGCCTGAAAATGTATAATAAAAGCTAATTTGATCAAGTTTGACAATTAATTTTCAGTACCACCATCTTCAGAAATAAAAGTCACATGCACACCCCAAAAGGTGGCAGCTCACACTCATCACTTATCATGTAACTTTAGGTTGTCTAACATTTTGCTGTATTGGCCTTTGCTGTTCTTATTTTTGGGTGCTTTTATGGCAACCACGTATTTTATTGGCAACCCCAAAACCTTTATTTAAAGAGGCTAAACATAAGAATGGGAAAAAAACATGATCAAAGGGAATTGGGTCAGAGAGTTCAGGATAGTGCACCAGATTAGCTGGGGATTTCCATCTCAAGCTTTATTTTGTCTACTTCTTCATGACTCTTTGAGAGAGAAATTGTTCATAACTGAATTGATTCTGCTTAGAACCCTAAAATAGAAGTGTTTTTTTTTTTTTTTTTTTTTTTTTTGTTTTTGTGTGTGTGTGTGTGTGTGTGTGTGTTTTTCTCCTATGAGAAAAGGCAAGTATTCACAAAATTATTTGGATGAGTAAAAGCAATGGATTTGAATTTTGATACCCAGTGTAGAGGAAGAAAATAAAAGTAACTGGACAGAATAGCTTTAAACCCACATGTCTTATGATGCTTGCCAATTTGATTTGTCTGAGGAAAAAAAAAAGAAGAGGCAAGATTTCTAATCCCTAAGATAAATTTAATATAAAAAGTCTTTTGGAAGTTGACAATCTAACTCTTATTTTTTTAATATTTTTAAGTTTCTTTGACAAGAAATTCCTTTCCAGTGAAAGAAAGGGAAATGAAAGAAATGAATAAAGGAAAGGCTTGCCAACAAACAATAAGCTTTGGATTGTCATAAATACCTATAAAAATTTTAGTGTCATGATATGAGAGCATGTTACCTGCTCTCCTCTTCAATAGTGCTAACTTAAAGTAAAGGAGGAGTGATTTAATTCTTTATTATTAAATTTACAGAGTTAGACAAGAGGGAATCTAGTCTGTTCTCAGCTGGATAGCAAACAGTAGAGCTATTCTTTTGGTCCCAAAGCCCTGACCTCGTAGGGAAAAGTGATCCAACTGCTTCCAAAATAGGCACATCTGTATACTATGGTACTTTGTCTCTTGGTGATGCTTGGTGAACATCCCAGTAGTTGACATGACAGGGTATGTATCACAGCATTGAAAATAATGCAGACTGCAGGGCACAGGAATTGTGAGATAAACGTAGAGCTAGAGAATAAAAGACATGAAGCTGTATGTCAACCCCAAATTTAGGAGCCCATATGTATCTTTTTATTTAGAAAGTTATGTCTATTTTAGGAAGTATAGCAGACAGCTTCTGTTCTTCATTCTTCTCACTACTTGCAGTTTCTGGTGGCCGCCTAAATACTTCACCTGTCTTAAATATACTTACAAAGACTAAATCACTCAAGTGTCATTATAGAATATTTTTTTCTGCGTTCAGATGCTGAAATACAGAAATGGAGATGGAAGTGCAAAGAAAACAACGGCTGTTTGCTCTCACAGCAGGACTGGGAGAACAGGCTGACCACACTGGCAATGTACTGGCAGTCAAGAGGTGTGATCTCTGCTGTAATTTCTCTGTGATGAATTAGGGGTGGAGAGGACAGGGGAGTAGGCTGCAGCGACTTTGCTGGCTGGTCCTAAAGCGGCAGCATCCTGCTGTGAAAGAGATGTTTCCTCTCCTTTCCCTGTGCCTGTTAACCCAAGCATTCACTTCGCTGAGCGGGAGCCCAGTCAGCCAGGCTGGCTGCGACATGGAGGCCAGCATGGGAGCAGGGCCAGGCCACGGCCCTGAGCGGCGGCAGGGCCTTGGTCGGTGTGCCAAGAGCTGTGCGAACCGCAGCTTCCAGGTGTGGTTTCACACCAGGCCTCAGCTGGCCTTGAGGAGGGCTGGAGGATGCCTGGGGCCAACCTTTTGGCAGCCGCTGGTTTCCTGAAACTGCAGCCGTGCTCCCGCTCCTGTGCCTTTGAGTCTGGAGCAGCAGTGGCTGTTAAATATGTTTGCATGATGTACAGCCAAACATACTTCCCCTTTACTGCTGCCTGAATGTTAACATAATATCAATATTCCTTCCTACAGAGAAAATCCTTAAAGAATATTCTGTTTTTGTAGTCAAGCTCCAAAAAGCTAGGGAAGCTCTGTGCAACCCAAATACAGGCTCTTTTGCATCATGTTAGACTTTAATTGCTTGATTTATTTCCCAGGACCCCACCTCATTGAATGCACAAAACAGATTGTGAACACTGAATGAGTGAAGATGCAGGGTTTGTTTTTTGCTTTACTCTTCAGTTTTTTGACTTGTTTCTTTTTTAAGATCTGATAATCAAACCACCCTATGAAGACAGCATAACCATCTTCAGGTTCTTAAGAGCTTCATGTGGCTTTTATCACGATCATACCTGAATGCTCCAACAAAGCATGCACTGATTTATTGAAACCTACCCGGGTTTAAGGAGGCTGTGTGTGGCTGCTGGCAATTGTTTAATCCCATTCTCTTTGCATGAGCCAGAGTAGTACTAGTAAATATTTCCTAGAGATTTCATAGTTATTTACTGACAATTTGGGAGAGGATGGATAGGAAATGTTAGAAGTACCTCCTAGTTAGCACGTGGTAGCATTTTATACTTTGCTTGGTTATGCTTTTACCACAGTGACTTCAGCTGAAACCAGGTCTTCAAGATCTTTGGTCTGGGAAAAGACCCTAGACCAAACACATAGAAAATGAGGAATGTGTGATTAGTGGCTGCCTGTAAAAAGTGTGGAAATGATTTGTACAGCGTGTTCAAGGGATTTCATGGTAGAGGCGGGGACCAAATCTTGTTTTCCAGGACACCACTCAACTTCCTTAACCAGGAAAAGTCTTTGCAGTTCTCTTCCACAGATCTCTGTACATCCTCTGATATCTGCAGCGACAAAGCAGCAACCATGCAAAGAGCCTCAGAGAGATAGCAGAGTCTAATGCTGAGATCTCGTATTCTCTTTAAATGGATTTAAGTGGGGTGGCACTGACAGGGATGTCCATGCTCTCTCACAGCTCATTACCTTTTTCAGAAAGAAATGTATTTTCAGCCAGACAGTTCATTGCTCTGGCTTGCTAGACAGCAAAGGTGTGAGGGAGATAGAGTGGTACCATCTTGGATAGAGCAGGTTGGCATGGAGGACTTGGGTGGCCCCAGACCAATAGTAATTGAATGAGTTTAGCCTATGCAAGGAATGCTATTGAGCTTCTTGGAAGACAGTAACCCTCTGCTCAAGGGAGGGCTTATATGGAGCTTTCCCAGAGGACTTTAATTTTGCATTTTCTGATTTGCTTTACCTTGGAAGGAGAAGATTGAAAATCCAAAACCTTCAGAAATAATAAAAAGAAGAAAGAGAATTGAACAAAGAAAGAAAAATGTCATCATGTTTCCATTTTGACTCTTTCAAGAAAGTAAGGTTGTAAAGCGTAGCTCTACTACAGAGATTTGTGACAAGGTCTTGGTTCTCTGCTGCTTTCAGTTATCCCATCACTTTCTCTGGGGTTAGGAAGGTGCAGTATTTGAAATCCTGTCTCAAAGGCATCCTAGTTATGGAAAGTAGTTGCAAAATGTGGATTCCTTTTGTCGTATCTCATCCAGACTATTATTTCACTACAGTAAGGAGCCTACACACTGATTTACATGTTTCTTCTCTGTTTCCCAGCCCAGGTTCTTTGCCCTGGCTGTATTGGTTATTTTCCTTTTATGTTATCTCTTTGCCATCTTTTTTTTTCCTCACTCTTTTGTCCCTATAGTCAATTTCCTGTGTGTTTGACTGTCATTTCAGTCTTGCCCTTCCCTATTCGCGTGAAGGCAATTGAACTTAAATATATTGCCAGTGTTACTAGATTTGCCTCTAATAAGGAAAAACAAGTGAATGCAGTAAACCAAAGTTTTTCTTGTTAACATGGCAAGTACTTGAATATTTTGTCTTTTAACTGCTGATGAGCAAGCAGTTCCCAGTTTACAAGCTGCTTAATCTGTTTGATGTATCCATTGCAACATCAGTGCTTGGTCTGTGCTCCTCTTTTGGTGTTCCTGTCTTTCTATTGAACTGTTGCCAGATACAATTTGTATGCCTGAAAACATGGAAAGAACTGATGGAATAATTGTGTTTCTTTTTCCCTGGAAATTGTTCAGTCAGTCTTTGCTTCAACAGCTTCTGTGTTGTTTTTATAGCTGTCCTGTCCAGTGCTTAACATTGCCATGAGAGCAGGGAAAGGTCAGATGCTGCAGGACCTCCTTGTGAACCTGCTTTGCATCTCATGAATATGAAGCTTTTAAAATTAGCTAAGAGCTTTGTGGGAACAACTGGAGAATGATAAGATCTCTGAATTCAGCTGAATAACAGTAGAGATGCAACACTTATTTTTAGGCTTTATATAGGCAGATGCAGGTTTTTGCAACCCATTTTGAATGATCAAAATGTGGTAATAGAATATTATGTGTTACTACCTAATGTATAAACCTTAAAGTTCTCTTAAGCATGTTTCTAATTAGATAGTATCTCTCAGAAAGTCAGTGTTGGCATTATGACAAGTCACGTAGTTCTAAATATGGTGCCATTCATGTCCTGTTGGTAGCATGTAGCCCCTTCTAACTACTGGAGGCAATGAGCACCTCAAAACTAATTGCAAAGCTGGCATGCATTACAGATGTATTAAAAACAGAGTGTATTTTTTTTTTTTTTTCAATTATCTGTACCTAACTCAAAACAAAATGTCTTGGTTGTCCAAAAAGATCATTGTATGCCTCTCCTGAATAAAGTAATTTGACAATGTGAAGCCGTATAAGCAGTGTGATGTAATCTTGTACAGCCCTTAGGACAAAAAGAAATATGTAATTCTCAGTCTTCTAATAGTGTAAATACAGTAGAAGGGGAAAATTATGAGGGTTAAGCGTAAAATTATAGCAGGTGTTTTATAGCTTATACATGCAGCAATTTCAAAGCATTTGAAGGCAAGTAAGGTCCCCATGGGTTCAGTGAGCTTTAGGTTATATCTTGAACACTAATAGGTCTTAGAGCTGAGTTAAGACTAAGAAATGAAGAAGGAATGCAGAAGAAACTTAACAGTCAAAAGTTCTGGAGTTCTGTGTTCGTATTTTTCTAGCTGTGATCAGCAAATATTGATGAATAATCTGAGGAGTGATGCGGGTGGCTGCTTTGGCTGCTGGTGGTGTTTGAATAGGAACTGCTGTCTTGTAATTCAAAGTGAACAAATATTAGAATTGCATCACATGTCTTTTAAGTGTTTGTGGGTGTCATGACTTCCATAATGCATAAAACTGCATGGAAAATAAGTTGTGCTTTTTGAACAGCAAGATTTAAAATTTTCACTGTTGGCTTTCACTGTTTTTTAGGATCTTTTCTTTTAAGGAGTTTTGCTTCTAATATAAATGAGTAATTGTTTTACATTTTCAAAGGAATAATAATGACATTGTTGCATTTGAGATAGTTTGGAATTTAGGAATGCGACTTTTATTTTAAGGTTGCATGGGATCTCCCAAAGGCATTTCACTTTTGACCTTTAAATGAAATAAATGGATGTTCACTTTTTGTAGAATGGATGGAGTCTGCTGGTGGAGTGTAAAGGCATTTCTTATTTAGCACAAAGTCAAGCTTTATGTGGAGAATTAGATATACAGATATACACCAGTGCTGAAATGAAGTAATGCCAATATAGTGCAAATCCTGTTCTCACCCTAAATAAGTTTGCATCCTTAGATACAATTTGCTAATGTGAATCTGTATTAATCTCTTTAAGCCTTTAGCTTCTGTGCTTCTAATTTTCTGTTCATAATTTCCTGGCAGTAGAGACACCTGTTTGTGTACGTGTGTATAAAGGGCCAAGCTTTATTTCTTCAGAAGTCTGGGGGGTGCCTGCCATGTGCATTAGCACACACATTTGTTAGCAGGCATATCTTGTTTTCATGGTAGGGCAGTTTTGATTGCAATTAACAGGAAATAGAGGCTAAGATTATGACTTCTGTATTACATGTATCTTAAACTATGCCTTCATATTACTATGGTGCTTACAACACGTTAGTTCTTCCAACTCTTCCTCAAGAGACTGTATGTGCAGCAGTTTTGTGTGACTTTACCTTTTAAAATAAAGTCCCTGTGTCATAGTTGGATTTTATATGTTAGAGAAGGCAAAGTCAAAAAACCCGCTGCCCACTGGAAGCAGAAGGTGGACATTTATTGTGATGCTCTGTGGATCCTCTGGCAACATGTCCCTGGCTGCGAAACAACCTGTTTTAGTGCAGAACCAGCCATCTGGAGCAGGCTGTGGGCTTACCATGGGGCTGTCCAGCTTCCCAGCAGTAGGATATGCTGCAAAGAGGCAATGAAGGTTTCCCTTGGCAGCTGTGAGAGCTGCACTGTGTGGCGGTACCTGTTTGAAGCCCATTCCTGAAGAAAGGCTGCAAACCCAGCAGTGCTACAGGAGGTTTGTGTCTGCATCGTGGCCCACTTGGTTGCGCTTGAACAGTATGCAACGCACAGAGGAAGCATCAAGGTTGTTTCCAGTTATTTACTGTACATACAAAGTAGGTCAAAGAGGCATTAAAACATGAGCTCCCATTTTCAGGCACTTGGTTTAGATGAAACAACAACAAAATTTGCCAGCCCTCTTCCTCTCCATCACTGCCCTCAGCTGGACCTGCATAGCTTGGGGAAAAGTCAAGACAAATTATAGAGGAAAGCATTAATCACTGTCCTGGAGCCAGCTGCTTCAAATCCTAGGTGGGATGGGGCAGAGAGTATGGCACCTCTGTACTGAAGCACAGTGAATTTGCTTTTTTGGGCCAGCTATAAATGGATTTCAGTATTTAAATGGAACATTGCTCAGTTAAGGTGTTTTTTTATACATATAAACTTAGGTCCAGACTGAATCTTGCACAAGCCTAATTTCATGGAGCAACAGTACCTTTGGGCCTGCTATGGTATTTCACAGAAGCCAGGCCTTTTGAAGAGCAGCTGCTTCTAAAACTCAGAGAGGACTGAGCCCTGAATGGGCTGAGTTACTGCAAACGAGTGCTTTCTTTCACTGAGCCTCCTCACCCCTGTAGCTTGAGCCCCTCTTTGCAATTGTGCCTGCAGAGTTGCTTTTGTAGGTGAGAGATGGCTCCAGCTGATGAGCCCAAAGAAGATGCCTTTGTGCAGGCTCAGGTCTTTGCTACTTTCCTCTGGCTTTTTGTGCTCTTTTCTTCCTCTGCCTCTGGCTGCTTGTTCTGTAGATGCACTCTTCAGTGCAGCGAGCTCTCTGTACTTCTTGCTCGCGGTCACTCAGCTCCCATGGTGTGACGGGAAAGGATTCTTAGCAATCTTGCTGTCACTGATGTATCAAATGTGGAAACAAGGGGGAGAGGGGCATTTCCTTTCCCAGTCTCCTCCTCAGCAATGAAAGTGAGATGGATGGAGCACCCTGAGCAGCAGCTGTGTCTGCTAAGCGGCTTTGGCTAGGCATCGGTTCCAGCCTTCACTGGTAAGAACACAGAAAGAGGTCTTTGTCCTGGTTATTTACACTGTGGGCTTGAATTAATGTGCATGATTTTGTCTAATGGCCAGTGAGGTTTTGATCTTGAAAAGCTGTGGGGATACTTCTGTGCAAATTTTCGGGCTGCATTTAGCTTATGGGACAGTGGAAGGGGGAATATATTTGTGACAAATAAATTCTTACCAACTTTTTTTCAACTACAGGCATATGAATTTGGGGAGGATTCTTACTTTACTTTCAACCGAGTATGCCTGTGCTAGAATAACCAGGTGGAAACTTGGAGAAAACAGCAGAGTTTCCTGTTCCCTGTGTGGTGGGGGGAGACGGGGAGAACAAAACGTGACCTCCCAGAGGTGGTGTCGATCGGCGTGAATCAGATGCACGCAAAATACAATTTCCTGTTCGACAGAAGCAGTGAGTTCAGCGACTGCCCTCTCTGTTGGCTGCAGAAAAAAACATTCTTGAGCTCTTCCGAGTATTTAACCCGTGGTCCAGTTACAGTTGTGAGAAATATAAAAGCTTAGAGCCCATAAAAGGAGATAATTTGAAGTTAATGGAGGCAGTGCTATGTAGCACATAAATGGAATGCGAGCGGTCGTGTGCTTTATCCTTGTATTCTGCTCTATTAAATTATCCTAATCTGCCAGTTTAATTCCTGTCTGCACTAAACAAAGCTTCACATGACATAACAGAAAAGCGCTTGTGTGTCTGCCTTGTTGCCTTGGTTCTTTCATAATACTGCAACTTTCTATGAGCCCAAGGACAGTGAGATGAGCCTCAGCGTGGGCTGAAAAACAGCAGATTGAATATCTAAAAAGATTGAATATCTGAAAAGATTGAATAGCTAAAACTCAAGGGTTGATTAAAGGATTGGCCAACATGCCCACCCCTGCTTCTGTTGTTATCCCGGACACATATTAACCTAAATTGGTTAAATACACTACTTGATTTATGAAGCACAAAATTGCTCCGGTGAGTGAAAGCTAACAAAGCCTGTGGAGGCAAGATATTTCACCGCTCTGCTTTCTTGTTTTCAGTTAATAAGTTAGGATGTTAGTTACAGAAGTTAATATGGAGTGTAATGAATGAAACTGTCCGAGTACGTCTGAGGCAGGAAAAAGAAGATCAAGTGAGTCATGATTGCCCCTATTGTTCAGGGCAGGTGGGTTTTACTGCAGAGAATTCACACGTAAAAATTGTACCTTTAAACATTTGAAACAGAGATTGGAGTGGGCACAGCTGTGTCCAGGTGGCTGTGGGCCATGGTATTGAGTTTGGAGGCCCTTGGTACTCTCTCTCCTCCCTCCTCTGTGTTGCTTAGCATTAAGCTGCTGGAAGGCATAGGGCCTCTGTCTGCCCAGAGATAAACTTTTATTTTTTATTTTTTTTATTTATTTTTTTTTTTTCAGGGGGCTACCATATTTCTGACATCAAAAATGAGTGGTAGGGGGCAGAAGTAAGCCTCTGTTGTGTCCTCTTGTCCCCTGAGTGAGCATCCTGTTGCTGGTATGGAGAAAAGGGGGCTCAGAGGAAGGAAGGGAAGATGACTGGTGATTGTGGTGGTCCCTTAACTCTGCTTTTAGCCCTCCTGCTCCAGCTTCAACCCCTCTATTATTTTCCTGCCTTTGTGCACACAGGGGTGCACTTCATGCAGATCTCTGCATTCCAGAGATGTCCCTCAAACCTTCCTGTCCCCAAGCCCGCCCACTCGAGAGCTGGCCTTCCTCCTCCTCCTTACCAGCATCCCTCTGGTGCCCCAGCCAGTTTCACCTCTCTTACCTGGCCCCAAATCCCTCACCACAGCAGCTTCCCTCATCCTAAACTCCCCCAGCTCTCAGCGCACAGGACCAGGGGCTCCTGCTGCTCTGTTCCTTCACTTCCATCTGATTTTGAGACTACTTTCTTCCTGTGTCTCTTTGTGTATCTCCCATCAGCTGCTGTACCAGCTGAGCACCACACCCTTTCCTCCCCCTTCTCCCCAGGGCCAGGTTCATATTTCCAGAGATTCTTGAAAAATAATCTACGATTGCCAGAGATCTACCTAGACAGGACCATAATGGGAAAGCAAAGACATAACATATGGGGTAGTAGGTTATGTCTTTTAAGCATTTTTTTTTTAGCCTTGTGCTGCTCCAGCGTGACTAATGGGTGAAAGACTGATGGTCAGATTCCATCATTGATCTGTTAATTGAAGATGGCTTTTGTCTTAATCTCCTATATTGCAACATGGTTGAGATGTGCGTCATTAAGTGTTTACTGTTGAAGATTACTGATGTTCTTCCAGGCTGCCTTGTGTATGCTCAGTTTTGAAGACTCCGGCACAATCGCTCCACTGTGAATTTTAGAAACATATGTTGAGGAATATATATATCTTTCACTGTCCATGTGTGCAGCTGCTAGCAAAAACTTGGTACTATCTCTTACTTGAGGGAGAAAGTAAAGAACGTGCTGTACCCATGTATGAGTCATGGTTCATTTATTTTCTATGAGAAATTTTAAATGCTCTATTGCATGACCTTTGTCATCTTTGTGTACTGTGGAAAAATATACCAAGCCAGGAATATCAATGAAAGTCTTCTCAATAACCAAAAACAGGCAAGTAACTTTCCATTGGACCCTTTTTTTCACTAAATGGATCTTCACTGTGGAACAAATGATGATGACTGCCTGAGAATTTACAAGCTAAATAAGCTTTGAGATCATACTGCCTCCTTGACTAACCAGCATCCTCTGATCTTACATCAAAGGAATGGGGCTTTTTTCACTTGGCAAACTGAGAAAGAAGCAAACATGTCTGTTTTTATGTTTTTAAATGAAAGCATTGTTTATTTTATACATTCATCATTTGTTAGTATGTGTAATGCATTAATTGCAAATGGTGGTTGCAGATACGGCCTGTTCATTTGGTGCAGTACTGCACAGGGTAACAGCAAAGAATTTTTTGCTGTTAAGAAAAAAGGCATACCTAGGCTAGACCATGTAGGAGAAGGTGCATCTCCCAGGTTCCTTTGCCCACGTGATTCAAGTAGCGTTATTACCCAGCGAGTTGTGTAATGCAGCAAGCATTTCTCACCCGCCTCCTTCCCCCTGGCATCTTGGATTCTTTTTCCTTGAGAGTTAATGTTTGGCTTGGTGCTAACCTAACAGCTTACTGCAGCTTGCCCTGTGGAGCCCAGCATGCCTCGTAATGGATTGGATACGCGTCCTTAGAATAAGAGGGGTAATGTGCCCGCTGCCCAGTGATATTTGTGGGGGTGGCAGAGAAATCAGAATGGACAGGCAATAAAATGCTCTTTCATTCACAATATTCGTGAGGCTTCATAATGCTGTTTTTGTGTTTCATGAGTCTGTCTCTTTGTGTTACTTTTTTGTTTTGTTTTGTTTTGTTTTACTTAGCATCCTGTTTATTAACATACATTCTATAAAAATGAGCCCTAACATAAGGATACAGCAATTGCATGATGTATCATTTGCCTTAAGAAAATGGGAAAGTTAGAACAGCTTTTTAAAACAAAAAAAGGATTAAACATCAAGGAAGTATTTTAGGGGTATTTTTCTCTAATTTTATCCTGTGGGGAGAAACTGGTAGAGGTGATAAAAATGGTGATAAACTGTGAATTATGATTGATGATGATTGTAAATTACAGTTTTCGTAATTTCCTAGAAGGAAAGAAGTAGAAAATAGTTGGAAGAATGCAGTTGGAGAAGATTCTCTTCAGTAGCCCCTGGAATGCTTATGTAAGATCCTACTGTAAGCAAAATCAAACTATTAAAGACAACATGTGATACCTTTAAGAAACAGAAACAGCATAAACAGTTCGACCACAATGGAAACAAGGAAATGAACAAAAATGAAAAACAAACAAACAAAAAAACACAGAAGTATAATAAGAAACTAAATGAGGGCTTCAGTAAAGAAATGAGTGAGTTGAAGTTCATTATACAGAAAATATCAGTGAGGCCAAATTGATAAGAATCATCGCTAGTAAGTAACATGGGCATGCAGGGGCAAACTTGGAAAGGTCAGAACGAGATAAAATGAATGAGAGCACTATCAAGAGAAATTATTAAATGTGCTTGCAAACAGTAAGAGAAAACCACAGGCAAGAAGTTGCCTGTTGGTAACTGGAGAAGAAAACCTCCTGATGAGTGAGGTGTATGTGTTCAGGTGGTTAACCCATCAGCAGGAATCTGAGCTAACTTAGGGAAGGAGCAGGCTAGAAGCTACTTAATTTAGATGGATATTTTAAAATTAATCGACCCTTGTGACTCAGGCTCATGGCAGCACTCCGTCTAGTTTGTTTAAGCTGCACTGCCATGAGACAAAGCCATGTTGCTCTCTCCTGCCCCTTCCCACTCCCAGGAGCTTACTCCCACTCTTGAACTCTGTCCATTCCTCTGCTGCCGTGGGGATTCATCCAGTTACATGGCAGAGCAAATTAGGGATTTGATCTGGCTCAAAAATTGTGAAGTTTAGAAAATCTTTTGCTATGTTATTTTTTCAAAAATGAGCTTCACCAACCCAGTCTGCTGCATACTTGTGCTGCTGGCTGGAGAGGATTGGTGGGATGTCTGCTTTTGGTGGCTATAGTGGACCTACAGCATTACCTCATGGACCCACAGCTTAACGTAGAGCCTGTAAGAACTACCGAGGTGTAGTTCTTTCTGAGATGAGAGGCAAGAGAAAAGACACAGGGATTGCGGTATATAAAAAGCTGTTGAAAAATGGGTAAGAAGAAATCTCTCTGTTCTGTAAGTGAGAGAAGGAGTCATTACATTGCCAGGAGAGGGATTCAGGTTGGTCATTAAATGGGCAAGGTTTCAGATAAGGATGATGAGGAACAGGTATAGTTCATCCTTCCTTGAGACAGCAGCCTTAGGAGCTTCTTGGGTTTTATTTGCAGATACTATCTGAAGAAGATAAGAAGAGATTTTTTTTTTACTATTTTTTTTTTTTTTTAGATTACAGAGGAAATATGGTGCTTAACTGCTAATGCACAGCAGCAAAAATTCAACATGTGATATCCTCAGATAAATTTTATTTTGCTTCACAGGGAACTGAAGGGCTGCTGGGCACAATGTCATGTCTTATAGTTGTTCCAAACATTGCAAACTCAGTTGCAGTGTGTATCAGTGCACACTTGGAAAACTAATCAAACCTATTCGTATGTTATATGTTTCTTTGCTTCCCATCTCATCCTTTGTAGAATGTAAGAGGGAAGTTCTTTTTTTATTATTATTATTTTTATTTTTTAGTTTAAAGACAGCTTTGTGAGATGGTTAATTTTGGGCAAGATTTTACATTCAAGCAACAATTTTCTGTCACCTTCAACCCTGCCTGATGTTGCTTAATCTCATTTAGCCTTGTTCTGGAATAATGATATGTGATATGCAGGGAAATAGAAAAATGGCTTTGATTGAGTGGACCTCAAACTGAATGAAAATAAAAGTACAAAACGTTTAGAGGATCCTTAGCTCTCCTTTTAAGACTGTACACCAGATGTAAAGCCCAGATGCCTGTTCCTCCTGACCCTTAGTTTACTTTTTTTTTTTTTTTTAAAAAAAAAAAGAACTTAGCCAAAGAAAAGCACAGACAAAAAAAAAAAGTTTTTAATTAAGAAAAAAACATTAGCAAGGGTTTTCTTTCATCGGGGAAACAAGAATTTTTTAAAAAGTGCTTCACAGAAAGGACTTATCTCTGTTTGATGCTGTTCTTTGTTAATAGCTAAATTTACCATTCCCCCAGATTCTTCATATTGCCCTTAACTGTGACTTCTTAATCACTTTTAAGACTGAACATGCATGGAGTTAGGAGGAAGTTGTTAAAAACTGCAGCGAGCACGGCTGAATTGGGTGAGGACCTGTTCTGGAATAGAGAGGAGCCTGACAGTACTTCAGAGGTCTGTGGGGTTTTAACCTTTCATAGGAGATGGATGTACTGTTAATGTGCTGGTCAATGTCGAGGAAAAGTCCAGTGTCTTTAAAAAGGTTCTTTCCTCACCCCTCTTGCTTGCCCTCCCACATAATGTGGCTTCTCAGTGCTGCTGTTTTTGTTGTTGTTGTTCTTTTTTTACACAAAGCATACGTACTGGGGCAGTTAGTTGAGAAGACAGAGCCAATATATTGTTCTCTTAATTTACTTAGCATATGACCTTGCATGTATCTGTGGTTTACATTAAATTACATGAGCCATGGATTTAGTATTTCTGGGCATTTTTTTAAGCAAATATTTGTTACAGAGATAATGCTTCCACTACTGGGAAAAGGAAGACCTTATTGTTACAGTGACATGTCTTTGTAATTTGAAATTACTTAGTTCTATTCAGAGCTTAGGCTTTATGTGTGTAATTATAATAGTAAAAAAACAGATCCTTGATACTCTAAACAAACAGTTCAGCAGAGGGGTGCAAACAATTACTTTATTTTTAGTGGTTTTCCTTATTACTTAGAAGCCCTAAAGTTGAAATGTTATCGTGTATTCCTCCCTATGTAGAATTTACAGAGGTCTGAGGTGTTGATTCATGAAATTAAGTCAGCCTAAGGGTTTTGGATCGCAAACTATGGGAGCAGTTGAGGGGTGAGTGGCAGCCCTCTGTGTGTCCGCACATCCAGGTTAGAAGAACCAAGGATGAGTAGGGAGACCTCTTTACAACATACCCTCTCCTTTTGGTCCACAGTGTTGATCCAGTCTTAATTTTCAGCCGAGTGCTGACCCACTGTGGGGGGATACAATACATGTGCAATACATGCTAGGCCTGGGAAGCTGCTTTATTTCATCTGCTGGTCCAGTTAACCTTCACTGAATTTTCTTGTCATTGAATTTTGTTGGTACCTGTAGTGTATGCATATTTAAAATAAATTTAATAATCTGAATGTGTGTTGCTAGGCTGACTGCAGAGCTCATCCCTGTTTGTGAAGCAGCTCATGCCAAGCCTGCACTCTGAAGCTGCTATGCTAAGGAGCATTAACGAGAGCCATGCTGTTTTTTCTTAGGAACACGTTATCTCTTATCTTAGTAAACCATGTAAAATAAACTTTATGGAGAGTGATTTGCTCTGAATACTGTTTCAGTAAATTGGTGATAATACAGCCAGACCATCCGTTTGTCTCATGAGTGCAATGGGAGCTTACCTGATTTGTGGTTTTGTGGGAATTCCTTGAAATTAAATGTATGTAGTATGAAGATTCACAAAATGAGTGCAAATTTTTGCCTAAAATGAAATCTTCCATCAGCATCACCTAGCTGGTCAAATGAAATTCCAGCATCCTCAATAAAAAGAATACATTAGTACTTATTTTTCTTACTTTGATTCCTAAATTTGTTACTGTAATTCCTTCAGTAATGAAATACAAATGTGCCATAGTTTGGAAGTGTGCTACATATCCCTCCTTGATTCGTATAACCTGGTGATGACTGTGGTGGTGTTAGCAGAAGCTGTTCTCAGCAGCTCTCCTAGAGGTTGAGTTGAAACTCTGCATCGGCAAATGGTAACAGACCGTATTTAAGAAAATTTCACAGTGTCATTTGAACCAACATAGTACTGTGTCAGAGTTTTACAACATTTCCTGTTTTCAGTGCTTTGTAATTGTAATCTAATCTCTTCTGGTTTGGAGGGGAGATTAAACCATAGCCAGGGACTAATTTTTGAAAATTGAAACTACGTGAATAGTCAGCTGGTTCTGCTTGAAAGTGAAAATATAAAGTGAAATAGAATAGGCTTGTATTTTGAAGTGAAAATAGACTGGCAAGTACTCCATAATTCAGTGTAGTCATTTAAAAGCAGTTCTTCAACATACACCTGTAAAATGCTATTTGTTTCTAGGTAAGAGCGAAGACTTTGTAGAAAATCCATTTCTGTAGTAATCTGTTTCTATAATCCACTTCTCTAATACAATAAATACTGCTTTTCTAATTCACTGAAGTACCTTTCAAGAATTCTTAAGCTAGTACATGTGGCTGGCATTTATTTTTCTATAGCCATCTTATTATGGGATATGCACTTAGAGGAGTTATTATAAACAATATAAGATCTGTGATACTTGAATGTCTAACATACTGCCACCATTTGTTTAGAATAAACAGGTAAAATTCAAAATCAAGTCTGATAATCCTTGTTTAGAGTCACATGTGACTCTCCTTAAGTATGCATGAAGCTGCTCTTCTGACTTATCCTTACTTTGCTTTATATACCTCATCATACTCCTGTCCAAGGGTGCCTTTTCTCTACTTGATAGGTGCTTGAAATCAGCTTACCACGTCTTGCAGTGTAAAGGTGGCTGATCTCAAAGAACAAAATGGTTTTTGCCTGAGGTCATGCTGTGGTTCCTGCTCCAGCAAAAGTCTGCCCAGGGAAGAAACTTTTGGGGCAGTATCAGGGACTCCGTCAGCTCTTTATTCCTTCTTGGGCTGAGTCTCAAAAACCACACAGGAGTTTATTGCTAATAGGGCGCACAGTCCTATTGTGAGAGGGATGAAATTGTACTTACATGCAGTGAGCAGAGTGCAGAGCAGTTTCTGTATCTGCTTGCAGCAGCTGCAGGAGGTAGGGCACTGTCTTCTGCCCAGGCTGAAGCTGTTTGAGGTTTCCACTGATGAATCTTCCCCCACTTTTTTTTTTTTTTTTTTTTTTTTTTAAAAAAAGGCAGTTTTTCAAATGTGCTTATGAGACAGAACCCTGCTGCAAGACCTCTGCTGTGTGAAACCATAGGAGTGTGCAGCTAATCCACTGATTTATAAATGCATCTAATAGATGTGATTTGTGCGTTATCATTCATACTGCAAATTACTGTAAGAATGGGAATGCATTCTGAACAGTAGGCTCAGGAACTCCCTGTGTATTAGCCAGGTGAGCCGCCTTAAATTTGCATTGCTAGACAAGCTCTTCCCACTTCATGTTCATCTCTGTCCAAGTCTTGTTGTGGCACTCAGTTAAATAGTGTGGACCCACACCCAACTACTAATGATGCTGCATGCCTTTGCAAGGTGTAACAAATAGGTCATACTACTGTACAGTAAGGCATAAAATAAAACAATGTCTCCAGGGACTTGTCTGTGAGATGAAAGTCTTCATGCAGGACAGGCTTAGTCAGGGCACACCATAAATTGCCAAGAACAGCGCTGGGGTGTGAGCTGGCAGTGTCTCTGTTGCACACCCAGACCCACAAGGCACAGCATTTGTGTGCCTGCGTAGTACTGTGTGTGTGGGGAGTGGTTCAAGGGGAGGGAGTATTGTGGAGACCCTCCTTGCCCTGACTGCATGGTATGGATGCCATGAGCAACACCGTGCAGGCTAACCAGCTGCCAGGTCATACCTTAGCTACACGGACACATTAAGGTCAAAGAAACTAACCTAGGGATTCCTCGGAGAAGAGCAACTTCAACTGTTGTCAGCCAGTTTGGTTTGTCCTTAAACTTTGCACTGCCAGCAGTGCCTTCAGGTCAGCTTTCTACTGCCAGTGGTGTTTTCTGCTCAGAAAGAACTTTCCATTCCTTTGCACGTTTTTGTTAGAGCCTGTTTGAAGTTTGCTTGTGATTCAAGTATTTAAGAAGTTTTGGGGCAGGCTGCACATATATTAGAAATAGCACTAGAAACAGAAAAGAACAAAAGGATTTACAAGGAGAGAAAAAAATACGTAAGTCAAGGTTTCTTCTGACCTGTACACTAGAATGAACATTTCCATGTGGTATTTGAAGTTAGTCACCATCATTAAGAAGAATGCACATTTTTCTGGATAAGAATGAAATATTGCAATACCTTTAATTGTTATGATTCATTACTCCTCCACAATGATTTAAAAATTCTGGAAAAAAAAGAGGGAAGACCATTTAGAAGTTTTGCAAAGATAAAAGTCAGATGCTTTCTTCTTTACAAAATGGTGACACATAGCCATCTAAAAGGAAGGAAGGATGTGAAAAATAAGACCAAAGGAAGAAGGCTGCTGTCCTAATGAGTATAACAGAAAATGCTGTGGTGCTAATTCCCCGAAGTTTCCATCTTCCCACAGAAGCTATTTTTGTATAGAGTTTTTCCATGGGATGAAATGGTGATTCCATGATCTAGAAAGTGATATGAGTTACTGTTACATCAGGCCTTGATCTGGGAAGCGTAAAGGCATTCATATTTTTAATATGTGTCCATTTCAAGAAGACTATTGCAATACACTTTATGATGACATGCTCCTGAGCTAAAAACAGAAAATATTTTGTTGTTGTTGTTGTTTCACCTGACATTACTGTTTTTATCCAACCAGCTCTTAACTTTCATTGTGGTATATTGGATCTTTGCAGAACGTCTTCCATTGTGGAGACACGAGATGACTTCATAACATGCTGATTAGAAGGGACAACGTAAAATTTTTCACATGAGAAATGAAACTGCTATGTTAAATGCATACACATTAGGAATAAATTGCAAAGACAAGTGCTACACTGGAGGTTAGAGAACTTTATGGTGTTCTTGCTTGATGCATGGCCATTCGGAGTGCCTCTTCAGTTCTTAAACCTCTTTGACTTGGAAAATTATACAAAAACTAATCATATTATTAGGTAAATGGAAGCCCAAATTTCTGCTCCTACACCCAAATATAAATGAGCAACATGATTTTTCAAAACTGTTGCATGCTCCGGAGTTTCTGATCATATTGCTGGGTCATGGGTGGGTGCAGCGGTCTGTCAAAAGAATCTGCTGCAATGATTTAGATCTGTATAGTACTCTGCAATTTCCAAAATTATGAAGCTTATTTTGATTTGTACAGAGGAAATGCTAATATTAACGTTAATGCTGTTGCTAAACAAAGCTTTGCCAATGTTTTTCAGCTTTCCAGTAGCGTTTCTCATGACATTTTCTTTTTTAAACTTGGAGTCTCTAAGAATTGTACCTTTCCAGCAATCTTCTCATTCAGCATCTCAAAGCTTAGATGTTCAGAACCCCCCAAAGGCCTTTTGACTCACATAGCTTATTTGGCATCACTGTTGTCTCTTTTTTTGAGGAATTGTGGAAAGGAGTTGGATACTATGGGTGAACATCAAAAGAAACCAGCAATCTCTTCTTTCAGCCTGGGCACATTTTCCATTTTGCCAAACAGTGTTCATCCTCATAACCACTCTGCTGCTGCGTATGCCTTGTAAATCTCTGTGGGGTATATTTGTTCTCGGAGGTGCTGTGTGATGAGCATGTTTGTGACTACAGATGCTTGGATTTGGAATTCTCTCAAATACTTTCAATTAAAAATTAGCTCTGTGTTTTTTTTTTATTTTTGTTTTTTTTTTTTTTTTGGAGTTGAATGAAAAGAAGCCAGGTACAATAAAATTACAATGTATGAACTTAGCTGTGTTCTCGCAGAGATGTTTGGAGGTTCTGGAATCTGAAGGTCTTTCTTCTCCTCCTGGGCAACCCATCACTGTTCTTCGTGCCACTGTGTCAACCAGAACTTCTAATCCCATGTCTCTGCACTTTTTCCTCCTTTCCTTTCGCTACTACTGGAGTGCTCTGAGTAGTGCTGGTCTATGTTGATGCTCTAGATGTCATGCTGGACAAAGAAATGAGAGTAGGGTTAAAAACCCGTGGTTGGGTTTTGTAGGTGGGAGCACTTTTGCTCCACACATTTCCTGGGCTTCCAGTTTTCTTCATGGGTGATGATAGAGATGTAAACTCTTCAATTTTTGATGATTCTGAGAACTACTGTAGGCTTCATAGTTTCATTATTAAAATCCTTTTAAATAAAGTAACTTCTGTTTCTTTCTAGCGCTATATACAACTTGGATGAAATGTTTTATCTTTATCTTAATAGGGTACTTTTCTAACCCAAATTATTTTACTTGAAGATCAAATAAACTGTTAGAGACAGGGAACAATAAATATTGTAAAAATATAATATAAATAAATACCTCATTTAAAGAGAGCGCCAGTGAAATTAAGGGACTAAATCTCTTGTAAAACTTTTGCTTACATTAACTCAGGTTAAAATATGCGTATGATAACTTTATCAAACAGACCGAATCTGCCCTAAAAGCTTGAATTATTTCATATTTGACTTCTCTTTGTTGTTTCAACTTCTGAGTTACATCAGTTAGACAAGTGATCCGTGAGCAAATCCAAATGGAGTTACCATTATCTGTGTGCAAGAAATGTGATACTGTGATTGTATCTTAAAAAGATTTTTTGTTTGTTTGTTTGTTTAATAATTACCCTCTGGTTGCTTTGAAATTTGTCTGTTGTTTTTGATCTTTAGATTACAGATTTCCAATCTATAAGACAGTCAAGAGGGATGACACTTTTTAACAAAAAAAATAATCTAGAAGGTTTTCATGAACTCACATAACTTCAGCCTAAGGAAGAGTGCCAAAAAGCAAAGGACCCCTGGTAGTCCTGAATATTTGTGACACATCTGTAAAGGTCTAGTCACAAATTTAAGGTTTTGTGTGGGCAGCACTGATGCCCTTTCAGTTAATGAACCACTTTTACTAAGTAGATGTAGTGCTTTTGAGAATGTCAGTTTTCTTTTTAACTCTTGATGCAGTGTAAATTTTTTTTTTTTTTTTTTTTTTTAAGTTATTTGGATGTGTGGTTTAAGTTATTTGGATGTGTGGTTTGAAGTGTGGTCTGTTCTAGGGAATGATTTGGGAATACATCTGGCGCATTAAGGATGTTGCCATGAGAATGACATGTTCTGAACTTTGAGTTTTAGTATGACTTTTGCAGATGTGCTGGCATTGAAAGGCAGTCTCGTGATGTGGCTTTGGGTGGCTTTGCTTACATTTATCACTTTTATTCCTGTTTTTTTGAGGACACTTGTTACTCAAAATTGTCAATATTTGCATGTCTTGTAGCAAACTGTTAAGCTGAACATTTTTAAATTAGTTAATCTAGTCAGAATGTTCTGAAACAGCTAGACTAATTTATAGCTTGTAAACAGCTTTTCTTCTGGCATTGAAATGTCAGTGAAATATTGTAGATCGCAAGGATATATACAGAAGGATGCATGATCAGGTTTTCACAATTAGAAAATTTTAATTTCTTTATCAAAATTACAAACTCTGTGTTTGGCTAGTGCTGCCCATGACATGTCTTCCAGAGTTACTCACAGGCTGGGAAGGCTCTAGCAAAGAGCACTGGGAAACTCGTTTTCAACGTCCATTGGAGTGCCTGGAAATTTGCAAATTATTGCATGAAACCATGTTGGTAGTACCACAGTGTATGGTCATTTTTGACAAACTAGAAGCCTGTTTAAGCTTGCAGTCACATTACAATTGACTGCTGCAGACAATTCTGCTCTTTGAAAATTAAATGAAGTTGGTCAAGCTATTCTGAAAAAAAAAAAGAGAACACCATGTCTTACGACCAATGTTGAAAGGGGTTATGAACAGAAGTCATATAGGTTTAGAAAATGGGAAGTAACTATCAAATTTGTTCAAGAAGAATTTAGATCAGCTTAACTTTAGAGATGCTTTCAACTTCCTTTCACTACTACCAATGAAAATGGAAGTATTTTTGTAAGTGGAAGTTACACTCTTGGAAAAGGCATTATGATCAATAATACTTCATTTTAAAGGTAAACTCAGGGGTCCTTCGTCTTTTTCTAATACAATAGCATGCAGTAGCTCATAAATATATGAGTTTAACAAATTATCTCGGTGCCTGGTATAACTAAAGTGCTCCAGAAGCCTACATTAGTTTTACACCCCTCACATCAGACTGATGTAAAGCATAGGTCCTCGATGGTTCAGCTGCTGGTTCTGCTTGCATCATCGTGCCCCTCAATTGTGGCACCATTTTTTGGATTGACCCTAGCATGAAGTTACTTCAAGAAGCTAGAATAGGCCATTAAGAAAATAGGGAAAAAAGTCACTGTATTTAGTCCTCATACAGTTTAGTTCCAGGATGGATTTGATGCATGTCAGTGGCAATGCAAAAGTGGGGCTAGGACTGTAGGAAGGAGAGGACAAACCTGTGGCAGATCCCACCAAGACTGCATTCCATGGCATTAGCTATCATAAACCACCCTTTCAGTGAGTCATGGGAGGAATAGCCTTTCTTGTGTACTGCATGTAGCCCTTTGGGTGCCTTGAGCCTCCTACTGGGAGGATATTTTTTTTGAAGAGCTCTCAAATTTATACTCTGCCCTTTTCTGTAGTAACCCATATTTATTAATTTCATATATATATTTGAGAAATAATGAGATCTTTAGTGCTTATTAGTACATTTACTGGATGGATGAGCTTACTCTCCTGTATTTGTTTTTTAATTCTAAATGACGTGCAAGGCTGTTGAAGACTATTTGAGTCTGCTTGCTTGTCATTAGTAAGTGGAAGAAATCTTATAGCTGAACATGGCTTTTTTAAAAAAATATTTTTAAATAAACTACTTACAAAATATTTACAGCTCTACGTCAATCTTCATCAGTTTTTGCAGTCCTCCTGACCTTTACATGTGGAATGCAGGTTAGGCAAATGTTTAATTATACTCAACTGTAGCTTTTCCATCACTCAGGAAGTTGCCTCAGAAAAGAATGGATTGTCAGCTTCTCTTCTATATCACGTTATTTCCGTTTCTGCATATAAAACTATTTGCTTTTATTTTTGTACTCAGTTCATCATTCTTGTAAACTGTCAGATATTAAACACTTTCCTGATTGCTCATGAAGTAGGTTTATTTACTGAATGCAATCAGCAACTGAAGTGGTACAATAAAAATTACGCTGCATGTTTTATAGAAGGAAAATAAATAAATTTTTGTCAACTTCCTGTCTAGGCAACAAAGAAACATAAAAGAAAGAGAGGTCTGACAAGTTTGTTTCCTTTTGCGTCTGACAAATGTTGCACACTAAATATTTCCTGTCTCTATTTTGCACTACTGTGGTCCTGTTCCAACATTCAGATTTTTACTGAAACTGGATTTCAAATGTGGATTTTGAAAAATGTATTTTTGAGAAAAGTGTGTCTGTTTTTCATTTGGGCCAGACAAGTAAATTGGAGTACACGTGGCTAGTACTGATTTTTCCTTGTGGCTAGGTTTTCAAAATGTTGAAAGAATCCACTTGACTACCCACATTGCTAAAACTGCGTTCAACAGCAGAAAAAGAAAAAAAGAACGGTCTTTGAAAATTATTCTAGAGTAGTCTTGTGTTCCTGATTTTGAGACAAAATTTCTCTTTAATGGATGCAGTTATTTATAATGTATCATGCACCTAAAATTTCACAATCCAATTGCAAGTGAAAACATTTTCTGGAATTAAGACCTGATTCGTATAGAAAAACTGATGAAAAAATACTGGTGTATTGTGAAGAGAGAAAGCAGTGCATAGTGAATGGCATCCTTAGCAGGAGGAAAAGAGAATTCATTGGCCTGTTAAAGAGCAAAGACAAAAATACTCCCTATTATGTATTTTTAGGAGTCCAAACAGAGGTCTCGCTTTTGTCAAGTAAATGACTAATGATTTGTTGCAAAAATTATTAATTTAGCTGAACTGAAGTTATAACTCTAAGCTTTAGAGAAGATGCCCAGGTAGATGTTGATTAGTGGTTTGTTAAAATATTGGAGAAAAATGCATGTAATAAACACCTGGTCCTGCTTGCAGTCCAGAATTCATGGTAGGATTGTAATGCAAATACCCCTAAAATAGATTTCACTTTAGGAAATTCATTATTAGGAAATAATGTTCCAATTTTAAGTCCACCTGCAAGAGGTTTTAGAACTGGCTGTCCGTAACAACTGGCTGAAGTCTTTCACTGTAGCAATTAAAGGCATCTTTTTATTGTAGCAGTGGTATTGTTATAGGATGAACCTATTTGGAAGAGCTTTTAGATCTGTGTGCAAAAATGTGGGTTTATAAAATGAAACTCTGTGTGTGTGTATATTTTGGCTGGCTGCTAAGCAGACTAAACATGCTGCATGCGTTTGAAATCCAGTGTTTGACAAGGATGTTGAACTGCTGTGGTTACTGCTGCTGCTTCCAGAATACTTTCTGGTTCTTAAAAGGTATTAATTGCTCATTAGCGATCTTATGACTCTTTGTTGAGTCTGCCGTCCAGAGTGAGGCTATCACTATCTTACCTATCACTTCTTCAGTGTTACTGATGAGATTAGTGAGCTAACCTCCTATCTGGAAGAAAAGAGACAATGTGAAGTGTTTTCTTAATGAAGTCTTCTAGACTGTTCTGATAATTCATGCACTAAAAATTGCATTCAGTCTAGTAGATTTTGATAGCCTTCAAATATTCTAGCAGACTGTTCTCCATTGATTTTACTCACAAATCGTGTATTTTTGCAATATACCATGGAGGTCAGCAGGGATTTCCCTTAAGGCTTTGCTTTCCTTTTAGAAGCTGTGGAATTTCACAAGTAGGGGCAAATCTTGTTTGCTGCACAGGATGCTGCACCTCCTGTGAAATGGGGCTGTGTGTTGGGGATCTCCCTCCGTGCAGGTTCAGCCACAGTTTCAGGGAGCAACTGCATGAGTCGTCTGCTCCTGGAGCAGTCTGACTGTCCTGAGGAACATGCGTAGAGCCCTTACTGGTACTTGGACATGGAGCTGGGCCATGGACATGTACATGAAGCTAAGTCTTGTCAGGAGTCACACAGAATCAGACTCAGGAGTGGGGAGAGGTAAAGGATAAGAAACTGGTTATAGTGAGTAGAGGACTTAGTAGGAGCAAATAGATGCCATTCATGCAGTGTATGAGATGTGAAGGTAGGAGGCCTCTTGGGCAAGGAGTGTGGTTCCCTGGCACCACCTGCACATGCATATAACCTTCTCTGGTGAAAAGTGGAGTTGCATAAGTGAAAACGCAGTAGTCACAGCCCACACAAAGGAAAGCCATGTTCAGGCAGTGGGATTTGTTTAAAACACAGGTCTTTATCTGTGCTGGCCGGTATGTCACCTAGGTTTATCCACAGGGCCCTGGCTTAGAGGCCCAGGAGTTTTTCTTCCTGGGCTTTTCTCCCATTCTTCAGTGCATATCCCCACCAAGAGGATTTCGCCTCTCTGTTTATTTAGTCTAGGCAACTGCTAGCCAAGGGAGAAGCCCTTCACTCCCCAGTGCTGTACTGTTTTCAAGTTGTTACTTTCAAATCTATTTGTTTATGTTGATGTCCGTGTTTATCAGATAACGGAAGGGAAAGCACCGCTCACCAACTCACTGTAAACATTTGCAAAATTGCTCCACTGGCTTCCTGCACATCCTTCCTCCCCCGACATGTCTCCTTGGCCTTGAGGTTTACAGAAAGGCCTGGAGACGGGCTGGGGTGCTGAGGGCAGCATCTCCCCTGCGTACTTGCCCTTTCTCCACCATCCCTGATGTAATCAGGCATTGTAGGTGCCAGGAGAGTACTGGTTATAAAAGTGAAAGCCCAGCAATAGCTCTGGACAGACATGTGGCCCAGGGGCAGGTTGCCTTTCCCTCAAGATGGTGGCTGAGGGGGGAGCAGCCTTCACAGGATGAGGAGCACTGCCTACCTCATGTGTGATGGACCACCAGATGTGTTGTCCTGTCACAGCAGACAGCACAATTTTGTTGTCCTTTCAAAACCAGCACAATTTTCTGTCCTCCCTGCCAGATTTGTTTGTTTAAGTTAGCAAAATGGGGTATGGGAGCTTCTCATCTGTATCTCCTGGATCAACTTTGCCTCTTCACAAAGTAGAAGAGTTTGATGGGAATTATAAGCACCAGTTACCATAACTGAGTTAAGAAAGGATCATGCCTTTTGGAATGTGTTCCTGGACATGCTTTTCACTGAATAGAAGATAGTCCCAGATTATACTCTAATTCTCAGCTGCTGAGGAAGAACAGTGACTGTAATACCAAACTCTTGTGTGCTACTGAAACCTGGAATATTTTTCACTTCTTTGAAAATATAACTAAAAGTGAGTTCTTAAGTAGGAAAAGGGTACAAAAACAACTGGATAGATAGTAGTTCCTTGGTAAATACAGTATTCTCTGCTTGCTGGAGGCTAAACAATATCTGGTAGTCTGTGGATTTAGATCTGCTTGTAGATTCACTGATGGAGGGATTTATATTATAACAATAATGAGATTAGTTAGTATTTGCAAACCAGTTTGAGCTGTGCAGAACAGAGTGGCATAATGTGATACTTTGAAAACTTTACTAAATAAGCAAATACCTTGATTCTTGCCAGAGCTTCCTGTAAAGGATTTTAGTTTGAGGAAACCTTTGCTTTAAATGTCATTTTTGTCCAAATATGGAACAACAGGAATAGCTTTATATTTCCTGTGGACTAACTGGAAGCCCCCAGGATTTGCATTGCTTTGTGAAAATGATGTTCACATCATCAGCAGGAAAGTCGTGTTCACAGAGCAGCTTTCAGGGGACTCCCATGACCCTACCTCCAGGACAGACCATTGGGGAATATGGAAAAGAATGTCAGAAATGAGGTCCCTGTGATGAAACGTTTCAGATCCAGCAATCTGGGATTCATTTGACTAAGAAGATGTGACTGCTCTTTTATTACAGCTTTTTACTGAAGTACTTCCACCAATGCTAATTTAAAAATAAATATTTTCTGAAATAATTGTATTAAGTATTAAAAAAAAAATAGAGACAATATTCTTTTGAGTGGCCAAAATACACTGGAGATCTCTGATAAGGATCTGTGGTCTGTCTGCAGTTTTTGTGTGAACTTCCTGTAGGATTCTGGTAACACTAAAAACAACAACAACAAAACAAAAACAGACTCTGGCCAAACAGAAGAGAAACCTGCCAAAACCTACAAACAGCCCCTCATGTCCCAAAAGCCATAAAGAATTTATTTCCAACTATATGATACAGAGATTTATTTGTAGAGAACCAGTTTTCTGAAACTTGTACAAGGATTTTAAATAAAACCAAAGCTGAATTGTTGTAAATAGTTCAAATTTCATTGTCCATGATGATACTTCAGACAGTATATTGTCATTTCTTTCAGTTATATGCCAATTTGGGTGGGACTTGCTTAAAGTTTCCCTCCGATTAAAAGTGGTACTTGCCTGATGCATTGACATACTAGTAACTGCAGTGCCACCGTTTTCCATTGTTTAGGATTGTTACAGGACATTTCTCATCTAGTCTAAAGCTATCCCTAGAAGATGTATTAGGAGAACAACTCTAAATTAACAGAGAACAAGTGGGGATCACTTCTGCTTCTTTCTGTCCTTTATGTTGTACATCAACATACATCCAAGGGAGGTCTTCAGCAGAATGAATATTTTAATTCTTTCTATGCATGCAAGGTTTAATGAGACTACGGAAACTGGGTTGCACTTATTTCTGTTGCTTAAACCTAGGCATCTAGCACCATGTGAGACACTTATCAGACATGGCAGATATTACCTGGGACTGAAGGGAAAGCTGTTGCCATCTGGCTTGTAATGTGGAGGCAGGTGGGATACCACAGGACATCGTGAATGGCACTGTTCTACTGTGCTCTATGAATACTGGATCTACAGAAAATAGAAATGACACAACCAAGGCTTTTAAATAGCTACTACATGAGAGAAACTTTCAGTTTCTGCTGACTAGAGCTGAACTTAATTTGGAGACCTAGAGGTGGAAAGCTGTAAAACCAATAAGCCATCCCTTGGTTCAAGGAATTCCCAGAACAGTCGTAATAGTAGTCTGCCCTTGATTTGCTGGGAAACAAAAATGGACATGAAGATAAGTTGCCAAGTTTTTAGGTTGTTTTCTTTTTTAGGGGGGAGGGGGCGGGGGTGGAGGAGGGAAGGACTCTGGAGAGAAGGAAAGAGAAGGAAAGACTGGGCATTATAAACATTATAACATTATAAAATCATAAAATATCCTCTTTATCATTTATCTGTCCAGTGATATCTGAAATAGGTGTCATTACAACTGAAATGAGAGCTGTCCTGCATTTCTGTTCTCCACTTAAAGTCCTGAAAGTGAAGGCATGACAAGTGTTCCTCTTCCAGAACCATTTTGTGGGTTGAAGTTCATCTGTCAGTCCAGGACAGTTGGCTTCCTATTAACTCCTGAAAGGGGCAGACTTCCACTGTTTAGGCATATGATCAAGGCCAGTCTTCTAGCACAGACATCACCAAAAGCAGTTACCCTGTCCCAGCAGAGTGTATAGGAGTAACTGAGAGTGAGTGACTGCACCAAGTCCCTCTTCTCTCTAGCACTTCTGACAAAGCTTGAACTGCTAAATCCCTGTGTGTGAACCTTCCTCTGCTTGCCCACAATACTTTTCTAATGCTTGTGCCAAGGTTTCCATTGATGTAATGTACTTAGAATAAGTAGGCAAACAGATACAATGCTAATTATCAGCTAAAGCTAATTGCCATCAAAGTAATGGGTTGTATGATTAACTTCAAGCTAGCCTTACTAGTTGATTCATTCTGAAGTGACGTTTTCTGTTCAGATGCTACAATTAAACTGTTTTACTGATGACAAAAGAGGATACATCCCAATCTACATTGCAACAATTGCTCCATTTCAAATGCTAATGAAGGAAAAGTATAACCTTTAAAATGAAAAGCTGGTAGATTTTGATCAGGAGTGGGTGAGTTTGTCAGCAAGTTGGTGATTTGATGAAAAATAGGACTTTAGAATTGGTGAAATAAAAATGTAAACTGTATTCAAGGAATAAAATAGTAAGAGAGATTATTAAGAATTACAAATTGTTCAAATAAAATCAGAGACTTTTTTGCGAAATGCTTTAATAGTGCACTTTGACTTGTTTGATTTTTCATAATTTGCTAAGAGCAAAGAAAATACACCTGGACTCACAAAGGAGTTGCATTTTCATGATGGCTATTTCCTTGAATTTTAAAGATGCCCTTGTTCAATGTAGTCAGGGGGTTTTGGCTCGTGGATGAGTACCTGTTTGACAGCCTGCTCTTGGGTTATCTACTCTCATACTGTTGTAGTGCAGTTCCATACCAGCTGTTGTGGAGGCAGGGTGAAAGCAGGTGAAAATGCCTTTATACTCCACTGCTTTGCACTATCATTAAGGAAGGAAGATGCTGATGCTCAGGTTCCCATGTCTGATCTAATAAGATTTCAGTGTGCTGTGTGAAATGAAATTATTTCAATGGGAGAAAGGGGGGTCAGTCTTGCCTTTGAAATGCTCCACAGCACATCATGTTTCTCGTTCTTCTGAGAGAAATGAACTCCAACCCTCTGAGGCAGGAGATAATGTATAGTACAACAACTTGTCTGTCTAAGTCTGGGTCAAACACTTCATGCAAAGCTCAGCTTTGAAGGAGAGTGACTTTGAGGTGTAGTTGTGGTATTATTATTATTATTATTCTTAATTATGGCAAAAAATTATGTTCTTATACTGAGCAGTCGGTTTGCTTTGTGAATATCCTAGGAAAAAAATGTAGGCAGGAAAAAATTCATTTTCTTCCACATACTTCCTATCAACCAGGATATCAATACATAAATTAACCTTACAAAACTAATATGTACTTGTAGCTAACACATATCTTAATACTAATCCATACCTTATCACTGTAGTCTAAATAGGACCAGAACTTCATAAGTCAGACATTTAGGTCTTTTTTAATAAATTAAAATGGTTGTTTCTTGCAAATAATTTTTATCCTTTTGTATAAATACAGTATGGTCAGATATAGAAACAATGAAGCTTTTCATCCTGTTATATTTATTTCAGAAAAAAAGGGGGGGGGGAGGAGGGATTTATACTCTTCAAGTGTAGCCATCTGTTTCCATAATCTAAAATAAATCTAACATTACAGGGGCAAATAAGACAGTCTTTCTTTTCGTGTTATCCTTTTTGTTCTAGCTAGATGTAAATCAGAAGTTGTAGCAATGTGATTTTTTTTTTTTTTTTAAAAAGTTGTTACTGGACTGCAAAATCAGTTAAGAAAAATATTTTAACTGAGCGTTGCAGTTAACTGATTAGTAGTGATTTTCTCTCATGATACTTTACACACAAATGAGCAGTTCATCTAATTGAGAAATGAGCAGTTCAGCTAATTGAGTGCAGTTCTATCCAAAGGGTAAACATGGGAATAGTAATGCAGCTAGGGAGCTATTTTGACATTCTGAAGAGAAGAAAGTATGTGAGGAATTTGAGATAAGTATCCTGCAGTTGGCATTACCTCCCTGTTCCCGTATTTGGTGGGATGTGAAACTGAAGGCTTCTATTGATCCAGTTCTTTTGTCAGCTGCATGAGTTGTACATATGTGTGCGCAGGTAGAAGAGCAGTCTTTGCTATGTAGAGATAAATCTCTGCTGTGATTAGGTTAGCACAGGGGAGGAAGGATTGTCTGGAGGCAGGAGATTGAGCTGTCACTTGAAGCTGTCACTGTCACAGAAACATCCCACTGACATAACCAAAATTGGTGTTTGAACTGGGAATTGGTGATAGGATTCAGTCCAAATTGGGATTTGAACTCAAGCAAAGCAGACTGGGAAATCTTTACTGTTCTCATCAGAAAACATGATCAGTTTAACATCTAAACAGAAAATGACATTTTATAATGAATAAATTATGAGATGAAATAAGTATTTTTACTTGTTGAAGCATTTTAGGTATGAATTAGAAACGGTGAATAGTCACGTAATTTTAATATCTGCCTCATCGGTCACCTCTTCACAAGGTTTTCAATCACTGGCAAGACATTGCATTTTGGTGTAGGGGAAGTGACTATGTGCCCTGCAATGAGATTTTCAACACCAATAACGTTGAGTAAACAGTGAGAAACATATCAGATGTCTGCCTTATACCTGTGTTGTCTAATACAAGGCTGGAACTAGACTGAGGCCTACGCAATCGGCCTGTGCCTGCAGGAAACTCGGCAACTGAAACTCAGCCGAGGCTGGGCTGATGTTGTGGGATGGGAAACTGCATTCTGGCATGAAAAATGCGCTTCTGTGAGAGAGATGAGTGTCCAGGACCCAACTCTGCCTTTGTGCTCTTTGGGTGCTCTCTGCAGCCTCCAGACACGGGGCATTTCCAAATATGGCCGCCATCTCCCTCCTAGGCTGCCACTCCGGCTGTTTGTATTGTTCCTGTACGAGTTCCAAGCAATAGTCCTCGCCTGCCAGGAAAGTAGCTGGATGTGGAAAAATAGAGTGAAATGCAAAAGTCTGTAGTCTGACAGATGTGTTAGAAACTGAATTGCAGGGCAGAGTTTCTTCCATCCATTGCAGGAAGCTTCAGCAGTGCCACTCTCAGGGCTGAGCACCCCTGAGGCCTGAGTAGGCAGGAGCTGGGCTGGGTGCTTTTAGGGCTTTCCTTTAGCATGATGGTAAACAAATCTCTCTCCTTTAGGCGAATATTTGGTCTGCATGAAGCACGTTCCCACACGTGAAGTTAAAGGGGCATAACCTTTTTTGTAGTTTTATACTGATTTGCTAGCGTGATTCACTGAGCTTATCAGTTGCAGACAGTCTGGGAGGAAGAAATAGAACGGAAATGCTTGTCAAAAAATAAAGCAATTTGTACTGCTAAAATGAGCTGCTGCTTCTGGGCTAACTGGTATTTTGTGGGAGGAGTAAGAAGAATGAATGCCACCAAATATTATCTAACAGGCTGGCCTGAGCTGCAAGGGAGCTGTGGCTGTTTGAAACCTGCTAGCTGGCCATGCAGAGGTATCACGGTGCATCTGTCAAAGATCTTTGGTTCAGTCTAATTAACTCCTACACAAGGGATAAAGACCCTTCCTTTTCAGTGCCTCCCCCCCTACACATTACACTTTCTGCACAGCACCATTCCTTTTCTGTTTTTTTTTTCACTTGGAGGACAGTAATGATTGCTCCAAGCTCCATGTGGTTCCTGGAGAACACACTGTTTCAAAAAGGATGCCTAGGAGATAGGACAAGAATATTTTTCCCATCTCTAGCCACGTGTGGTGGGAAACCACAAACTGAATTCTTCATATTAGACTGGTTTTAAATCAGAACAATTTCAAGCAAAAGCAATAATTTGCATAGTTTCAGCTCACTTACCTTGAGATGATTATCATTTTTTCCTTCAGGATGAAGTTTACCATTTAGGACTTGATTGTGTAAGGTTCATAAGTCATTCCTAAATGAGCTCCAGAAATGCGGATCTCCATGTTCACTGTTCAGAAGATACTCAGCTAAATTACAATACTTTCTGAGGAATGAGGAGATATTATAATTCTCTATCCCTGTAACCCTCTGTATCCTTTAGCCCTCTGATCGTCTGTGTGTGTGCACTTTGCTCTCCATTTTTACCCTTGTTCTCATATGTAGCCCATCCCTGGTTATCTCAGTCTCTCCTGCTTGGTCCTCCAACCTGTGTTTCATTGACATTGAAAGCAAACATCCAAAATAAGTGAGATGAATCCCAGCCCAGAAATGCCTGTTTCTTACTGTCAAATAAAGGGAGACTGCAGTGAATTAGTATAGATGTTTGTAAGCACAGTAGGTCAAATTGACACAAATCCTGATTCCTGTACCTGCTATAACCATCTTGTTCTCCCAGTTTGTCACCTCATTACTTAAATGCCCCTTTGACCTCCTTAAACTGACATTTGATCCATAAGCTTTTTCCACTCTGTCCCTCCCATCTTCCCAGATGACCAAGAGAAAAAGTTCATACTTCTTCCTAGCATATGCAGAATCTTATCACATCCTTTAGATTCAAAAATAGGTGTTAGTAGCTGCAGATAAAGTTATCCAGTAGAGGCTGTCATTGTTGGCCAATCTTCCATCTGTTTATAAAGGTTACAGCCAGTAACAGTAGGAGATGATGCTACTGTAAAATAAACACAGAGTTTTGGAGCACAGGTGGCCTGCTCTGGCATAGTAGGTTACAGCACTTGACTGCAAATGGGACATTATGCAGCTGTGCCGCCTGATGCTCTGTACCTTCTTTGCCTTATGTTATTCTAAACTGAGGCTTAAGAAACAGGAAAAATGGAATATAATGGAGTCATTTTTGGGAGCACAAAAGGAGATCTGAAAGCACAAATCCATTCTTCTGGCCATGCCAGATTTAAGAACAAAACCCAACTGAAAATAAATAGCAACGTACCTTTTTTTTTTTTTTTTTTTTTTTTTTTCTAAAATGATGCATGTTAAATAACAGGCTGAAGGAAATATGAGGGGATTAACTTGAAAACAGATGTTTATAATGATACAATGACGTATTTTAATTACATTCCCAGATGCAATTAAAACCGACTTCTTCTGAATTTAAGGGATGTGTTGATAAAACTGATAACATTCTACATGATGCTGGAGGAGGAAGTATGAGCTGCAGGCATGCGTCCTCCAGCTGTGATCTCATCAGGTCTGAAAAACTAAGAGAGGTCGTACAGGGTCAGTTCTTGAAATGGGAGGCCCAGTGTTTTTCTGGGCAAAACCATGTACTGCAAGAAGTGAAGTTGATTATTCAGAGAGTGGCACTTTTCCCTCCTGGTCAGTACTGAGTTGGCGTTGTAGCATGTGTTGGCATCGTTTTCAGATCCAATTGTCTTTCTACAGTAAAATGTAAGAGAAAAATAGGAATATTTTTGCTTTATATGAATGTAGAGAAAGCGTAACATCAAACAACAAACTCAGTGGATCTACATATAAAAAAAAAGCATCAAAAGCAACAAATGCTTCAGGAGCTGGTATTTTAGTTTTATTGGATAGCCTTTAGTAATTTTATTTTAAGCATTAAAACCCAAGTTCTCTTTGATACTTTGCTTTAAAAGAAACTGTACTTTAAAAGTGTTACTGTGTTATCAAACCTTCCTGAGTGAGAATGTTTATTGGTCTCTTTCCAAATTTAGAATGGTTTGGGTGCATTTGCTGTGACTTCCCAGAAACACTGAGGTCACTGTAGCTTCTGTATTCTGTAGGCATGAAGGGATGGATGCTCAGCATCCTTGCTGAGAGCGCATTCTGGAGAGATGCTGCCCCTGACTGCTTCCGGTTAATGGCTTACTAGGGCTAATGAAGTATCTCATGTGCATTAGTGGAATATTCAGGGATATAAATTTTGGCTTGTTTTCCTCCTAGATGGTTTCTGAGGGGCACAACAACTATAAAAGTGATAGACTGCCTGAGTTACTCACCAGCTACTTCATGACTATGAGGAGGAGAAGTAGGGAGTAATCCAGATGTACTTGAGAGTGCAGGAGTACTTTGGTAACACAGAGCAACCATAAGCTTTCGCTTGTGCATCAGTTAATCAGACTTCTCTGTTACCAACTTTCATGTTTTGCAAAAATATGAGTGTCTCTTCATGATTATGTGATACAAATCTCAACCATTTAATTACTATTGACTCAGTACAAACAAACAGACTATCAAATCTCTCAAGTATCCATCTCATGGCTTATGTGAACAAAAGCGTGAAAGCTTTTAGTAGCATTTATTCTTATTGAGCTCCCATCCTCAAACATCTAAAGCAGGATTCTCTCTCCCTCACTTCTGAGGGAAGTGAAACTTTGGAGTATTTCATGTGTTGAGATCAGCTGTTGGGACTAGAAAAGCCAGCTGCACAATGCACCTTCCTTCCCTTCTGAGATGAAGACCTCCCTCTCCCAAATTCTCCTGTCCAGCTGCCCTCCAGAATTTCACTTCACGGAATCCAGATAGACTTGGGAATCTGTCACCATTTATGCTGAAGTACTGACATTTTCTGGAGGTAGAAGTTAACTGCAGTTTGACTTTAGTTTATGTAGTGTAAAAACCCCATAAGGTAATGCTGTACTAAGAAAACAAAATCTTTCAGAAAAAGAATCTCCGCAGTATTGACTGGAAAGTAATTCAGACTGGCTATGTCTTTCTTTACTCATGTTTTGCATACATTCTTCTGCTGCAGTGAATGTGCTTTTACTAAATGGAAGATTTCCCATCATAATGACAATTACAGTTTGGCATTACAGAAAGCAAGAAAGGAGGAGATAATCTGAAATGTAGAGTAGATGTAAGAAAGGGCCATAACCCTGGAGATAATCATTGCCAGTCCAGTAAATATTAACAATTGTCTCCTTAGCTAATGCTTAAGATTAGGAGCAGTTTACCCTTTTGAAGGCTGTGGTTTGGCTTGATGTTGTGAAGTAAGTGCAGATGTGCTTGTTTAGATAGTGTACCATGGTAATTATACCAGTATTTTAATTTCCTTTATTTTTTTTTTTCATATCTGAAGACTGCAAATCACTATAAAAAAATTGAGTAAATCAATATCAAGATCTCAGAGTAAAGACCCAAAGGAAATATATTATAGACATAATAAATAGACATAACATATAGACAATATTTTGCATCTTCAAAAAAGAATCAAAGACTGTATTTTTCAGGTCTTCTGTTTTCCTCCTTAACTGTAGGAGATAAGTCATGAAATGCAGTTTCTCCATTGCTTTCTCTTCAATGAAATGACATGTATTTGTAGAGATTAAGTATGCATGCAGCCATTTATTAATGAGCTGGTACTAGTAAAGAGGCGCTTCTAAGAAAGTATTGATTTTATTTAAAAAACTCTGTTGGGCTTTGAATGTATAAGTGTAGAATCCTAGAGGCAAGTTCACAAGTTGTTTTGAATTGAGACTTTCATATTGCTAGATGGAGAATATGCGTGTGTTCTGGAATAATGATTTATGTTGAAAATGCTGGGCCCAAAATACAATGATTTAAAATCAATACAGCATTTTTATTAATGGCTAAAAACTACGGCTTTTTTTTTTTTTTTTTTTTTTTTTTCAAAATCGTCTTGTATTGTTCTGTGACAGAGAGTGTACATCTGTATAAAGATAACAAAGTACTGCATTGGGCTTAAGTAGACATTCCCTGTGCTGACCACCCTGCTGATATCCCTGACTTGTTGCTGTATTATTTTGACTGTCACCCAGTTCAGACAATTAATCTTCTATTTCTGTTTTATTTTCAGGGTTGTTCCGGTTGTGGAAAATGTGACTGCAGTGGAGTAAAAGGGCAAAAGGTGAGTATGTCAGCTGTTTCTGCTTCATTATCTCTCTTAGTTAAACCACAGTGTATAATCTACTGGGAGGCAGGTCAGCCATGGGTTTCCCCGGGCCTTTGTATCACCGTAGAACATTGTTGGGACCAGGCCCTTTAAGCAGGGTTTCCAAAATGCTGCCACCTCAGTGTCTGCAGTGGCAGGGGGCTGTAGGGCTGGGGTGGGAAATAACCTAATGCCATCACTGTGGGGTGATGCACCCAGCCTGGTGCTTAGCCATGCCCTCTCTCTGTCCCTGCTGAGTGTGATGCTGACCCGTCAGCCTCACCTTTCTCATGCCTCACCTTTCCCATGCCTCACCTCCAGACTTTTCAGTGGGTAGTGCAGATCCTGATTTGACATCCTTGACCACCTCTGGGAGTGAGGTGAGCATCTCCATTCACAAATGGTCCCCTCAGTGCTTTCCAGGAAGGCTGTGATGCATCATAAGCAACATACCCTGACCAGAGGTCAGGTAACCCCAAAGGCAATGACCTACAGGAGGAAGAAGGAAATTGATAAAGTTGATAATAAATTCAAATACAGCAAAATGTTTCAGATAAAGGAAAAAAAATCTTTTTTTTTTTTTTTTTTTTTGAACCTTGCAAATCTGTTCATTCAGCTGTGCAAGCTATTTCCATGTATGAAACAAAAAAAGACATATTAAAGGCTTCTTTTGAAGCAAATAGCATTGAAGAAAAAATACAGTGTACTTAAACATACCATGAATTCCCTCTGCAAATTACCTACTTCTGTAAATATTGTAGACACTCAATCACTCTCCTTATCTCTTTCAATTTTGCTGTAGAGATTTTAATCTACACTATCTTTGGTTGCGCATGCACATGTACTGTATATCTGCCATTACAAATGAGTGTTAACCAATACTGTGATTGTGGTGGGTACATTTTTTCAAGGTAAGTTGCTTAGGTCATCCAAAGGAGTACTTAGAAGAGCGTTTTTTTTCTTTAATTGTTTGCTTTTTTAATATATAAATATACATCCAGTTTTCTCCATTGTCTCATATGTGATAGCTACGTATTTACAGATGAGGATTTTAAGAATGTTTGTTGGTGGCTTTTCTTTGGTGTTTTCCAGAACAGAGGAACATAAGTGGCTTAATTAGAGACTAAAGCAGAGATAATTTTATTTGTAGCAGAACATAGATTAATTTCTGAGAAACATGAAAAGCGTCAAGTACCAAAACATCTTTAAGATGAAGTCTCCTTTTTTTAATGACCAATTATTATCTGTTTAATAAAAGTCAACCATCTATTAAAAACAAATAAGGCAAAAATTAGTTAAGGGTGTGGAACTCTAAATTTGTTTCTTGATATCTTGATCTTATTTTTCAGTTCAAAGTACAAATAAATTATTGTAGAACAAGATAGATATTATATTACAACTCTCATGTTGAAAGCCATTAGTTTGCGGTTCATAGAGTATGCCAGCATCTTGTAACTAGATCATTTTAAAAAATGATAGTTTGGGGAAAGAAAATGTTGTAAAACTTACACTTCATTTATTTCCGTCTGTGTTCTGTGGGAACAAAAACGTTGTTTTTGCACAGTTACATTTTTTAAAGGTAAATTGTTTAAGGACGTTGTTTGTCACTCCAATTTTACCAGTACAAAAGCCAGATGGTTTGTACCGATTAGTACAAGACCTGAGAAAAGTTAATGAGATAACAGGAAAACGCCACCCTATGGTTCCTAACCCTTATGCCCTCCCTGATGAGTAAAATCCCTTATGAGCACAAATGGTTCAGTGTCATAGATTTAAAGGATGTCTTTTGGTCATGCCCACTGGATCCTGAAAGTCAGGATATTTTTGCATTTGAAAGGTAAGACCCAGAAACAGGCCACAAACAGCAATATAGATGGACTGTTTTGCCTCAGGGATTCACTGAATCCCCTAATTTCTTTGGGCAAGAATTGGAAAAGATTTTATGTAAACATTTCAGATTCCAGAAGGGGTGACATTGTTACAGTATGTAGATGATTTATTGATATCTGGGGTAGAAAAATCAGAAGTAAAAGAAGCCGCAAACAGACTCCTGAATTTTTTAGGAGAACATGGGCTAAGGGTATCTAAAGATAAATTACAGTATGCAGAAGAAGAGGTTAGGTATGTGGGACATTTAGTCTCTGAGGGTAGACGGAGAATAAACCTTGAAAGGATTCAGGGAATTGTGCAACTTCCTCTCCCTAGAACAGAGAAGGAATTGAGAAAATTTTTAGGTTTAATTGGACATTGCAGACTGTGGATAGAGGCATATGCGCAGAAAACAAATTATATCTCAAATTATTGGAGGAAGAACCCAATATACTGAACTGGACTAAAGAGGAAAAAGAATGAAGTGTTTTATCTTTTTATAACTGTAAGTGAGGGTGCTGCTTTGGGGGTCTTAACCTAAGAATGGGGAGATAAGAGGAAACCTGTAGCGTATTGCCTAAATTATTAGACCCCATGTCCCGAGGATGGTCAGAATGCATTCAGGCAGTAGCAGCAACTGCCTTATTAGTAGAAGAGAGCAGAAAATTGACCTTTGGAGGACAACTGATTGTTGTTACCCCTCACCAAGTGAAGACTGTTCTCACTCAGAAAGCAGGAAGGTGGCTGACAGACCCCAGAATAATAAAATAAGAAGCTATTTTAATTGAAAATGATTATTTAACTATAACTACAGAACCTGTTTTGAATCCTGCCTCCTTCTTGTCAAAGGGAATTGAAGATACAATGAATATGGAACATAACTGCTTAGATCTAATAAATTACCAGACAAAGATAAGATTAGATTTACAAGAGGTGCCCTTAGAGGAAGGGTAAATATTGTTTATAGATGGATTTTCTAGGATGGTACAAGGGAGGCAATTTAATGGTTATGCCATCAGTGAAGGAACAGGTGGGAATGTTGAAGAAATGGGAAAACTGCCTAGTAATTGGTCAGCTCAAACTTGTGAATTATATGCATTAGATCAAGCATTAAAGTTGTTAAAAGGGAAAGGGAACTATATATACTGGCTCACTATATACGTATGGGTAGTACATACATTTGGAAAAAACTGGGAAGAAAGGGGCTTAGTAAACAGCAAGGGAAAGGAATTGCTCCACGAAGAATTCATTAGACAGATTTTGGAAAATCTGTTACTACCAGAAGAGAATGCTGTGGTGCACGTGAAAGGACATCAAAAAGGAAGCTCCGTAGTTGAATGGGGAAACAGAATTGCAGATGAAAAGGCTAAAGAATCAGCTTTGCAGTTACAAGTAGAAGCGAAGCTGCTTCTTGTACCTGAAATAAAACCTCCACCTGAAAAGCAAATATTCGGTGAAAAAGAGGTAGAAGCCTTCAGGGAGTTAGGAGCGAAGGAGTCCGAAGGACAGTGGATTCTCCCTGATGGGAGAGAAATGGTAAATAAACAAATAATGAGGGAAATTTTAGCTGTTCTACATCAAGGAAGCCACTGGGGAGTCCAGGCAATGTGTGATGCTGTATTAAGAAAATATATGTCTGTAGGCATGTATACTGTAGCTAAGCAGGTATGCAATAGTTGCATAACATCCAAAGAGTGGATAAGAAGGCTCTGCAGAAACAACCTCTGGGTAGACGGGAGCCAGGACTTTGACCTTTTCAGAATATCCAAGTAGATTTTACCGAATTACCTAAGTAGGTAGATTTAAGTACTTGCTAGTATTAACTGACCGTTTGTCAGGATGGGTAGAAGCTTTTTCTTCAGTATCAGCAACAGCTAGTGTGGTGATAAATGTAATCCTGGAACAAATAATCCCTAGATATGGGGTTGTTGAAAATAAAGACTCAGATCAAGGAAGTCATTTTACTTCACCTATTTTAAAAGGATTAATGAGAACCTTAGGAATGAAATGGGAGTTTCATACTCCATGGCATCCTTCCTCCTTGGGAAAAGCGGAACAAATGAATCAGACATTAAAGAAACATCTGTCAAAGCTGGTTTTAGAGACTAAGCTTCCCTGGACAAAACGTTTACCTTTAGCACTTCTCATAATTCGAACGGTTTCTAGAAAAGATGTAGCAGGTTCACCATATGAAATATTGTTTCACAGGTAACTAATAAATGCGACTTGTGGTTGGGAAAAAGGACTGGCCTATACAGAATTGGAGTGCCTCCAAGAGGGTTTTATTCTAGTAACAGTGTGCATCTTATTCTTTATATTGATAATTATTTGGAAACCTAAGATTTAAAAAGAATGACAGGGAGAGGTCAATTATTAATTTTGATTCTGGTGATTGTATGCCTCAAAGAAGGCCTTGGCCAATTGGCAACATGGAAAAAGGAAGACCAGGTAATAGGAGCAGCAGGATACCCTGTCAAAATGTGGGTGAATGTGACAAAGAACGAAATACCACAAAGCATCACATTTGATGCTTGTGAGGTGTTAGCTTGTGGAGATTTAAATGCCCAACGACAATTAAGCAGTGAAAACAAGTATCTCTGTCCTGAATCTAAGACTACTGTGTTGTATAAAGGCCCCCCTTGCCCAGGATGGAGTAATGTATGGTGGATAACCACTTACAAAGGATGGACGTATACACACAGTGCAAGTAATAGCTTAAAGGCATTAAGGAACCAGATCAGCATATTTAAAGGAACTGTTCAGTCCAACTGTCAGCCTCTACAGTGTAATCCCATAACTATAATAATTTATAAGGCTGATGGTCTTATTAACCCTACTTTTGGTCTTGGAGCAGATGTGACTGGGAAAGACCCAATGGCCAGATTTAGGATAGCTGTATGGGATCCAGCCTCTATTGTCACCAAAGATAGGGAAAAACAAGGAGAAAGCAAGAGGCCCTCTTTGAAATGTGGCAGTTGTGACAGTTAAAGAAATAAAAGATCTTAGGCAAACAATTGAGATTGAAGCAGGATATGGGGATGTGAATGCCTGGATAGAATGGGTCAAATATACTGTCCAGAGTCTCAACCATAGCAATTGCTATGCTTGTGCCTCAGGGCAACTGATTGCCCAGGTAGTGCCCTTCCCATTGGGGTGGACCAAGGGCTCCCAGGGGATGCAATGTATGACTGCATTGTACCAAGAAAAGACTGCCTGAGGAAATGAGGCCTGTAAGTCTCTCCCCTTGCTGTTCCCTTCTTTGTGTGATAGCAATACCAGGGTTCCCCCTGTATTCTCCACAGCTATAGGTAACCATACAGCTTGCCTCTCACAGCAGGGTGTGTGTGCTACCTGGCACCTGGGAGAATTTGCCTTGTGCACGAGGACCTTGAATGCTACCAAGGACTTCATGGGAAACTATTCAAGACTAGAGATCCCCAGGGCAGATCTCTGGTGGTACTGTGGAGGGAAGATCTTATGGTCCACCCTACCATCTAATTGGGGAGGCACTTGTGCACTTGTTCAATTAGCTATACCCTTCACCCTGGCATTTGAAAGAGAAACATCACAAATACCCAGAAGAAGTAAAAGAGGCTTAGGAGTATAATTTGATGATAGAGTATACATAGATTCTATTGGGGTGCCTAGAGGAGTTGCTGATGGACATAAAGCCAGGAGTCAAACTGCTGCAGGGTTTAAGTCACTGTTCTGGTGGGTAGCAATCAACAATAATGTGGATTGGATTAATTATATTTATTATAATCAGCAGAGATTCATAAATTATGCAAGGGGTGCCATAAGAGGAATCGCTGAACAACTAGATGCCACCAGCAGAATGGCTTGGGAAAATAAAATAGCATTAGATATGATGCTCACGGAGAAGGGCGGTGTGTGCGTGATGCTGGGCAACTGTTGTTGCACTTTTATACCCAACAATACTGCCCTGGATGGCACAGTAACTAGAGCATTGCAAGGGCTTACCACCCTTGCTGATGAATTGGCAGAAAACTCTGGAACAGACACTTCCATCACAGGAAGGTTGGAATCTTGTTTTGGTAAATGGAAAGGGATAGTAGTGTCCATATTTACATCCTTGTTCGTAGTAGCAGGATTTTGACAGCCATTGGTTGTTGCACTATCCCCAGTGTAAGAGGCCTAGTCCAGCGGTTAATTGAAACTGCACAATGGAAACAAATGACCATGGAGCCACCACCTTACTCAGATAAGATGATGATATTAGAGGAGATGGAAAGCAAAGAAAATGAAGATATCTACCATGTCTTGCCTGATATGATCAAAGCCAAAACAACCTCAGATTATTGTAGGTCATTTAAAAATGTAGAAGAGTGTGGTGAGGCACTGGAACGGTTGCCCAGAGAGGTTGTGGATGCCCCTTCCCTGGAGGTGTTCAAGGCCAGGTTGGATGGGGCCATGGGCAACCTGATCTAGTGGGTGGCATCCCTGTCCGTTGCAGGAGGGTTGCAACTGGGTGATCTTTAAGGTCCCTTCCAACCCGAGCCATTCTGTGGGAGTGTGGCCATGGGGATCGACAAGCCCCATGGTTGGTGATAACATCAGACTCATAACGATGAGGCCATCAGGAACGTAAAGAGTTTAGAAGGAACAAAAAGGGTGATTCGGGAGACGCCTTGTTGTCTCTGGTTGCTTGTTCTCCAGCTGTTAAGGCATGAAAGTTGCTGGGTGTTTGCTGTTGCCAGGCACAGCTGTTGACCAATGAATAGTTAGTGGAAAAGTACTGCTGTGGGGCTATTGGTATAAAAAGGGAGCCTGTCCTCAATAAGGGAAGAGGTTATGCCCTCAGTAAGAGAGAGAGGAAGTTATGTCCTCAATAGGAGAGAGTTGAAATTATGTCATCAATAAAGTGTAGCAGTTACTGATCCTGAAAGAACCCTGGTGTCTGTGTGGTCTTTATGCCACACCATTCTATGATTCCATGATATCAGTCTGTAGCATCAGAAGTCAGTAAATTCAAGATCTCATGCCAACTTGTCCAGCAAGTAAGTGTTAAATCTTGACATACTCTCAGACTATGTAGGGAAGATAATTTTAGCAAAAGAGGCACCTGGACAAGTGAAGAAATAGTTATGCCTAGAAAACCATATCCAATTTGAAATTATTTTGAAATACATTTAAAGGTAACTTCATTCACATCAGTATCTATCTAATCTGGTTTACTGTGTTAACACTGTAAATCTTTCAAATGTGCAGATTGGAGATTGAACTGAAACCTGCATTTTATTTAGAAATCTCCTCCCCCCCCCCGCCCCAACCTTTGTTTTAGCCTACCGCAGGTCTGAGTGACGGTTCTTTACATCTAATGCCCATCTAGAATAAGGACAGACTGGTATCCAGTCCCGAAGAGAGGAGAAGTTGGTCAGGCAAAGCAAAGGAAGCATCCTTCCCAATTTCCTCTGTAATGTTTCTAGAAATGGTCTCTCCAGGCAGAGCATTTGGATTTGAAACATGTCTTTGTTAAATGTGGTTCCCATTAACACTCACATCAGTAGAGGTACCTGTTGCTTCAGAGAGCTATGTGTATATTGTTCAATCAGACTGATCAGAAGGACTGATCCAAGCTAGGACCCAGGACATGAGAGGGCTGCCATGCCCAGCCCTTAGTGGGACACAAGGTGACCACGTTAGAGAACATCTGCTCTCCACCTCTCACGTAGCCTCCTGCGTGGGAAGTACTTATCCATTCTGCCCTGCACCATCCACAGCCAACACGTTGCCTATGCTGGAAGCCCTTTGGATCTGGCTCCCATGTTGTGCAGAAGCGCACACACGCTGAAGGGCCCTTTCCAATCCACCCACACTCTTCAGCAATGTAACCACAGTAGTTTACTGCCGTGGGAGCTTCGGCAGCTGCGGAAGTGGGTGCTGGGTTTACCCTTTAATGCCTTAATCATTAACATCTGGAGATGTATTTCTTACCGTAGTGTGGGAAGAAGTTCCAGACCCTATGGTTTGTGTTTGGGGGGTGGGTATTAATTAACATATATTTGGTGAAGTAATCGTATTAATGATCTCACCAGAAAAAGTGCTGAAAATAGTATTTGACTTAAAAACTGTGAAATGCCCAAGGAATGTTACTCAACAAAATTACAGACATGGAAGAACGAGTTATACTGCCGTATTTTTGTCTCTCATTTGAGACTCTTTTCATCAATATGACCATTTGGATGGCCATATTTAGAATGCATTCAATATGTTCTCTCATTAGACTGTTTCCATGAAAATTACATCTCTATGCCAAACGCCTTTAAGATGACTCATACTTCTTCAAGGGCATATAATTGACAAAGTTTAAAGTGTTTCATCTCTTTCAGAAAATCTCAGAAAGTGAGCATAATTGCAACAGATGGCTCTTATCCTATAAAGCCTTTATTATTACACTGAACATCAGGCTGTTATTTTAAGCTATGTAATGTCAAACATCAAGTTTTTGCAGAACAGAAGGTGCAGAAAATTTAGAATAACATTATGGTGCTAAAATAATAAAGCAATAAATAATACCTTGCTGTTTTCCATTAAACAGATTAACCTAAACCATCTTCAGTTGTTTCCTCTTGCACTTTTTATTTGTCGGTCTACATATTAACTGTTCTTTCTGACCTCATAAAGTGTGAGTTCTGTTTAAACCGATTAGACTTCTGAATGCTTGCCTACATTTTATTGGGTTACTCAGAAGTAGGCAGAAGCTGTATTTTCTCTTTTATCCTACCTAGGCTTTGAGAACAATTTCAAACATCTGTGGAGATAAGAAATTCTATCCGGTGATGTGTATAGAAAAAGCAGGTTAAGCATTTAGTTGCTATTTAGAACAAAGACTGTATAGATTGGAGTAAAATTCCTTTTCTCTGACTGTTTTCAAGAATTCTTCCCCTCATTCATGAGTATTTACACTCATCTTAGTCCATACAGGAACATGCATAAATGGAAGTAACACTGTATTTTTTCTATTACTAAAATAGAATTATGAATCTTCTAATATTTATCAGTTAGAACGCATTAGAGTACAAATTCTCATTCTTCACTGTAAAAATATCTTATGAAGATTCCCTTGCCTCTTCATTACCCAATAAAATTTAAAGTCACAAGAATCTTAAATGTGATATTGTCATTGCGCACTGAGCAATGCATTTTAAAAAAAAATTAAAAACTCTGGTAGGAAATTCTGAAAGAAAATAGAAAATAAGAGAATTAATTCTTATATAACTGTTACTCCTAAGGGGCTTTGTTTTGGGATGCAAGAAAACTTGAGCAAATCAATTTGTACTGGCATTTTTTGTTTGCCTCATTCTGAGACTGTACACATTATTTACCCACATAAAAATAACTTTTCTGTTTCCCTTGATGGATGCATCATCCCTGTGTGGATTGTCCATGTTGCAGAAATACACGCACTGGCTTATCTGGAGCCATGGTTTCCATGTCATGGTTACCATGTCTGGAAACCAGGCAGTTCTCTTCCTGGCTTAGACGGACAATCAGTGGGACACCTTTGTGGCCCCAGTCAACAGCAGCAACAACCGGTCTTTCCTCTCCTGCACTCTCTTTGTACAGTCTTAAAAGTCACCCAGGGTTTTGCTCTCTGCAGGTGATATGGCTTTTCTATTTACTCTCAGTAATGGAGAGTTGACTGTGCCCATTTATTTTATTTTATTTTTTTAAGTTAACCAGACTGGGAGGACCTTCAAGGCTTTTCCTGTCATTTTGGGTATCAACAGATACAGCAAAAATATTTGTAATATTGATGAGTTAAAACAATAACTCTCTCCAGCCTCTTGCGGGAGAGAAGCTCAGGTAGTCAATGAGCACATCAACTCTACATAGTTTTGGGTTTTCTTTACAGTATAGCAATGGGTCTGTTCCTTTCATGCAGCAGTAATCTTTATATCTTTGCTTTTCATGTTCAACCTATATTAACAGCATCAATATCTTTTTTTTTTTTTTTTTTTTTTTTAAACCAAGAATGTGCATTTTAACACTTTTCATTGTTTCATTGGCACTATATCCTCTAAATGCTTACTATTTGCTTTTTATCTCTTCTTCCATAGTTATGCTCAGTGTTTCTGCATAAGCAGCTGCTGTAGAAATGTTCCTGATTCACCACACCTGCTCATGTCTGAGTTGGAGAGACTATGAAGTGAGGACACCAAGGAAAGCAGAGCTAAACTATGCACCCTGGAGAGGGACCTGAAATTGACAAGAGAGGTGGCAGGCAGTGTGGGAGGAAATAATATGTTTTTTGTAGGGAAAGGACTAATAGGTTGCATGAAAATATCTATTCATTCCTGAAAGGGGGAAATCAGAAGATTATAATGAAATAAGCAAAGATATGGATCAGCTGCAGATCTGATATACTTCAAGGAGACTTGTGGTTCATAAATAATTTTGAAAATCAGGCCATTATCACAATGTTTGTGCCAATTCAGAGTGGCACTACTATATTTTTATTGATTTACCCTTACTCAGAGAAAAATAATCCTTTTAGTTCAAATCAAGGAAAAAGAACATCTATATTTCATAAAGAGAGTCCACAAACAAAGCTGCTATTCTTGAAAAGAACAAGCTGTCAAAAGACTGAATAATACTGAGTGAGATATGATAAGTATTGATAAGTACAGTTTCCCAGCTTTCAGGCCAAACTTTTAAGTGGCATCTGGAGGCATCAGATTTTCTTGGTTTGAAATACTAGGAAGCATTTGTCCCATATGCCTAAATGGGGCTGAATTTCTCTGGCAAAGTTTTCTGTATTGAGGTATGTAGATTAGTGGATTACCTGATGATTTTATCTCTGTGGAAATAGTGCTATAAAAGCAGATATCCCAGTAATACTGTGTGGCAGGCTGTGCTCATATTTAGTTTTCAGAGACAACTTCTAAAGGTCTTCACACAGTAATATTTCAGCTGACATAATAAAACTTTTTCAACAGCTGTTGCCAGATGCATACCTGTGCTTGTGAAGATGTTGGTAGAATAATCTCAGGCATTTCATCATGAAATAAAACATACTCTATAGCCTCACAATGTTTGATTTTACATTTGTACAACTGCTGTTAGTGTATGTTTTCATTCTGGTTTCTTAAAGGATTACAGGGCTTTATTTTGATCTGAATCATGTAAGCCTCCAAAGAAGTCAGTAAAGTTTCCCAAATGGGACGTCAAAGTAAATTTAGAAAAGACCTATAAAGTCTGCACTTCTCTGAAAGCCACATGCTCTGGAAGCAGAGCCACCCAGTGCCTCTGCAATATCCATGTGTAGTTTGGAATCATCCTAAATTTTAAGTTTTGTCCATGCAAACAGAGTCATTCTCTCAGTATCTACTGGCAGCACGGTGATTATTAAAACTTTTGTATCGGTGTGCAGGTGTTTTTTACTATCTGGTCATATGTGACTACACCTGCAGTCTGCTTATGCTTTCTTTATATTCATAAAATAGCCTATAACTTGAATACTCCATCATGCAGACAGCAAATGTCTGGGGAGCAGCAGTAGCTGCATTTTGTAGTTTAACCCTCAGGCTTATTTAAATCACTCTTCCATTCAATTTATATTGTGTTTGCTGGGGATCTCAGACCAAGCCAGGCAGTATAATTGGCGGTTCTGTGATATGTCAGTTCCCACACAAGAATTTAATCATACTTGATACATTTAATCTTGGATCATTTCATACATCTCTGCCTACATTTTCTCCGTAGCGGTATTTACAACAAGCAATCTTGTATGTATAATTGTCACTAAGGAACCACAGTAATCTCCTTAAGTCACTTGCTGGTCTTCCTGGCCAAGAGCAAGTGGTTTGGTTGGTTTTGTGGTTTATTTTATCTTGTACTAGTGGTAGTTGTTTGGTTCTATTAGCTCAGCCACCTCCTACTTCAGATTTTAGAGCTACGTTTTAAGTGAGAGGTCATAATTTAGATTAGTCATTGGAAACAGCCAGACATACGGTTTCAGAAAAGGAGATCTAAATTCTCTTCAAGTCTGGGTTTTGTTGAGAAAGAGTATAAAGCCAAATTTCAAACAAAACACTAAAAAAACCACTTCCATCAGGAGCAATATCAATACTTGTAATCAAATATGCTCTGAAGGAGATAGAGCAGTAAGAAACATCATGAAAGTGGAATGTCCGAAGAGTAAATTTGAATAGCTGCTAAAAAGGTGATAATAAGGTAATTTATCACCCAAACAAATTCCTAACCAGCTGAAGAACCTCTTCAGTTTAACCACAAAAGAAGCTCAAGTCACAGAGGGAGCAAGGACAGCTGAGAAAGAATTTTCAAGAGATGCCAAAACGATTTCCATTTTCTTTCAGGTAAACTGAGAAAGTTCACAGAGCAATGAGTAAATTGAGTTATAGACAAAACAGGAAAGAAAGTTAACTTAAATTATGAAAATAATTATTAGCTTTCAGTGACGGGTAAAGTCTTCTCGTATATCATCTTACTATCAGAAGAAAAACAAAGTTAAGGTGAAGCCAAGGGGAAAGCAACTCAGAGTCTTGTCTGGAAAATCATATTTCTATTCCTTAGAATATTTCAAGAGTAACTAGAATGGTAAAACCTACCCATAAATTTTGTAGCTCTTAAAGAAAGCATGTGGCAGCTTCCACTAAAGTTCAGCTGGAACATTTTTAAATGTTTTGATATGCCAACAAAAATAATTCTCACTGAGGCTTGTGTCAGAGATCACCATGCACAGTTAAAGTAAATACTGAGTTGACCAAGCGAGTGAGCACAGACACTGACATCAAACTGGATGTCTTCTCACTCTTTTTCTCATTTGATGTCGTTGCTGACTGTAAACTGATGCAACAAAAGTAGTTCATGGATAGTTAAAGCTTTGGGGTTTTCGATAACCCTTGGTTTTGTTGGAAGAGTTTGATCAACTGCCAGGAGAAGGCTGATGGGCAGCAGAACTGCAAAACAAATGGGTGTAAGTAGCAGGAATGGAGCAGAGGGACAGTAAGGCAGGAGGGGAGTCTTAAGTGCACTCTGACTCTGAAGTCAGGAATTATTTGAAAAAATAATTTAGCAATAATATAGCAATAATACCAAGGGCTTGTATAGGATAGCAGTGAACAGAGAAGTCAGTGTTGTTCAGAAGTGCTGCTGCCAGCTGTATGCAGCACCTCTAATGGCATTTGTGAATTAAGGATGCAATTACAAATCTGCGACTCAGATTTCTTTTCTATTTGCTGTGGAGATGGAAGTTGGCAATCCAACGGGGACACACATAGCCTTGGCAAAACTCTTACAAAGGGAATTCTTTAGGATGTTCTAGGTATTAAGTGTAATGAATTTACACCAGTGCCAAGGCATGGGAGTTGAGGGATACTTTTTACCTCAGAAAAATAAGAGAAAGGATAGTGCCTGGAAAAGTGAAACTCTCTACAGCTATGCAAAGTACAAGCCTTAGGCAGAAAAACTTTCTGCCCTGCCTGTCACTGGGTGCAATCAGATTTGAGGAAAGAGCAGTGAACTTCAGCATTGCCGCTGTGAGTGGTACCGAAGGGGAAGAGCTGGTCCATTTGAGTCACAGTCTCAGACCAGCTCTCACCAGGACAGATTCCCTGCTCCGGTGCCTGTGTCCCTTTCCTGTGAGTTCCTCTGGGTGGCAGTCGTACATCACAAGTTTTTAAGTTTCTTTTTCTTTTTATTTATTTTTCTTTTTATTTTTTTTTAATTTTTTGGTCAAAAAGAACCTTTAAGACACCTAAGCAGTGCAGCAACTTCTGGTTGGCATTCACTGAAAAGTAACAACTGATTGATTATGCTTATAACCTCCAAAGTGTCAAAATAAGGAAAATATCTGTTTTACATATTTGTTAGTGATTGTTGATTGCATCTTTGATAACTTAATTGGTTTAGGTTGAATTATTCTGAAGGTGCTACAGAAATTATATTGTGGTGTCTGGTCTCTAATGCTTCTGGTTGAGTCAAGAGACTACAGGTTAAATTGAAGAAACATTGCATTACACTTTGAGGTACAGTGTTATCTGCCTTCTTGTGGTTTTGTGGTAAAAAATCAGAAGCCAGAATATTTCCTCCAGCTTTTGTGGAAAGATATCTTACTTCTATGCAACTTTAAAAATGTTTAAAACTTTTGAAATGCCATTTCAAACCTAACCAAAAAAAGTAGCTGGAATAGCATTATCTAGAATAGCGCTGTGTGTCATGTACTCTTTAAGATATGAGTTACTTCATTATGAGAACTTTATTGCAGTCTCTACTGTCTAGGACCAGCTGCCCGTGTTTTTACTATTTATGGAAGAGATTATTTTCTGTAAATATGTCCACGACAAACCTTTGGCAAGAGAATAAAACTTGCATGTAATGACGTCACATTTCATTCCAGGTCTAGGATGTGAACAAAAATAAATTAGAAAAACCTGAAAAGTTCAAGATATATATATTTTTTTTTTCTGCTGTTTCATCTTTGAATGTGAGCCTTTAAACAATGCCAAATGCAAACAAATGCTAAATAATTTTCACTAATGAAGAAGGAAGGGCGTGGAACATTTTTACCCCTTATTTTCATGGACCTTCTACACTGGAAGTTACTTAACACAATGTGCAATAAAACAAAGGAAGAGTTACTCAGACCTAATGAGTTCAACAGATGATTAGAAGGGGTGGGAAATATAGCACCCTTTTGATTCAACCTGTCTCCAGGTGATAGAATTTCCTTTTTTTTTTTTTTTTTTTTTTTTAAACACTACATATGTATTTTTCTTTCCCACATCCTCTTCCCTTGTGGCTCTTGGAGGTTGTTCTGTTCCCTAGGGTGGCTCTAACTTTTGGAAAAGGACTCCTTGAGCCAAGTTTGATTTTATTTTTATTTAAAGTTTGGAAATACACCATGCACACTTCTGGTGACAGGTTTTTGTGACTTCCTTGTGAAGCATCATGAGACATGTTTTTTACAAAAATCAAGAAATGTTTAAGCATGAAGACAGTAAAACACGTGCCTTGGTGTTAAACTGCCAAGCACTGTTCAGGCAGACTTCCACAGTCAGAAAATGAAGCTCACATGCTGTCTGTTGGCTTCTGCTCTCTGTTAGTCTTGCCTTCATACTCTTGTCATACCATGCCCTCCATCATGCTTTGGGGTAGACCGCTCCTAGCTTATGAAATGGTGAAATTAGGGGTCATGAAAGAAAGGTACTTGTACCCCATTAAACTTCAGTGCCTTCCCCTCTTCCTTTTTTTTTTTTTTTTTTCTTTTTTAATGGAGGCAAACCCAGCATGTCTTCTAAATCATAGTTTTCTGTAAATAGAAATACATTCCTTCTCAGCATCCTACCTAATTCTGGGTCTGCAACATTTGTCTACACTGGAGTCAAGTACACCATGAAATATACAATGGCCAAACACAATGTAAGGAATCACTGAGAGCTTAAGTTAACTTGGCTCAGCAAGTCCTAGAAAGTGAAATGTAGGCACCTCTGTTGAAAAATCTGAAAAGCATTTGAAAAATGAGAAATAACTATGGGATGAGCAGGAAGAGGAATTGTATGAAGCACATAAATTAAGTATGGCGGAGCGATTACTTACAGCAGGTTTAGCTGAAATTGTACAGTGCTGATAAGCAACCAGTTACTTGACACTAATTAAGTAGAGGTTGAGATTGTAGCCATGACTGGCTTCTGAATATTAATTTTACTTCACTTGGCTTATTTTAATTCTCCTTCAGCTACTAAATCAAATTCAGACACACTGCATACCCACCCACTTTGTTTGCAGACAAACTAAGCACGTCGGTACAGATATGTAGAGGAAAGGATACACAGAGATCGTTATTTCTATTTTTATACTCTTGGGAAGCACTTAGCAACTTCCTGAGGAATGCTCTTTGCAGCCGGCAGGCGACATTGAGATACACTTCCCACCTAAGCATGCTCTCCGATTTGGAAGGCAGAGGCACAGACAGCCCTCGAACTGCCAACCTGAACAGCTCTGTGACCAAGTTGTTATCCTGATTGATTCACTACTGCCGCTCTGAGTTCACTGTGGATCACTCTGCACACATTCTCTGGTGCTGCAAATTTACTAGACTCGGGAGCAGATAATTGCATAGCAGGAATGACAGCAAAGCCAGCAAGAAGGCAGTGCTGTGCGAGATGCCATCACAGGGTGACGAGAGTGCACCTTCCACTCTTGTGTATAAAAGTCTGTATGACACTGCCTTTTGCACCAGTGCTTTTCAGTGTTCCCACCTCAAAGCACAGCCCAGGAACTGGTTTAACTGGGGGCTGAAGGAGTTCCATGGATGAAGGGCACCAGGGAGGGGCAAAGGGGAGATGGAAGTGGCAGAACCAGCATCATGACAGAAAGGGCATGACTGGAGAGTGCTGCCGGGACAGCTCTTTGTGTCTGCATATAGCCTAGAGCAGCCCTGGTAATGCCTCAAGTTGTGCAGGGGACTCATCCAGCCCATAGCCTGGGGAGCTGTTCAGGTGATATAAAACAGTCACGGCTGCCCCTTCTGTTAGTCGTGCTGGATTCGTGTTTCCACATGAGTGAGTTTTCTCAGCTTCTTTCTGGCAGTGCAAGAATACAGATTTTGCTGACTTATATCCCCCCTTCCTCTCCCTTCCCCTCTTTCCATTCTGCATGCTGTCAGCCCCAAAACTGCCGGGAGAGCCAAGATGTTTACAGAGCTCCTACACAGATTCCTTGCGTGTCTTTACAGTTATGTTTGTGTAATTATTTACTAGTTACTCGTGTGGCTTCAGAACTGTATGGCTATAGTGTAGATAGATTCTCACACTGAAGAATGTGCCGTGGGAATTCTGTAATGTTAAGCATCCACAGTGCATTTAAGGACTCTTGTGCTGTGAGTGTATAGCAATAATTCTGTTTGACTGATACCACTTCACACTTTCAGTAAAATACTGAAAATGGTAAGTGCAGCTAAGGACAAACAGATGATATTTATTGTACACATTTATTTTAGTCCTGAAAGATATTTGAGGCCGGTGCTCCCTCTGGTGGTTAGAAATACTCTTTTAGCTAAGGATTGGATATTCCCTACCATTTATTTCTTCATGAAAACAGCCCTGAGCCAATTACAGTTCTGTAAAACGTGTTTAGAAGAGTGTGGAGAGAAACACAGTGACTCAAGAGTGCTACTCAGATCTCACAGTAGTGTCTCCCACTGTGTATTGTAATTACAGGTCTAACACTTCAAAGCCAATTCGCTTGAGTGCATGCAGTTATATCACCTGAAGGAACAAAGACAGAGCCTGCATTCACCTCTCACGTGGTTTGGGACAGTCTGTCTAGAAACCATGTAGGTCACTGGAAGGCTGTTGTGTGTTGCTGTGGATTTTAAGAGGTCACACCGGAGCATCAAGGCATGATGAGAACTTTAGGATTCATGTGAATGGTGCTTTTGTCATTTACAGTTACACCTAGACCTCAAACTAATCTTTATCAAAAGCAACATTTGAGACTATTTCTGAAATCAGACTTAAGAAAAGAGAAGAATAGGGAAGAACAATGAGCTGTCAGGCCCCATTTCTTTCTTTTTGGAAAGTTGCACCCTCAGATTTCATCTTGAAGCTGTTGCATTTCATTGCCATACATGCCCTTGGTAGTGTTTCAGTTCAACGCACGTGAGCTTTGGAAAGAGGGATTCACGTGTGCTTGTGAGAGAGGAAGCTGGAGCTCAGAACGGATGTTGGACTCGGCATTAATGCTGATCTGAAGATGTCTGTCTTTCAAGTTCAAGCGTTTGTTGGCTCTGGGCTGTTCCTCCTGCAGCAATGGCACAGCTGAGGAGCTCTGGTAGATGAATTCCATCCAACCTGCCGTGCTGGTGTGAGAAGCTGCTGTTGCAGCCTTTCCGCCCTGCATTGCAGTGTCCTCGCATCAGTTTTGGCAGCCACCTCAACACCCGATGGGCTTCTCAGATCACTGAGGCCAGAGCAAGCTCCCTCACCAAAGAAAAGCGAGTGAATTTAGTGAACTGGTCTGGTACAGCGGTGCTGGAGGGAATCATCAATGCTGCTGTAAAGAAGGGTCAGGAGGCAACATCCATTTCAAAGGAGCAGGAAGAGGAGCAGAGACAACTTTGCTAGCTAGATGCCTGTTGGCATCTCACCGTAAGACTGTGTTACGTGTTTTCAGCTGCAGGGCAGGCACACGTCTGTTCTGCCGTCTCTACCACGGGATGATCTCCAGCAGAGGCAAACTGAACATGAGGAGCCAGCTAGGGACTGTGTGATAATCTCGTAAATGCCTCCAGAAAGCTCTGCACATTGTTATTCACCACATGCTTCAGTCTCTGGAGAACTGGAGAACATAGCATACGTATGGGCCCAGACATTGTGTGAGCCCGCAGCTCTGCAAACATTTGATTTATATCCGTGTTACCAGTCTCTCAAGACTAACATCTCCCTGTCCAACAGTCCCTAGACAAAATAATAGGGGAAATAATTTATAACGTAGTGCTGGTTGTTTCCTCCCCCTCAGCACTTGATTTATTACAGCTAACTCTTCTGAAACTACTTGCTTCATGTGACTCTCTTCAACAGCCATCTGCAGTTGCTCCATGTGTGAAACAGTATTTCATGGCTAATTTGGAAGGATGGATGCCAGCAAAAATGTCAGTGCCTGTAGCTATGCTCTTAACAGGTTCACCTCTCTTTAAAAGTCCATTCAGTTGCTTTTAATTTGAGCTAATGCAGAGGCATTTGGATGCATTTCACAGAAGCCGGATTTCAACAGGCATCTTGCTAATCAAATGAGTGCAACAGTGACCAAGCACTTGCTGTCTTTTTACATAGCATCTCCGTATTTTCAACAGCAGCTGAGATGCAGGATATTCGTCTTAGTGAGCTGAGTAATGTATTCTCCTTTGTGTTTTCTGACAGTTTGCATTGAATCAGTGGAGGTACAGATGACTCGGTTACATCTGTTTTAATTTCCGAGTCTCATGAATTGATTTGTAAGGAGCAGAAGCTCTTTTAATATTACTTGCCAAGACTTTGCAGCTGTGAATATTGGAACTTGAACAATACATAGCACTTAGAGTCAGAGTCTCATGCTCTCCACACATTGCAGCTAGGAATCTCAGTGCTGAGCAAAGAGTAAGTGGGGTAACAGCAGTGATCTAGTGCTTGCCAATTTATGTAGTGTGGATGCTTAATGAGTTGCAGCATAAATGTAGCGCAAACACGGCTGGGATGTTTGGCTGGAACACTGGGTGAACAAAGGAACTGGGCAGGCAAGCAGGGAAGGGATGCTGCTCAAGTATTTCCTTGCAATGCAAAGCATCCTCAGGACACGCATATGTCTGTACTGGATGGTGTAATACATGATAGCTTCATCTGAGCTTGCAGTTCTAAATAAGCCACTTTGGGCAGGAAAGCAGCAGTAGAAATGTTGCTACCCCAGTGATCTCTGCAGGCTAATACACAGTCAGTGTAGGACACATAGAGCTCAGCATTCACATGAGTTTACTACTTCTCATGGTAGAGTTTCTGTATTCTCTTGTTCTCTTGTTATCACATTTTGATACTGGTAGGAATATACTGTAATTCTGTGATCAGTTTCACTGATGCCAAAAAGACATGTCACGGTGTAAGTTGGTACTGTCTGGGTCAGTGAAGCGTTGAAGTTAGATCTTTGTTCGCTAGCGATACTTCTTTCCTTACAGCCTGACACATGGACTGAAGAAAGGGCTGGGAAACCAGGACACACCCCTGGGTCTGTTACTGGGTCTGGCTGCAATAGGTTGTCCTAACTTCTGTGAGTTTCTGTGGATGGCATGGAGGAGTAAGGCCCCATTGTCTGTCTAGCCTGAGACTGCACAAATTTGGGCTACTGACTCAATATTTTGCAGTGACATTAAATGGGAAGGCAAAGTCAAGTGAGGGGTGTAAGCAGTGTGTAGGTATATGCTCCCCAGTAAGCATGAGTGGCTAAAGTGGCTAGAATAAATTGCTAAGGTGGCAAATTGTGTGTAGAGAGAGCTCCTGTGGCTCTCACACCCTCACAGCCAAGACTGTCAACCAAGTTTGTTTTTTTTTTACTTCTCTCTGGCAAATCACAAGCAAATACATGAGCTCAGTTCTGGTGTGAGAATCTGTGAGTCTGCTGTATTTGGGATGGGAAAGACCTCCACACTGTCAGCAGTTGTGCTCTCCAGGCCTCTGGGCATCTGGCAGCTTGACTGGGTGTCCAAAAGTCCTGGACAAATGGCCACTTACTTTTCTTCCACTTGGCCTAACAGTTCAAGTCAGTAAAAGACAATGTTTCTAGGGAAACCTGGATGTATCTTGGCTCAAAGTGTCTCTGTACAGTATCTGACCTGCTCCTGTGGCTATGTTTAACCCCTCAGAGAGGGCAACCTGGGAGGCTGAAGATAGCTTTGCAGAGCTGGCTTTAGTAGTCCTGGAAGTCCAAGCTTTATTTATGTCAGGCCTTGGGTTAGTGTCTTTGGCAAGATGAAGTGGTCATTACCTTAGTGAGTGATTTACAGGCACGTTAAGAGCCTTTTACAGTGCCAGAACAGTCTTCAGGGAGCCTTAGACTAAACGAAATCTCTAAACCTCCATTTTATTTTTCCATAAGAATGGCAGAACAAATATTTTCCTGTGTTGCAGGGTGCAGTGGTTCAAAGTGCATTGAAAGCCTCTGGACAGAGCTCCCGAGTGCAGAAAGTATTAGCTGTGTTACATATGACTCATACTTCTATGTAGGTGTCAGAAAAATCTTGTTTTCTTCTCATTTGCACATGTTGTGCTTTCCTTCGGCAGTGGAAAACCCTGTTCTATGTACTTGAGTGTCTTCTGCCTCCTTAATAGATCTCCCAGCAGGTCATGCAGGCGAGTGCCCACGGTTCAGTGTAAAATCCTGGTCTGAAACAATTACCTCAGAACTTGTACCCTTAACAACTGACTTAGAAATTTGTTTCTTGATCTGTTGGGCTCTTTGCTTTGTTTTGCAGTGTTTTGTGATAACACAACACACTGCCAAGGATTTTGGTAGCTAGCAAACTTTATTATCAAAGCACGACAATGAATACTGAGAAGTAAATAGAGGAGATCATGCCATTTTGGTGCTTCAAGGAAAAACTGATTGCCTCACAAAGTACCTTTTTACTGAAAATGCTATTTTTTCATGGAGCAGAGAGGAGAGGCAATGTAACAATTTTTCCTTGCAGAAAATTTTAATAAATGAGTGTTATTTTGATTATAGAAATGCCATGTCCCTCAGTTTGCATGGGCAAGGACTGCCATGAGAGCCAGTCCAGCAAACACACCTCAAAGAGGTGGACACCTAGCACACTCAGACATCAGCTCCATCAGCAACCCATGCAGTAGCATTACAAAACCAAATTATTATGTTATTCGACCTGTCAGAAATTTCAGACTTACTCCTTCTCTGACTCCTTCCATTTTTTCTCTTCCCCCTCCTCAGCAAGGTGCAGGAATGGCTGCACAAGCCTTGGTGGGACTGGTTGTTACCTGTGGCACCCAGCTCACACTAGCATGCCATGGGGCAGGGCTGTAGGTGCTGGATGCATCTCTGTGTCCTTTTCTTTGAGACTTAAAATATAAATGAAATGCCAAGATCACACTCCCACCAGACCTGTAGAAACTCAGGCTGGCAGGAGCAGGCTCAGCAGGGACACTAAATAGAGCTCGTGCCAGTAGATTTCCTTTATTTCCACCAAAGTCACTTCTCTGTACCAAGTTTTAATTTCCCCTCTACTTCTCATACTTTCATCATTGGCCCTGTTCTTCTTACACATCAGTCACCTCTTTTCTTTTTCTCTTCATCTTAACAAAAGCCCACCCAAGTGGCCAACTCCCATTATCCTCAGAAACTGTAACTAGCACCATGTCCGTGAGTCATCACACCCCTTCCTCTGTCTGCCTACCATAATGTTTTCCTTGCAAGGTACCTGTCTTACCTACGTGAAGAGTGAGCTCTCCAATCTCCAGATGTTGTTCTCTTATTTGCTCAGTCCTCAGCTGAACCCCACCAGCTACTAGAATATGGCTGGTAATCCTGAGCAAATGGGAGAAAAGTTTCTTGCTCCTCACTAAACTATTCACCATCCTAAATTCCCAGTACCAAATCATTTGTTAATTACAAATAGCAAGATCATCTCTCACTGTTCTGCTGAATATACTGAAAACTGAGTAGCTTCCTTTTGTGTGTTTGGAACTTTGTTGATTTTACTTCCTTGTCTGTATCCCATGAAAATTGGTCTATTTTTTTGAGTTTCTAAAACAGATGCCATGTTTTTTAGTTGTTGACCAAACTTGTATACCTTTTCCTTTTTTTCAGTTGCTCACTAATGTTTTATTCATTCATATTATCACATTTTTGGGTAACATGAGGTGCTTCTCCCTGTTTCACCCTACACCTTGAAAAGACAACTCTAGTTGCTTCCTATGTGGAACATTTGGCTTTTAAGTTGCTTGATTTCCTGTTTTCAGACTTTGATATATGGATACATTTTTTTTCCTCTACCCTATGTGTATGTTTTTTCATCCTTTAGTCAGTGTTCCTCTTGGTTTCACTGGGAGTGAAAGTGTAGCATCTGCAATATTGATCTAGAGCGTGGATAGATTTTATTTTCTGCCTCTAGGTTTATGTGTTTTAAATGTATTTGGAGTAATAGGGAGAGTGCAGAAAACACGTATATCCCATACAACTATAAAGAGGAACCTAAAGGATGACAGATACAGTCATTGGGTTGAGCTTCTCAGAAAGACCCTGTATCTTGAACCACCTCTGACTCTGAACCATCCCGAAGCTCAAGACTAAGTGACAAAGCCTGCTGTCCAAAATCTGCTGTTGTGAAGGACATGTAAGAAGAAGATTCATATTGGCCATTCATACACTAATGACTGAACAGTGATATTTGCAGTTTTCAGGAATATAACTGCTAACTTGGGGTGTTAAATTTTCTGGCCTTCCTGGTCCTAGGGGTATAAACATGCTTTGAACAGTACTTTTCTGTTATGCCACAATCACCCTGTGCCAACTTGTCTTCAAACAGAAATATTTCTTTGTTTATAATAATCCTTCTTTCAAAGACTAGAATGAAAGACTAGGTTGTCACATTTAACTTCTTACTGTTCTCAGTGGTGTTGTTGCTAATGCCTTTTCTTCTTTCCGCAGGGAGAAAGAGGCTTGCCGGGACTACAGGGTGTGATTGGGTTTCCTGGAATGCAAGGACCTGAAGGTCCTCCTGGGCCACCAGGGCTTAAGGTGGGAATTAAGCTTTAATATTTAAAACACTCAGATTTCCTTAAATTGTTGACCCTAGGAAAGACAAAGCTATCTCTTTTCCTTTACAGGGTGATACTGGAGAACCAGGACTGCCAGGAACAAAAGGAACAAGAGTGAGTTCTCACTTACATTTTTGTAGTTTTCATGTCTCTGGGTTTATGTGTCTTTCACTCTTCATAGCTGCCTTCAAGTGGATGATGGGGTTATTCTCTTCTTTGAGTTAATCAACTGCATCCCATTGTGCTGCACAATAATTCAAGATTTTTGCTCTTGCATTTGAAGTTCTTTCTGCATTGTGCAGTCAGTGCCTTTGTCCATTTTTATTTTCCCCCATTACTTATCACTGCATCAACAGCTCTGGTTTTAATATTCCTTTGAGAGCCTTCTGACCTACCAAGAGGCTTCATTCCAATTGAATGTGAACCATCTAACCTCCTTGAAGTGCTCCAGCAGAGATGCTGACACACTCACAAGCATGTATATGTTAAAAATTTACACAGGGTGTAGAGACAAATTAAAGCTGGGGCTTTAATCCCCCGACTTGTTCAGTTTTCAGGGAGGCCCTAAACATGCCTGTACCTCCCTACTGTCATTTGTGTTTAATGTGGTACTTACATAACACTTAACTAGTATATTATAGTAGCCAGGGCCATGTCTTCATGTGTTTTGTCAGATGCCAAGCTCATTCTGAGCATTTTCACATTTCATAATGTAATGATGAAAGAGAATTTGAATGACTTGATGAGCAATGATACATTTTAAGCTGTGCCCTCTTGTCCGCAGATTTTCAAAATGCTGTGTCAGTTCTGTTCTCCATTTGCCTGCAGTGGCCTGCAGCACACAGAATTTACAAAATCAATCACAGTGTCTAAAGTGTTATAGATGGGGTATTCTGATAGATCAATAAATCCTCATTTCAGTCCATGAAGTTCATGGTAACCTGTGTGTTAACATAAATTAGCATCTCCTGGCAAATACATTCACTGTTTGCAGTGCAAGTAGACTGTACTTTTGCAATGGTAAAGTTTTGGAAGATGCAAATATGCTATCTGAGCTTCTGGAATCTCATACATCTTTTCTGTTTCACAATAAATAAACTGGTAGGATGACAATGATGTGCCAAGTCAAACTCCTGATTCATTACACTGGAAAGCTATTCAGGCAGAGTTATTTCAAGCCAGTTATTTTTTTGGATGATAAAGATGAAACTGACACACTGATGTGGCTGATGAAAGATGGGAAAGCATCTTTACAGTGGGTTAGCATCCTCCTCTGCCATGAAGAGGTGTCTACAGTAAATTTCACATTGTGAAGCATAGTTGTGAGAAGACTGAAGCTCTGCATTCCTTCGCTAAGTCTGTGTAAGGTTCCGATGCAGTTTCAGTTGAATAAAATGCATATTGCTTTTTAAAAAGGTACAGAAATATAAAAAAGTGCTTTCAGTTACCACTCACTAAAATGCTATGGTTGGGAGGTTTGGAAATTAGGGCTATTTTGTCAAGAGAGTTTAAAAGAAAGTTTTACACTGATTTTTACTGTCCCCACTGGAAAGGAGACTAGAGATGCAGCTCGTCATTGCTGTTTTGTAGTTTTGTCATCTCAGTTTCAATATGTTTTTGTCAATTGCAGGGCCCACCAGGACCATCAGGATTTCCAGGAAACCCAGGCCTTCCTGTACGTGTGAAGTATATGTATTTTTACAAAGAACATCAAAAGTGAACATCAGGTGACATCTAACCTGGATTAACGCTGTATTGCTGATTTCTTTACTTCCTTTTTATGCAGGGCATTCCTGGGCAAGACGGCCCTCCTGGTCCACCTGGCATTCCAGGATGTAATGGCACAAAGGTGACATTTACATATGTTTATAACATTTCTGTGTTGAAATAGAAACATCCTTCAAACATCTGATCCCTAAAAAAAAACGATTTCTCTGTTCTCCTTAGGGTGAAAGAGGTCCAGTAGGTCCCCCAGGTTTACCAGGACTCTCTGGGAGCATAGTAAGTAGATTCTTAATCCTTCATTCACTTCACTTGTTTCAACTCCAATTCTTGAAATTTAGATATGGCATTATATAGATTATAAAATATAAAATATACAATACTTAGGAAAAATAACATCAAATATGTCTTTTTTCACAGGGACCCCCAGGACCTCCTGGAATGAAGGTACATTTTGCTCTAAATGTGTTCATACCCTGTTTTATAATGAAAAGAAATGTAATGAGCTCTACACCCTCTAAGACCAGCAGTCCTTCCTTAAGGATTAAAAAAACTGTACTGGTGTGCTTCACTTTGTACTCTGCTCTGCAGTCCTTCTAAATAAAGGCAGTGGAGCAACTTCCAGTTCATAACAGCTGAACATTTGTGTTGTTCCATGCAGGTCTTTAAAGTGTAAGTATTACATGGAGTACTATAGAAAAAATAGTACATATTGTTAACTTTGCATAAGTTTTCTGGTGGCCACAAAGTTGTGCATAAAGATTTAGGTAGGTTTTATGGTTCTAACATTTGTTTTGATACTGACATTTCATTTTGCAAAGTAGTTTAACATAGAGAGTGTTTGTGGAAGAAAGTCATACAGCCATTCAAATTATAGCAATTTTGTACAAAAATGCAGAAAAAAAAAAACAGGATCTTTTGCTATCAGAAAAAGAGGCATAAAGAAGCAGATAACAATTGGAATAGTTTTCCAAAATAAGAAAGACAAAGTGTATCTCTTTTTTTTAAGAAAAAGGATGGCTTTGATTTCAAAATTAGTTATAAGACTAAGAATCTCATCCTGGAGAAGAGATTGTGAAGTTACCAATTCCATTAATAGCCAGACCAGATGTTCTCATTGTCTAGTAATACTGTAGTAGTGATAGATTTGTGGGAAAATCTTTCTGATTACCTGTTACAGTACAGAGAATAAGAGTATGAATGATGATTTGGTACTGGAATCTCTTAGTTGTAAAGTGAGCTTTCCAAATGATTCCCAATTTTACATAGCTCTAACTTTCCTCTTATCTTAACATTTTTGAGTGTGTTTGAATGGATATTAAAGTACTATTATTTTGTTTAATTTAATTTAATTTTATTTTATTTTTGTTATAGGGAGATCCAGGTGAAGTGATTGGTCTTTTACCTCCTAGTGTGCTAAAAGGTGATAAAGGCTTTCCTGGCCAACCTGGACTACCTGTAAGTCTAAATGATGTTTGAATAGCAGTGAGTTTCAATTAAAATCATATCAATATCATGAAATTGCCAAATACATACCACTTTTTAATTATGCCTTTTTATTTGTTATAGGGTCCACCTGGAACTCCAGGATTTCAGGGACCAATGGGGCCACCAGGGCTTCCAGGAGAACCAGTAAGTTTCCTGTGATGGAATCACCTGTAATGGTGATTTGCACTTCACTTACAGGAAAGTCCTACAAGGTGTTTGTTAGGATTTAGGAAAGACAGCCTGTGGTTCCAGGCTTCATATTTAGTCTCCTAGAATCTGTCATAGCCGTATTGCATAGGTACAATTGGTATTCAATAACACTACTCTAGAGTCATCTTCTTGCAGATTTGGAGGATTTTGTTTGTGGGGAAGGGGATGTAATATACTTAATCCTCCTTCTTCCCCCATTTAATCTATAGAACATAAACTACAGACCTAGCAGCCAGATCTAAATCAAACTGTATGTTGAGATTATTATTATGGGCAGTTGAGTAAGAAGCACTGTGGAAAGCAGGACAGCATCAACTTCCTATTATTGGGGTAATGCTGAAGGCATTTTAATTATTTGAAATGTTGTCAGGTCTAATAGATACCTAATGTTTTCTCTTCCTGTGCTGGATGCGGGTAATGTTCACAGGGATCAGTTACTTCCATCTGATGAGTCCACCCAGTGTTTCTGGCTATTGAAGCGAGCATCTGTTTTCCTTCTAAAGAAAACTGAAAGTGATGTAAAGGAAAATGGTCATACTATTTAGTCAGCACTTGCACTTGCTGATGGTAAAAAAGAACAAGTTTAATGAAAGAAAGGTGGGGAATAATATATACCGCTGTCCGTTTATGTGGTCAGTAGCACACACAACTGGGGAAAAAAAAAGTCATTAGTGAAGTTATTTTGCAGTGCAGTACCACAGATTTTCTGTGATTGTCTCCTGTCTGGATGCTGATTAGATCCAGCACTCTTAACTGTAAAGCAAGCTCTGATGAAAGATCTTTGACAGATTCTGATATTTTATTATTTAGGCTAAGTTAGGAGCTACAGGCAGTAGCAGAAAAAGACTTTAGATCTTGGTTTAATGGAAAGATCTGGATTTTTCCTCTCATTATAAGATAAGGAATTATTCCACCTAGAATACTTTATACATATCTGCTGAAATGTACTGTCTTGTAGGGTCCCCCAGGGCCACCAGGACCTCCGGGTGAGAAGGTAAGACTTTTTTATTATAAAGATTGTCTGCTTGTTTAGTTATTTGGCACATCAGTTACCCTCCCTAGTTTTGGAAACTAATAGTCCTAAAGGAGTGGATTTTCTTGCAGTCTGGGGATCGGTTAATGAGGCATCACAGAGAGAGCTTTTTATTTTATTTATTTATTTATTTATTATTTTTGATTAGATCTGTTCCTTCAGCTGATTAAGTCAGCAGTAATTACAACATTCTGTGATTATTTGGACTCATTTTAAAATGCCAAAATTTAACAGTAAAATGTTGAAAAAAGAGCATGCTGACACTGAAATTATGCAATAAATTTAATTCTATATATTTTTTTTCACAAATTGCTGTGACAGCTGGAGGGTTAGGACACGATTTTTTTTTTTAATTTTTTTTCCATATGTGCCTTTAAAAGACCTATCTTGTCTTTCATACCCTCTCAACTTTAGCCATGTACAAAATATTTCTGTATGTGTGTATGTATGCACATATTCACTGCTGATGAAAATTTACTATGTATAATTTTTATTTTCAGGGCTACATGGGTTTGAGCTTTCAGGGCCCAAAAGGTGAAAAGGTAAGTCTCTTTTGATGAATTAGAGAACAACTTCCATAAAATATTCTTGAGACTATTTGTTTTAACTAACTAAACTTCTGGAATTAATCTGTGAAGAAAATCAGCTCAATGGCATTGTAAGTTTTAGGCAACTTGAGTTAATCAAATCTGTAACTCATAGCTAAATAAACAGAAGTCCTAAACAGTTACAGATTTTGGACGTGATGATGTTGTACCTGACACTAATTTAGGTGATTATCCTGTTTTATAGCTGTGACTAGTGCTAACTACTTTAGTTTATCATAGGGAGATCTGGAAACATTTACTCTGTATATTAGGACTCATCATGAGATTAATTTGAAAACAATTTAGTTCTGATATATGCTGACAGAAATTGTCAGAATTAGTTGTGATAGGACTCTTGTCTGTATCACTGCTTTAGAATGAATAGGGAGTGTGGTTTTGAAGCAGATCTTGCAGTTGTCCCCTGTGTTTTGACTTGACCAGGAGCATTTTTCAGAGCATGCAATTGGGTTTCCTTTTACATGAAACTAAACAAAAAGCTGTGCTTTAGGAGCATGCCTAGTATGCTGCAGCCAGTGCTGAGGGCTGAGCCTGTTGGAAGAGAGTGCGGTTAGTCCAAAGAAAATTACTCAAAACACATATAGTATCAACAATAACCCTTCTCTATCAACTCTTTTGCCTTCCACATGGACTTCTGTTGTGCTGCAGTACCTGCTAAAGTGGAAAAGAGCTGCAGCCTTGCTGGTGCTGTCTGACTGCAACTGGTGATGCAGTTATCTTCTTAGTTACCAATGCTGCCAGCTTGTTTATAAAAATCATAAACGTCCCAGAATGCAGCATGGGACTTCATACTGTCCAGCTCCTAGCCCTTTGCTGCAGCTGTTTCAAGCAAATGACCTTTCTTATTTTTGCCTTGTTGGTCAATTTTGCTCAGCGATGACTGATTTCCTGCCTGCTGCATGACTGTTTCAGCATTGATGCATGGCTGAGTTACCATGTATGGTGACTGATCCCATTTATTCCTTTAGCCAGCATCAGATGGGAGGTAATGCATGTGAGGGTTAAAGTGTTACGTTTCCCACTGGGGTCTAAGTTAAAGTTCTCTATGTTGCATTTTCAGGAGGCAAGAAATGCTTGGAGTCATGGGCTATTGGGTAAACTGCTAGCCCTTCTCCAAAAGCTTCTTATGCATGTCATTGGCAGAGGCCTTTGGGAGTATAAGTAAATCATTACATAGGCTTTTTTGCTTTTTTCTTTTTTGTATTTTGAAGCATACTATTCCTACTGGGATCGGATTTTTCATGATATGGTACATCATTGAGATTAAATTTTTATCGTAGAATTGCTTGAAAAATGTTGACAATAGAAGTATGTGGAGATTTCCTGGACTCCTTAGGCTTATCTTTAATAAAAAATAAATAGCATTGATATGTGTTATTGCTTTGCAGAAACGCATCTATCCTTTCTGGAGGAGTTTTACCATGAAAGATAGTCCTATTATATTATATTATATAAGTATGTAAGGCTTTTACTCTGCTGTGGATGCACACACACTAAAAAAGTATGACCCACACTTATTTTCTTGAAGTTAGTCTCAGTAGTGTTTTCAATGGTCTGTCCCGGATTTGGTGTTGACAGGGAGAACAAGGAGTGCGGGGTCCCCCAGGGCCACCAGGACCTTCACCGCATGTGAAAGAAAAAGGAAGCGAAATCTTAAAGGGAGAAAAGGTGAGACCTTAACTGATTAACCTTGTACTCTTCAATATAATGTAGTCGTTAGAACTAACAGAAGTAAAAGAGGAAGAAGAAAATAATGAGTCACCCACAGCCGACTCTTCAAAATTGTTTGGCTGTATGTAATACATTTTGATTGTCTTTCTGGAAGTTTCTCTGAAAAATATGATGATGTATAAATGTATATGTAAATGTATAAATGTGTAAACAATTGCATAAACAAGTAACACGTAGCAGAAGCCTTTCTGAAGAAGGAGAATTGAAAAACATTGTAAACCGTAAATTTTATAAAATTTTTAATTAAGTAGCTTACGCTGGACTTTTCGTTCACAGAATCACATCCATGGAGTATGAGTGCTAATAAGTTATCATTAATTTTCAATTATTGAATTAGACCCTCTAAGCAATAGATACTAGCATTATAAATTAGCTTAATGGATTCAAGTTTTGTGTTTTGTCTAACCTCTTTTTGTACATCATACTATTAGGCATCATTCTTGAAGTGGAGAACAGGATTCAATGTGCTATGTCTAATATGAAGAAGTAAATGATTTACAGCCTTAATGAATTATGGGTAAAATTTGCCTTATTAACCTACATTTTTTTTTTTATAATTTCATTAGGGTGAACAAGGTCAAAAGGGTGAACAGGGAAACCCAGTAAGTACTTTGTTGATATTTTTTTTTATTACAATAAAAATACTGAATAATCTAATGATGGCCCTGAATATATTTATACCTACAAGCAAATTTACTTTTGAATGTGGCAATATTATTAATCTGTTATGTATTTGCCTTCCAGGGATTGCCAGGCTCAGCTTTCAGAGGAGAAAAGGGTGAACCTGGCGATCCTGGTCCACGTGTAAGTATCAATAATGTAATTACAGTCATTGCATTGCTTCCATAAACTAATTAAACTTAGCAACTGTCAGTGAAACATTAAATTTGGTATATATCAAACAACAAGAGCAGGTGTACAAGCCAAGATAGTGATAACATCCAGTAAAGTTAATAGGTAACATGCTTTCACGTAACTAAAGACCCCTTGCGGTGGCTGCAGTGCTGAAAGCAGAGGCAAGACTCCCATTGATCCCGGCTGAAGCAAGGAAAGGTCATTTCAAAACAGAAGGAAAAGCAAAGCAGAGCAAATCACACTATATAAATGACTTTAGCCAAGTGTTGGATTTGTTTCAGATACTCAGGGAATGGAGCAAAAAAAAATTAGATGACTGATACAAGTTTACTTCCTGGTTTCTAGCCTTACCATAGCTGCTTAAGGCCACAATGTCTGTTGCATTTGCCTAGTTTGACCTATATCACAGTCTCATCCATACTATTTCTGTGAGCCCTACTATATCTTTCACAGCTGAGCTGGTAGCAAAAGCAGTTTCTACATGAAAATGTATCTACAGTACCATTTCTCAAATTGTGGGTCATCATAAACTGTTAGAAAATGACCAAGCACAGCTATAAGCATTGAATTGTATTGCAGTCTGAAAGAGATCCTCCTCCTTATTTTCTACTATACTTCAAGGTTGAGTGTTCTGTCAACCCATCAGCAAAGGTGCATGATGGAATTATCCCTGCTATCAGATATATGTTTTTACTCCTACAGTAAATGAGGGTTTGAAAGCTGGAAAGATGGAGAAATGTTGGCCTGGAGCCTGCTGAGGAAGCATCTTTGCATTGTTCAAAAATAAATCTTTCGGGTTCTGCAGAGGTCCCTAAACAAAACTTCAAAGATCTTTAAAATATAATTCTTGCTCTTCAAGGAAATCACAGCTACTTCTGAAATTGAGAAAAGGCACAAAAGATGAGTCGATATTAAGATCTGATATTGTAGTTTTATGGAATTGTTTGACTACCATATGGCTAATTCCAATCAGAGAGTACATAAAAATATTTTCCTGACCGCCTTGGTCTGGTGGATCTTTTTCAAATCCTTCTTGTGCTGGGGGCCCCAGTGCTGAATGCAGAAACCTAGGTGGGATAGGATATAATTTGTAGCATATTGAGTAACATAAGCACTAGAAAGTCACAGTTTGCTTGCTTTTTACCCTCTACACTGCATGAATGCATTACAATAGCGATTATTTTGTTCAAGTATTTCACCCATCATATTTAGAAATTGTCATATTTAGAAATTGTGTACCTGTGGCCATCTGTTTAAGCAGAGTGGAACTTGCTGTTTTACAGGGAAAGCCTGGAAAAGATGGTGAACCAGGACCAAAAGGACAACCTGTATGTATTTCACTGAATTATACTATTTCTTACATTCAAAACCAATGAGTTCTCTGTGTGTTATAAATGGTTGACATTTTCCAGTCTTCCAAATTATTTACTTAAAATTATTGTGTTTGGTGAGTTTAATTTAAAACTTGGATGCTGCCAGAGCTAATGTGCAACTGTGTTTGTCTTTTCTGGTGTCACTGTCTTCTATGTTCAGGGTTTGCCTGGAGGGTTTGGGATTCCGGGACGGCCTGGGGAACCTGGTGCTAAGGTGAGTCAGAGTTTGTGCTTGTCATAGCACAGAGTGAGGAGTTATGAGCTCGTATGGCTGGTTCATAGGTGTGCATTGAAACATCACATGCATGTAAAGCAGTATTAAATGAATATTGCTATGTTGCTACATTGTAAAGTCATCACTCAGGGACTACAAAAAGTCAAAATCAACATGTTTAGGTACCCCTGATTTAGGTCTCCTATATGAATTGTTTAACACAGCCTTTATTTTCACAATCTCTTTGCTCAGCCAACAAATGTACAAATGTACTTTTCTAAAAATCCCAGTTTCTCTTTACACAGTGTAAAGCAGTACAGGTCCACCTGCTAACAAATTATTGTTTAGTATGATGTTCCAGGTGCTTAGCATTTGGATTTTGTGTGAATCAGTATCAAAGAGTTCATGTGCTACAGAAATTATTATTGTTATTGTTATTATTATTTTGGTGAAGAACATCTGATCTGGATTTAAAACGTAACTTGTATTTTCCATTAGGGTGAAAAAGGTGATCAAGGTCCTCAAGGTCCTCCAGGAAGAGTAAGTAAAATAAATTATTGTTTTATTTTAAATTTAAATGAATATAAAAATTTGGAGAAAGTCAAAGCACTAAAGCAGGAAAAAAAAAAAAAAGAGAGACTATACATATTCTGATTTTGTTCAAATCAGTCCTGTTCTCAGTTTTTCTTAATGGAAAACAAAGCCTGATTTCTGAAGTGTATTTGAAATTTGGGAAAGGAGCTTTCAAATAATATAAATTCTGAATGTTTTTGAGAACGGAACTGTTAGGCATTGTTAATCAGTACAAACTAAAAGAGAGTTCAGAAGAATACATCTGTCACCTTTGTAGTCTATAATTTTTTAACACTTTAAATAAAAAATGGGACTAGTCAGCAGCAGACATATCTTTGATGGTGCTGCTTTCCCAAAATTGGAGAAAATCCCAACATCTGTGCATTTGTTTTGAAAAAAGACATGTACTTCTTGAATATTGTATTGTAAATGTTAGTATCTTGTATGTCAAACTCAAATCAACAGTAGAAATTACTAGAGTAGAGTATTTTAAGGTGAACGGTAACACAAACCCAACGGATCAGTGCTTAGAACATACTGAGGTTTCTTTACATCATCTTCATTCAGAAAGGTACTATCAAGCTCTCCACCTAACCGTATGACTGATATGAAGGAATTTTGGTAGAATAGGAAATCCTTATTTTCTCTAATAATTCCTCAGCAGCTACAACATTCTCACAGCAGTTGGTACCTGTCAATGAGATTGCCAGTATGACCAAAACTGCTCAAAGCTGTTATCACAAAACAAAGTGGCTTCCGTGCCATCAGGTTGGGATGGATGACATACAAACTACTAAAGCACAGTTGTATGTTTCTAGTGTCCTCATCTTTGTCCTGTGATTCAGGTTATAGATACTGGACCAATGGATGCTTTTGGTCAAAAGGGAGACCCTGGAGTTTCAGGTTTGCCTGGACAAAAAGGTCAAAAAGGTGAAAAAGGTATGTATTCTCTCTTGTCTCTATGATTGAGTTATGCTTTTCATTTTCTTGCTAAAGGAAATTAAAATCCCACTGTCTGTGGGCTCAGGGGCTCTATATAACTGTGGAATGTTCCAGTTATTTATTTAATTGCTTTCAAATTATTACATTTTGTCATAGTTTGTAAGACACTTCTTCTCATCATCAATAAGACAGCATTTCAGTAATAGTTTGAACAAGAATAAAATGGGGCCTGGATTTATGGAGGTTAAACAATACAGTGAGATTATTTAACAAAGACGGAAGTTAATACAATCACAAAGTGGGTAATAGCACAGAGAATACTGAAGAGATGCCTCAAAAAAAGTCAACAGCTAAATTTTAAATCTTTAAATGCTGTTGTATTTTTTGCCAAATTTCTCAATAGACAGGGAATTCCTATAGACATCATTCCCTTTTCCAGTTTCCCCATTACAGACACTTCCCCTGTTGAAGAAAGATCAGTGGAGAAGATGGCACACCAAAGGGCCTTTTCACTAAGTGTATTGTTTGCAGATATTTAACCTAAATAGGTTATTCAACCTAACTTTTGATACAGAGAATACTTGCTTATAATGTGTACTTTATATGTGCTAGAATTGCACTCATGACAGCATTGCTGACTCAATTGCCTAATTGAAAACCTCTCTTTTTAAAGGTTTTCCTGGTGTACAAGGAGTCCCAGGAATTCCAGGTATGGCCACTGATTTTGTTCACTTTTTTCCTTTGTTCTTCTTGGGTCCTGAGAGGTGGTCTCCTCAGCTGCTTTCAGCCTGACTTATAGGATGCCCAGGTAGTGGCCTCTCTGAGGATCTGATCTCTGCCTCAGACCATTCCTGTTGATTGCTTTTCTGGAATCTCTGCTGTGATCTAGCCTTGCTCTTTGTGTAGAGCTCTGATAATTCTTGTCTTCTCTGATCACTGCTTAAATCGAAAAGTGTTAGTGTGCAAGTGTCGCCTGAGAGAGTACAGCTCCATGGGGGAAGAGGAGCTGTAGAATGTGCATATATGTATGTACCTATGTATGTATACTGTTGCACAGATAATCTGGTTTGCTTTCACTTCAGCTTTATATGCATTTGCATAAATACAATAAAACAAGATTTATTGGAGGAAATACTATTTATTAGATCAAAGTCATTCCTGAAGTCTCCCAGCTTTTTTTTTTTTTTTTTTTGATTATGTCATTTGATCTAATAAAAGTTATTTCTCTTGCCGGCACATGTTGCCTTTTTCATAGCCTAACATCTTCACACACATGGCCACATTACTATTATGCATATGTACATGTGTATCTGTTTGGACTAAACCACGGTATTTGCTTTTTAAAGATGAACCTAATAATCTGTAGAAACCCGACTCCAGCACATCCTTTAGTGATACTACTATAATCTCCTTTGCTTGTATTTTCCATCTTGACAGTTGCTATGTATGAAATTATTGTGAATCAGGGTCAGATAGTTGGCCAGGAAATTTTTCGCAGTTCAGGGAGGAGATACTATATACTGCAGGCATTAGTAATCCCTAAAGAATTCCATATGGCATAGAAGAAGAATGGTGGCTCTTTGTTATTACCCTACAGAAATTGAGATTTGTGTGACTTAAATATCTTCACTACAATGTTACAGATGGCTCAAAATGGTTTAGCAGTCAAATCTCATGATTAATTGCTAATTAAAATAAGTAATTGAAGTAGGAAGACCTGTGTGACTGTGCAAATAGCTAAAAGGAGATCTTGAGTAATTTTTTTCCTAGTTGTTTAACTGCCTGCCTTTATTGGCTGCTGTTTACTTATTTCTACAAACAGTTTGGAGTTTAGCATTCCTGAAAATCTGCTAGCATCATTGAATACTAATTTACTGAAGTTCTTACCAATGCTGTTCATTTCCAGGTGTGTTTAAGATTTGGCTTATTATGAGATGAGCATAATGGTTTCTTAAGTGTAATAGCTAAATGAACTCCTTTGTCACCATTTTTCCTAAGCCAGCAAGAATTGGTTCAAATAAATCTCAGAAAGTTACTTTTCCCAGTGTTTGCTCAGAGACTGAATGGAAGTGAGTTGTACTGAAAATATATCCTGAATTTTGTAAAGCATCAATAGTAAAATTAAAGTTCCTCTTTATTTTGCACTAGCATTTTCGAATTTCTCTCTGAAAGTTATTGTAAGTTAATGTGTTGATAACATTACTGTCTTTTTTCTTGAAACTTCTTTCATCTATGTTTTTATTCTGTCCAAAGGTCGACCAGTTCCAGACAGAGTAGGATCACCTGGTGTCCCTGGAGAGAGAGGTGAAAAAGGTGAAAAGGGTTCTCCTGGATTCCCTTTACCTGGACCCCCTGGAAGAGATGGCTTCCCAGGTCCCCCTGGGCTCCCTGGCCCTCCAGGTCCTCCAGGCGTAACAGGTAAGTAAAGCACTTGGCTGCTTTTCACTATGAAGTCTCAATAATGCACATTGCATGCACTTGAAAAAGAAAAAGGAGACAAGATTATAAAAGCTATAATTAGGATGCATTTATATCTTGGAAGAAATGTATCTGAGCTGTTAGTGAATAAAGTGAAAAGAAAAAGATGCTAATACTATTCATATAGCATAAAAGATAGCTGTTCAATATCACAATTTACAAGTCTTCATCACCAATATATATACACAAAAGTATTTATAATTGCTGTGACGGGGCAACCCTAGATATACAGACTAGGGGATGAGAGCCCTGTAAGAAGGGATCTGGGGGTGAGTGAGCCATGTGCCCTGGCAGCAAAAAAGGGTGAACTGTACCCTGGTGGTGCATCAGGGACAGCATTGCTAGCTGGCTGAGGGAAGGGATTGGCCCACTCTGCTCTGCATTGTGGGCTCACATTGAGTACTGTGTACAGTTTTGAGCACCACAGTAGAAGAAAGAGATGAAACTATTAGAGAGCCTCCAAAAGGAGGGTTAAAAGGTGGTGAAGGGTCTAGAGGGCAAAACGTATGCAGAGCGGCTGAGGTCCCTTGGTTTGTCCAGCCCAGAGCAGGCTGAGGGGAGGCCTCATGGCGGCCTGCAGCTCCCTCACGGAGGGGCAGGCGCTGAGCTCTGCTCTCTGGGGACAGCGACAGGACCCGAGGGAACGGCATGGAGCTGGGACAGGGGAGGGTCAGGCTGGGGGTTAGGGAAAGGTTCTGCACCCAGAGGGTGGTCGGGCACTGGGACAGGCTCCCCAGGGCAGTGGTTACAGCACCGAGCCTGACGGAATCCAAGGAGTGTTTGTTCAATGCTCTCAGACATAGGATTTGATTTTTGGGTGGTCTTGTGTGGAGCCAGGAGTTGGATTCAGTGATCCCTGTGTGTCTATTCCAACTTCGGATATTCAGTGATTCAACTAAACTAGACATTACACTATCACTCCATTTTGGACAGTACATAACAGACAACATCAAATATGTAATATAAATAAAGAGGCATGTATTTTAGGGTTAGTTGTTACCCAGAGACATTAAGTAATTATTAGATAAAGATGTCTTCAGTTTATTCCTAATACTGTATTTTATGATTCTATTACTGTATTTGTCATGCATACTTTTTGTGAGCCCTAGGCCATCTATGCCTTCAAGTAATAGTTGCAAACAGATTTGCTCAGCATGAAACTTTAATGTTTAATCACACTTTCGGTCCCTCACAGTGTTCAAGTGGACTTTATATTGCATAACTGTAAATTGAGCTGGCTTGATGCTGGTTTTGAACTAAAGGACAATGATGTAAAAATAACAAGGAAAATACTAAGAGTATAACAGAAAAACAAAAAATATAAAAAGCAGTGTTCTGCTTTTGCTCTACAGTTTTAGGTAAATGCTTAAAATTAACTTGCCTTACCTGTTTTGTTGGGCTGTAAACCTTAACATAAAAATGACTGGTTTGTTTTACATACACAGTCAGTGAGAGGAAAAGTGGTGTTTTACTTACAATTCTTTAGCAGATTTGAAAATGTTTAGAGATGACTGGAGTAGAGTAAAACTTTAAATAGTATGTGCAGGTGTCATATATACTTTATGCAGGCAATGATTCCTTTTTTGTTTTGTCCTATAGATTTTGCTGAAAAATTAAAAGCTCTAGTGTTTTTCCATAGCTGTGATTTTGTTAACCTTTTTAAAGATTAAATATGAAATAGAAGATTCCTATTAAAAGGAACATTATTCACTATGGAATTCCTAAACCAAAAGTGTTTGCTAATGAATCAGCATAAAATTCAACACTTAGAACAGGTAATTAAATAGTGCAATCTCACCCTGCCCCTTAAAGTAGTAAGAGCAATAAGAGCAAATTGTGTTTTTTAATAAAAAAAAGTTTCATGTTTCTGTCACTGTGCCTTCCCCAGACCCTTCTTTAGCTTTCTTCAGATACAAAATGGGAGGAAAAAAAATCCCTTTGCATTTTACTGTTGTTTGCCAGACTTCACATAAACTTTTTGACTATTGACTTTGGCCAAAATGATTAGGTTGGAGCCTGTGCCATAACATCAAACAGAACAAGCACAATTTGTATTCCTACATCAAGTTTGCTGGGTGTTCTTATTAGCTATTTCAGTTCCTAGTACCTGTAGTTTCTTGTTTTCAGAAAGCTTTGTTGATGTGAAGAAGTTAAACAGATGTTAACAAGCTTTTGACCTAGGAAGTTTCCAAAAACTCTAGGCTAGGTACAAAAAACTCTAAATAAAAATGTCTACATACAATAAAAATACGTTTTGTGTGAAAGTTGTTTGTAAACTCGTTATAGCTGTCATATTTTTTCTGTAATTCTAGGGGTTTCTTAAGTTATATATCTGGAATCAAAATGCAGAATTACACATTTTTTTTTCAGATTAAAACAAATAAATAGAAAAATGAAAGACTATCCTTGTGTATCACTACTCTCAGATAAATTCAGCTAGGACATTCATAAATGCAGCCCTGTGATAGAAACTTGCATTTGCCAGACAATAACTCTGTTGCATTTCAATTGCAGATGGAATTGATCAATGCCAGCAGGGGCAACCTGGTGCACCAGGTATACCTGGACCTCCAGGGCAACATGGATTTCCAGGAGAGATGGGAGAGAAAGGTAATAATATTTAAAAATGAAAGTGTGGTTGCTTTCTATTGCTTTGTACCCTGGGGCTTGGATATGTGGAGGTACTGAGCCAGTTAACTGGATCCAGAGAATTGGTACTTAATATTAGTTGCACTAACAGTTCATGGATGTGCAAGATGCTTCTTGGGTCTCTGGTGAATAAAGGATACTGTGTATTGAGTTGTGTGACATGGACTTTGCTTACATTTCACTTCACTTAGGCATTGCTGGTAAAAGATGGGTGATTTCAGGGCCAAAAGAGTATCTGGGAATTAAAAAAGAGTATAGACTAATTATGTGTAAATTGAACTGTTCATGGCACTTTAAGATACGAATTCTGAGATGAAGAATTAAAGGAGAAGATGAGTTGGGAATAGAGATAGTTTATGAATCAGTACCTTGACTATAATTGAAACTAAAATTGCCACACCTACAAGTAGTACTAGCAGCTGTGTGGTTTAGCAGTATCAACTAAATGGACATATACAAAAAATGAATGTCACTAATTTACATATCAGTTGATTCTTCCTAATCTCATTCTACTCACTTCTTTTTAAAACTGCAGAATTGCAGTGGCTGTGGCTACTTTAAACTTTTCATATCTTCTATACCCAGTGTATATTTCTCATCTTTTTGATCCTCTTCTGCCTGGTTCCATCTAACCCTCCTATTAAATACTGTCTGTAGAATAATATATAAGTTGACTTTAATGCCATTCCTTTAAAAGTTTTATAGCCTTTGAATATCAGTTTGCTGATAAATTCTTTTTGAAGCATATAGTTAGAAATAACACATTTATTTTTATTCCTTCAACATGAAGTGTATTAAATTGACATTTGCCACTGGATTCCACCTGATTGCAGCTCTGTTAAATCTTGTCATTTTTATTCATTGCTTTTTTTTTTTTTTTTTTTTTTTCAGGTGAAAAGGGAGAAACCTGTACTTTATGTGACAAAGTAGGACCTCCTGGACTTCCAGGACCACAAGGACCACCAGGTCCAGCAGGTAAAAAAAATAACTACCTGAGAATTAACTGCTATGGCTAAAACCTAAAAATACAGTGTATATATATTATGTGATTATTTTTTCTCCACTAATAAAATTGCTTGTGAAACTAAGGAAAAAAAAATTATTATTTTTGGCCTGATTCCTAATTCCCACTGAAATTGACAAGGAAGTAGAAATAGGCCACAGTGGAGTATCTTTACAAACTGTAGACCAAATTGTGAAAGTGAAAAAAAGTGTGGGAAGCATTTGCCCTACATGCTCAGGCTTGGCAGTAGCTCATACATATGTTCCCAATCCTAGGATCAAATTATGTGACCCAAAAGAAATTATTTGTCTGCTGCCATGTCAGAGAAATGCCACATGCAAACACTAATATTCTTAATGCTTTTTCCAGTAGTTGTAAAGGAAAATGAACATGTTTAGGTAGTTTGAATATTGCAAAGTTTACATGATAGATCTAAGTTTAATTAATTCCAAAGTCAAATGCCTCATCAACTTCTGAGCTTGCAAATGCAGACACAGGGAGCACACAAGCACATGAATACAGACATCTTCACTGACTTTTTATTGTATTAACAGGGGATAGAATTAAACACTTTGTGAAGAATCACAAAGACTTCACATACAATGATCTATTTTAAAACCATGTAATGAATAGAATTCTATTTTTCTGTCTCTGAAAAGGTTTTCCAGGACAATCAGGTTTCAAGGGCGACAGAGGCTTACCTGGACTTGATGGCCTTCCAGGGGTACCTGTAAGTAATGCCTTACCAAATATTGTGTTCTTATTTCCTTTTAGATGTGTGGTAAGAAAACATTTGGTGTGATTGTGTAATAGTGCTGATTAAAAATAGTGATATATATCAACACAGTGATATAATAAAATTAAAGAACTGGCTATGCTTAGTAAAATAAACTGGGAAGCAGTATTGTCTAGCTATGAGATGAAAAAAGAGCTGTTGGAAATGGGTTATATTTCCATGCTTACCCATCAGATGAATTCAGCAGTGGAGCAGAGTAAAAAGTAGGATTTTACATGAAACAGATGCAGGTCTGCCTTGACCTTCTGTAGCAAGGTATCTTTCTAGTAACTCTTTGTTATGTGAACATAATATATTGAGAGAGAGATACAGTGCCATCTAGTGTAATGTAAGCAGTTAGTCAATATTAGCAATCAGTATACTTTAGCAGTTTGTCTGAATTTTGGGAAATGTGTGCAATGTATTCCATGAAATCTAATTTTCAGGTATTTAGCAGGGAAGCCAAGTGGTTTTCAAGAAAGAAAGAAGGTCTGTGAAAGCATCCTGATAATGGGATTTCTTGAAAATTATGTTGATGCAGCGTAACACAGCTCTCACTAAGGCTGGATATCAGAAGCAGAAAAGCCTTAATTATAGCACATGCTTAAAATGGCAACACAAATCACTCCTAGATGAACACTGTACTAGCACAACTACATTTGATCTTGTCAGAGTTCACTTGAGTGTCCCTGCATACACTGTGGTAGGCTGTGAAGACCTACATTAGCATACATGTTCCTGTAGCATAATGTGAATTTTGACACCATAGAATCATAGACTCCTGGAATCCTAGAATGGCTTGGGTTGGAAGGAACCTTAAAGATCACCTTGTTCCAACCCCCCTCCTGTGGACAAGGATGTCACCCACTAGGTCAGGTTGCCCAGGACCCCATCCAACCTGGCCTTGAACACTTCCAGGGATGGGGCATCCACAGCTTCTTTGGGCAAGTTGTGCCAGTGCCTCACCACCCTTGGAGTAAATAATTTCCTCCTAACATCTAATCTAAATCTCCCCTCTTTTAGTTTAAAACTGTTCCTCTTGCCTTATCACTATCTGCCCATGTAAAAATCCACATTCCATCTAATTTATAAGCCTCTTTAAGTACTGGAAGGCCACAGTGAGGTCTCCCTGGAGCCTTCTCTTCTTCAGGTTAAATCCCCAGCTCCCTCAGCCTTTCTTCTCAGGAGAGGTGCTTGAGCCTTCTGATCATGGCCCTCCTCTGGACTCATTCCAACAAGTGTATGTCCTTGTTTTGGGAGTCCCAGAGCTGGATGCAGCATTTCAAGTGGCCTCATGAGGGCAAAGCTGAAGGAGACACTCACCTTCCTCGGCCTGCAGGTGACTCCTCTGTTGATGCAGCCCAGGATGAAGTTGGCCTTCTGGGTTGCAAGCACTCACTCCTGGCTCATGTCGAGCTTTTTGTCCACCAAAACCCCCAAGTCCTTTTCCACTGGGCTGCTCTCAATCAGGTGTTTATGTGTGCTAACTGTAACACATACTGGAATTATCCAAGCTCCCTCTACCACCAGCGGTGAGAGATAGGCACCTTCAGAAGTTAATCCAACCTACCTATATTAATTCCTTACTTAAGGAATATATTTCTTGCCCTTGAGTACGGATAAAGCCTAGATACCTGAATTCAGGCAACAAAAGTCTGGGATGGATTCCATTCTTTGTATTTCCACTTTGATAAACAGGATGGTATTACTCAGTGACTAAACTTACTACAATATAAATGGGTCCCTGAAAGAAGGAGTAGAGAAAAATAGGGAAGACAAAATATGAAAGAGACAAAAAATAAAAGACATCCTAACATATTTAAGCTTTTGTCATGTCTGGCATTTGTTCTCAGCACATTTTCCTTTTATTATGTCTCAAGTTCTGTTCGTGTCTTTCATCAGACGAGGACTGGTTGTTCTTCTGAATATTTTTGAGCTTGTCTTGGTCTACAAAATTCAGACAGATGGTGATCCAGCCTATAGTTCAGTTTGGAAAAACTATTACGTAGAGGCCATCTTTACAAGCTTACATTGTTCCAATTCATTCCACAGCATCAGAGTCTGATTCAAGATCCACCAAAGCTAAAGGAATTGTGTTCTAGTTCAGGTTTAAGTGAAAGGTACACTTAAACCATAAGCAGTGGACATTGGCTGTGAAGTTTGTGCTTTACTATCCTAGTCCTGATCCACCTGAAAATATAGTAAAAATTCCAATGAAAAAAGTCCATAGAAGTCCATATGTAAAATGAGTCCATATGAAAAAGTCCATACGAAAAACTGGAATTCTGGATATGCTGCAGGTGTATTGTTATCTAAAGGACTTCTTCCCTGGAAAGCTTACAAAACTTCCTCTGATCATGTGTATAGTATTCTATGCAGCAAGAGATTGTGGATGTTAATTGCACAAAATCAATGAATGTTGGTAATGATGTGAAATGTATATTTTAATTAGCTAAATGTCATAAATAAACTAGCTCTTGTGCAAATAACACTTGAATTTTATATAAGACAATGAATTGAATTTAATAGGCAATCTATGTATTTAATTAATGTTTCAGTTGATTTTAAAGTTTCTGAAAGAAGCTAAATCAGGAGTTTTGGGCTTGTATAGGCAGTTTAAACCTGTAAGTTTGTCTATGCTTTTCTTTGCGTAATAGGAGTGTGCTCTTTTCCTGTATTAGTACTATTTCTGCTATTGTAAATTCTCCTGGAAACATAGGATGCAACCTTTGTTGCATTTGTGTCATAGAAATAGGGTCGGCAGTATTACAGAGTATGACTTTGGGGGCAGATGTTAGCTCTGACAAGGCCTTTTGAAAAAGCCTAGATTACTTTGATATAATATAAATATATACTTAATTTTGATATAATATAAATATACATAACTAAAATTCAGTGTGTAGTATATTGAAAATTCAGAGTAGATTTTTGGTGTAAATAGTGAAGTTTTATATTGATCATCTAAAATGATGAACCTGTGGTATGATACAAAGACAGGGAAATATGCACTAATTCCTTATTTACACTGCTATATCCTGGAAAATATTCTCATTTGATTTCCTTGGCTGAAAACTTAATTGTTTATTTGATTTGGGTCTACTTTTTAATTTCTGAAGATCTGTTTTCTTTATTTTATCAGCTGAAAGGTTGATAGGGCAACATGATGACATTTGAATTTATGAAATTTCAGGGGCCCCCAGGTGCTCCAGGACTTATCGGCCACCCTGGGGCAAAAGGAGAACCAGGAGATTTTTCTTATGATTCTATCCTGAAAGGTGAAAAGGGAGATCCTGGTTTCCCAGGACAACCAGGTATTCCTGGAAGAGAAGGAACACCAGGAAAAGATGGATTGCCAGGTCTACAGGGTCCAAAAGGAGCATCGGTATGTGTTATTTCTTTATGTTTGCACTGTCATGCTGAATGTTTCTGTATTTTTACATATTGTCCTATACTTGATTTATGTTTATTGGCCTGATTCATTGTTCTACTTTTTTTTTCTTTTTTTTTTTTTTTCCCTTGGGTAGTTCATTCTTCCTCAGATGAGGACTCTGGTTTCTCTAGAACTAGTGAAGACTAGGGTCTTTCAACAACAGAGTATTTCAAAGTATGATTTTGAATTATCTCTGAACATGTCATGCAAATATGTGATCCAGCTCAGATGTATTCAGATTACAAGGCTTGCTGCTTTGAGGACTATAGCAAGGTTACTTCCCCCACATTGTGGATGTGGACAATATTTTTTTTCATTTCTCCCTTTCTCAAAGTTTTATACTGAGAACTGGTGTAGATGATTTAACTCATCTGAAGATGATTGAAGGAATGCAGTTGTCCAAGCAGAGATAATTAGGATGAGGTTCAACTCTGTTCTATAAAACTTATCTTCTTGTGGAAACTGATGTTCCCAAGTCTTGCCCTGTTAGCGGGTTCAGCTGATGTGGATGTGGAGCTGGATCTGGAGTTCAGATTTGCTCCCAGATCCACAACTGGGAAAATAGCCTAAATGATCCAGTTACCTGCACTGCACATTAGGTATGATTTCCATGTACTTTTCTACATGGAACACAGTTCTACTTCCATTGAATTCAGTGATAAAGGTGTTACAGGTAGGTACCCTGTGCTAAATCCAAGTTACAATATATTCACACAGATGGGAGGATGTGTTCTGTCTTGCCAATCATGCAAGAAGTACATTTATACTGTCTAATTAGGGTACAGCTGGCTTGAAAGGAGAACGTGGTCCCCCTGGCCAACCTGGATTCCCTGGAGTACGTGGTGAAAGAGGTTTTCCTGGCCCTCCTGGGATAGGCACTGCAGGGTTACCTGGTGACAAAGGAGACAGAGGCTTTGCTGGAACCCCAGGTTTACCAGGCCTTCCAGGTAATGTTATAGAATGTATTTTTTTTTTTAAGTCTCCTTTAAAGTGTCCCTTAAAGTGTTTTTCTAAGTGGGAATCAACTTAGGGGATCACTGTAATTTAAGATGGAAAGAAAAAGATCAGTGTTTACTTTCAGCAGTTTACTTGCACATCTTTGAGGGCATTTTTCTTTCTTTCTTTTTTTTTTTTTTTTTTTTCAGGCCAAACAGGATGGTTTAAAGTTATCCTAAACGTAGTTCATTGTAGTTTTCTATGGATATTTAATAAAAAAACTTTATAAAAAGTCAGTTTTAATGGTGTGGAGGGTCTAACCCTGTTGGCAAGGTGAATGAAAATCTTTGTTTAATTTCATCAATTTGGACTTAATACATTGTTACATTCACAGGGGCAAAGGGTGAAGCAGGACGAACTATACCGCTCCCTGGACCTCCTGGGGCAGATGGCCTTCCTGGGCCACCTGGTTTCCCTGGACCCCAAGGTACAGTGTTCTGTTAATCTTTTTCTCTGATCATCTTAATGTTTCTGTTTCCCAGAAGTTAACATTAGTATTAACGTTTGTCTTGTTTTCACTCACAAAGGTGACAAAGGGAATCCTGGGCTTCCAGGGATACCTGGCCTGCCAGGGGAAAAAGGTGCTGTTGGACAGCCTGGTATAGGGTTCCCTGGACCTCCGGGACCCAAAGGTAAGTTATCCATCTAACAGAGCTGGTGGAACTGAAGTGTGGATGGAGGACTACACTGTCATCCAGCCATGGCTGCACGAGGAGATCTGCAAGGTGTAGCAGAAGAACTTCCCTCATGAAAGTCCACAGACACCATGATGAGGATACTTTTAAGGCACACCTGCTTTGTGCAGTCATGTGGTGCAGATACAGGCGATGCTACTGCCAGAACAGAAAGTGATATAGTGCATCCTGTGTTGCAGCAGCTGAGGTTGCTGATAGATGAGATGGCCTTGCTGAAAGATGTTTTAGGTTGGTGAAAGATGATTTAGGCTGCTGAAAGATGATTTAGGTTGGTCAGAAAAACATGTTAACATAAGTATGACATTTTTGTACCAGAGCTCACAGGTCTGTGGTGTCCCAGGTGGATGGGAGTGTTTGGTCAAAATACCAGCAGATTCAGTAAAAGTTTAGGCTTCCCCACATGGCCATTGTCAAGGTGTACACATAGGTTAGAGTCTATAAGATCATACTCTCATTTTGGATTTTTGGGAGACGTATTTTGTAATGCTAATGCTACTCATTCTGGACTAGACGACTGAGCTTTCAGCAGCCACTTCAGCTGCCATTCTCTCTCTCTCACACACCATGAACTGGGAGGGTCAGATAGATTTTTAAATAAGAAAAGGGAAATCTTTACCTGTGAACACCTCTAGTTCCTCCAAATCTGACATCACACAAACCTGAACAGAAAAGTTCCATGGCATCTAGAAAATGATTGCTATATGATCTTAAATGCCAGCAAAAAAGGAATGACATATCAAAACCTTTTATTTCCAAGACTCTTCCTTGAATGCAGTTCTGCCCCATGACTTTCCAGGGGCTTAGCCTAAAAGCTGGATTTCCCACTCTCTGAGATCTTTGTGAAAGGAGCTTCATCTCAGTTAAGTGAGCATTATCTTTAAGTGATCTGCAGAATGTTGGCCATCTTCCTTCCTCCATTCCTGAGGGATGTTCCTTGTGCCAGGTGTGGTATAGAAACATGTGTGACCCTTAGGGATACATGTAGGACATGTCACATTACATATACGGTACAAAAAGTGTTGATTCACCAAGATGGCTTTTGTTCTGCATCCCTCAGTCTTATGCTTCACACATTTATTTACCCTCTCTGAATAAGACTCTGGAAACACATCTTTGCAGGTAGAATATTTTTCAATGATGTGAACCCACAAGGCATTAATTAAAGTGCAGTCACTCCATATTTGTTCCTTTTGGGTTTGAAGCTCAGTGCTTAAATCTCTGTTGAGAACACTGACATTGGGGAGCTGCCATTTTTTTCTCTAGAAATTTGATAAAAGAGACTACACAGACCTTTTTGAACATGTTCCTCCAAGGATGTGAACAGTTCAGTTAGAGGTCTGAAGAAATGACAGGGGACATTTGCAGGAACAGACAGCAATGATGTGAGTTTTATTTTGTTTTGTTTTGTAGGTTTTCAAGGTCAGCCTGGCTCACCTGGTTTACCAGGGACTCCAGGAACCCCTGGCCTGGATGGTTTGCCAGGTACACCAGGTTTACAAGGTCAAAAAGTAAGTGCCTGCTGCTGATACTGTTTTCTGTGACTTCATGTTAACAGGAATCTGAGAATCTGGGAAAATATTCTGCTTTTTTCAAAAACTGCCCTTCATCTTATGTTTCCCACTGTATATGTAAAGGAACAAAGTACATGAATGCTTTATGTCAACTCTGAATGGCTCATGTATGTGCAGCGTTCTTTCTGAATGATTTAAATACTGTCAGTGAATGAATTCGTGGTTTTGATGTATTGATTCCCAATCTGTTGTGTTTCTGTGGCTAGGGTGAACCTGGCGTAGGTCTCCCTGGCCCTAAAGGATTACCAGGCCCCCCAGGCCCAGCTGGCATCCCTGGAGAAAAGGGAAATCCAGGACTGCCTGGCTTACGTGGCGAGCAAGGATTCCCGGGCATACCTGGACAGCAAGGATTCAGAGGTAACATTGCTGAAAAAATAAAGATACATCTCTGTATTTATATTTTTTTTTATAGTTTCTCTCCTGTAAAGGCAAAAAAAGCCTATTCACCACTTAAGTCCTACTGATAACTCAGGGCATTCTCTTTTTTCCTTTCCTTCTCCTCCCTTTCACCTACCACAACTGCTAGTAAATGGCAAGCAGCAAAAAGCAACGGTTCTCCCAAGCCCAGGCAGGAGGTAGTAGAGGCTGAAATGAGGTTTTGTTGGCCAGGTATTTCCTAGACATCTGTCTAGCATCTTCTGGAAACAAGATCTCAAAGACTCTTGTCTCTGTCTCCCCACAGGTGACCCTGGCCTCCCAGGACTGCAAGGCTTGCCAGGCCCCCCAGGTGCACCAGGGCTGGGCCCACAGGGATCGCCAGGGCCTGCTGGACAGCCAGGACCCCAGGGACCACCAGGTGAGAGAAAAATGCTCCCATGCTGGTGCTTGGAAGTGGATTTTTTTTGCATAAACAGATGTTGGTGTTCATAAATTGCTCTTGACCTGCTTTGTGGGTGGGGTGCAGGAAGCATGGCAGCAGACCACATCTATCTGGTCCAAAACACAAGGCAAGGGCAGAGAAAATATCTGCCATTTTGTTCAGTTTCCTCAGTTATTGTGGGTAATATGTACAGGGTCAAGGCTGCACACAGGAAATTAGGAATATTTCTGCTCTCTTGATGTTACAGAATAAACTGTCTTTGAGTCTTCTGCCATGTAATTTCTGAACCACAGGAAGACATTTAAGGGCATGCTTGTTAATTGTGTTTCCTGTGTTCCGCTAGGAACTAATTCTATGTCTTCTCTTTTTCCTAGGATTTCCTGGAATAAAAGGAGAAAGGGGCTTCCCTGGTATCCCGGGTCTAGATATGCCAGGACCAAAAGGCGATAAAGGTAGCCAGGGCCAGCCTGGAGTACCAGGGTCTGTGGGGTTACCTGGCCTGCCGGGTCCACAAGGGTCTGTTGGACTGAAAGGATCAGCAGGTAAACATGCTTACTGCTGGGAAAGTAATCTCCTTCCTTGGAAACTGGCATCTTTGACAACTGTTTTATTAAGTCCTGGTAGCATGCCCCTTCACTCAATTAGGAATTGATCCTTCAAGGAAACTGAACTTAAGGAAAACACATGGGCTGCTATCAGCAAAGCCACTCTGTGCATGTATAGCTTTAATCTCATACTGAAGTCTTTTGGTGGATCAAATCCAGCTATATGCAGGAACTAGGCTTTAACCGGTAGTAATGGAAGATGATTATTCTGCATAGTTTCAGTGATAGAATGTGGTTTTAATAATGCCTTTGTCTTATGCCATGATTTATGCCATGTTTCCTGCCATGATTTATTCTGTATTTCCTAACACCATTTTTACTGTTGTTTTATCTGTCAGGCTATTTAGATTAGATCATCCTCTTTATCCCTTTTTTCTTTAAGTAGTGCAATTCCTGATACAATTGGGAGTAAAACATTCCACTTCACATACTTCTTTACACTGCTTGCTTTATTTCTGTTATTCACTCTTCCACTTTGGTTTCAGGTGCCAAAGGAGAAATGGGAGTTATGGGAACTCCAGGACTGCCAGGGACTCCTGGACCAGTTGGAGATCGAGGGTTGCCTGGTGAAAAAGGTAAGGCAGAGACTTTCTTAAATTCTTCTCATACATCTTAAACTTGATGTTTTTCCCAACTGACGACAAGTCTGGAAATAACCAAATATAGAGAGTATGCTTGGCCTAGAGGATGTTTTATGTCAAATAACTTCCCTATAGGTTAGAAATAATGTAATCTAGAAAGCCATATCCTAGGAGCAGTTGTATTTGGGCATTGAGCCAGGAGTTTTGGTCTATTCTTCAACAACATTAAGCGCTGGCTTTTTGAGAGCATGCTATAGATATTACTCCAAGAGAAACACTGTGTTTGAAGTTATAAATAGCCAGCAGGAAGGACTTAATTAAATCCTTCAAACAGTGCCCTCTATTTAAACTCTTCAACTCATATTCCTATTGTTTTGAGAGGGTCTCAAGGTAATGTCTGTGAAGCAGGTAAAAGATACCAACTTTTTTGATATTTATTGTGAAGTCTTGGTATAGAAAAATCTGCATATGAGATAAAAGATGTGGGTGTTCAAGAGCATGGTAGCCCATGCTCAAAAATTAATAAATAGCTAATTTAATTTGTTCTTACCTACTAAATATTTTTGCTAAGTTTTATATGCTTCTGTAACATTCTGTGCTATTCCTTTATAGGTAGCCCAGGTTTCAAAGGGGTCGTTGGACCACAGGGTGATCCAGGTGTCAAAGGGGATAAAGGTGAAGCTGGTCTCCCAGGAGTACCTGGAAGCATGGATACCATGGACATGGTTAGTCTCAAAGGCCAAAAGGGAGATCCAGGAGAAAAAGGTAACTTTAATCTCTAACTAAAGTTAGAGCAGCAGTACTTGGAGTTCTGTTGTATCTTAGTTTAGACATCAAGTTTTAAAACAAGATTAAAGAACTTTACACAACAAAAGCAGATATTTTTCTAGCATCCTCCAACTCCATAGAAACAAAGATCAATCACAGGCTTAAAGGATTTTGGTTGGATGGAAAAGGCTCAATTTGCTATTATAAAATCAGTTTTTATCTTGTTTCTCAGAAGACTCTCTGAAAAGAAAAAAAAAAAATAAAAAAAAACCTTAAAATTAGAAATTAAAGCTTTCTAGAAGAGTAAAACTTTCTTTCATGTAAAAAATATAGTTTTCACTGTTTTCACCACAAAGACCAACTGATTCTGTAAGAAAAAGTGCCCAGCCTTTTTTGGCATACAAATGTTTCTTTGGGACCTGAAGAAATTTCAGGGAAGACACTTGTGAATGCCACTGATATTGAAAGATTACCTTACATCAGTCTAGAAACACCTGGAAATATACAGGAGAAAAGCAATCAGCTTTCTATTTAGAATTTTTAAAAAATATATTTTATATATTTAAAAATATATTTTATATATTAAAAAATATATTTTATATATTTTGTTATTTGTCCTTTTTATTATGATGTACCTTTTATTAAAAATCCCCACAAGAGTTTTTGATAAATAACTATTTTCATTTTATTTTGATAAATAAATGGTAATTGTTTTTTGTTAAAATAGAAGTGTAGAGCTGGAAGAGAGCTTCTGGGATTGTGTAGTCTGCCATTTCCCTCAACCAAATCCTTCAGCCTTTCATTGTATATTGTGTTTTCTGAAATAATTATCATCCTTCTTACCCCTTCTGAATTCTCCCCAATTTGGCTGCACCCTTGCTACATTACACTGCTGAAACAACTGAAGGACTCAGGCCCTGCTGGAATGAAATTTACCAGGGTTATGGACTGAGAGGAAGGGCAGGAGCAAGTGTGGAGTACATCTGCCTCTAAGCTGAGATGCAGCTTCTGACCACACTTGTGAATTTGTTAAAGCTCTCAGCCTGTAAGAATTTCATCTAGATTCCTTTCTCTCATTTGTGTCTGCTCTTGATGTGGTGGTGTGAAAAGCCGTAAAACAAGGCTACATAGGTTGTTTTTCATTACCTCCTTTTCTGCTATTGATCTATAGGTTGACTGGTTGATAGTTTTATTACCTTTCTAGAAATCAAAATCAGGCACGGTGTTTACGTGCATATAAAGAAGCCTGTGCTGACAGGTTCAACTGGTTAATTTCTTTTGTTTCTAACTCCTTCACCCCTCTAGCACTAATAATGTGCGCTTCCAAACTTGTATGTTTTACCTTTTCCTGACCCCAGAGTCTGCAGATTAGCCTGGCTCATGCAGCACGGAAGGGTAGGCTCCAAACAGACCCCAGACTGTAACTTTCTGCTGTTGTTTGTCTGTCTCATCCTCTTTAACCCAGAGATAACTAGTACCAGTAGAGAAAAAATAATCTAGTTCTATTCCATAATTTTCCTCATCGGTTTACTGCCTTTATCTCTCTAGTCATGAATATCACAGTAATGTTTTAAAAAACTTGTAACATACAAACAAAAAATACAGTATTTTAATGGAAGATTGTCAGTAATGTTTAATAAAATTGTTGGGTTTGGACATCTTGGGATTTTTTTAAATAAATCCTCTTACTTAAAAGCATTCAGTAAGGTATTGTCCAGCATCTAGATACAACACTAACAAAAAGGATTATAACCAGAAAGCTTGAACATTGTGGTTGGAGAAGAGGCATGCTGCAGAATAAGAGATGGAGCCTTCTGGAATGATGAAGTTGCTTTAACATTAAGTAGAACTGAGGAAACAGAAAATTTCTGCCTGTGAACTGGTGGCTCGCACTTACCTACATAGACAGCAGAACAGTCAAATCAATCATTTTTGTTAACACCTGGTATTGTCTGGCACTTAATAACTCATTAATCTAACTCAAACATATGTGTTCATTTGCAAAACACTGAGTTTCTTTTAAAAATATAATTTGACTTGTAATCTATGCAGACACCTGCAAAATGTTATCAGTTTTAGCCTTCCTTCAATGCTGGCATGAGTGTAGGGTTGTTGCTCAAGTCGGACTCTGCCGTACAATGTATGAAGCTTGAAGTCAGCCATTCCCTCGTTCAGCAGAGAGAAGCAACAGAGATAAATAAAGTAATTTGAAGGATCGTTACATGGCATTACAGTAAATTTTGATAAAACTAATCAGTGTTTGTTTTCTTGTTGTCCAGGGGACCATGGACCAACGGGTGAAAAAGGGTTACGTGGGGAGTATGGAGAACCAGGAATTCCAGGAAAGGATGGTGAACCTGGTACTCCAGGGCATCCAGGTATGTCTGAAGCTAGCAAAAGGAGATAGTGTTAATCAGGTATTTTAAAACACATTAACTATCTGGATTTCTCTGCTGTCTCTAGGACCAAAAGGTGATCAGGGCCCCCCAGGGTACCCAGGAGATCCAGGAATTCCAGGACAAAAAGGATCAGTTGGTGAAATGGGTTTGCCAGGTACTGACTGCTGGGATTTTTTTTTTTTTTTTTCTTCAAGTTAATCTGGAGCACTGTGAGAAACATATCTAGGATATTAGGTGGTGTTATCTACTAAATTATTGCAGTATTTGCAGTGCCTGAACTGTAGGCTTTGGGAACATTGCTTTTTCAATCTTATGATATACAAATAATTCATGTTAAATAGCTTCCTAACTTTCTACATGTGAGTCCTTCAGCTAAATGTAAAATGGTTACTTTTGCACCTCAAAGAAAGGCCATACGTCAGATTTGTGTTTTTGTTGCAGGCAGGCAGTTTTTCAAGTCATATCTGCCTGTCTGTCTGTCTGTGTCTCTGCTAGAGTGTGAAGTCCTTTAAGCTTCTTGTGTATTTTCCCTCTTCTAAAAAGCTCGTTGAGTTCCAGTGCATTGCACATTATTGACAAACCATAGTGCTCTGGGAGGAGTGTTGCTGTGGAGGGGAATGGAGAAGAACCTATATCTCAATAAGGGAACTTTGTCTCCATTCAGATGGCCTTGTGCCTAATGTATTTAGGAAATCAAAGACAGAAGACTGAAGTGGGGGTGGGGAACAGAAAAAACTGCTACAGCAGTTCCTTTGTTACTGCTTGTCTTGTTAGACACTAATGAAATCAACATAAAATTTTAGTCAAATAGTATTTTTAGCAACAGTTCTGCTTATCTTCCCATAAAGAGACCCCTTTAGATGGTGAATCTCAAAAGTGAATTTATTAGCTATTGTAGTGAGTTGTGTTGTTTTTTTTCTAGCTCTAAGTAGCTAAGGCAACCCTGAAAAATCGTTGGCAACACTGCTAAGGTGCCACCAGCTCTGAAACACACATTTTCCTTTTCTTTTACTAGGAACACCTGGAGAAAAGGGTCTGCCTGGAGTACCAGGTTCACCAGGCACACCAGGGTTCCCTGGGCAAAAAGGTGAAAAAGGAGACAAAGGAGCAGCAGGTTTTCCTGGAATTGGCTTCCCAGGGTCTCCTGGTGAGAAGGTATTTACACCCCTAGGGATTTAATTGTCTTGTCTCTGCTGAGTACCTTATCTGAAAAGATGCCTTTGGCCTTTAAGCTATATATTTTCTATTATGCTCATTTAAATACTTGATGAGAAATTTGAATGGTGTGTATATGCACAGGTTTAGATGCATTCTGTTTGGTGGAACCATTGCGTTCAGCATTGTCATTTATTCTGTCTCCTCAGCATATAATAAATTTACATTGCTAGAAATGTGGGGGAAGAACTTTTAGAAACATTAAGGAAATGAAGTGAAAAGGGCTTCTTGCAAACAGAGTAAATAGGTGTACTGAAATACAGTAAATACATTTTTAGGATATCGCTTTTTTCAGCTTCACAATAAAATGCTGAGATATGACTGAAAAGACAACTGTGTTAATACTGTCTGTAAAGTTGATTTCACTTCTAATAGGATTCTCGTTTGTTTCACATTGCTTTTCCTAGTTATACAGTAACACTAATCCTGAATTTGTAAGTAAAAATAAAACTTAGTAACTTGGTAGCAAATTTACTGAAGATTTAGAAAAGATTTTTCTGAAGATGATTAAGTGTAGTAAGTTATGAGGCTAATTTGGAAAAGCCTTTGTAAAATCTATTACAAAGATGAAGAGAAGACTGCTCATTTTCGTATGTAGTTATTAAGCAATTGCTAAAAAGTCAGTATTTAAGATAGTGCTAAATTTAATCTTATTTTATTTTGTTTCTAAATGGAAAAAAAAGTGAAATTCTTTATAAGTCCAAAAGATAACGGGGGTTACATCTACCATTTGCAAATAGTAAAAGGTGTTTCAGAATTAATGTGTGGATTTTATAATGTGTGCTGCTTCTTTTAATATTGGACTGTGCACTTAGTCACATGGTCTAAACTTTTGGGTAGACCTGTGCGGTGCGAGGAGTTGGACTTGATGATTCTTATGGGTCCCTTCCAACTCAGGATATTCTATGATTCTGTGATCCTAGGGAGAACCTGGAAGAACGGGTAGTCCAGGTTTATCCGGAGACAAAGGTGAAAAGGGTAATATAGGAATTCCAGGAATACCAGGTGCCCCAGGTCCCAAAGGATCTCCTGGCATGGCAGGATTTCCAGGCAAGTGTTCTTGAGTTAATACAACACAAAATGCAGTGCAAAAGTTATTGTCAAACTTCCAGGTTCATATGCTGGATATTTCTGATGTCTTCTTGCTTTCTTTAGGGAGCCCTGGCCGCCATGGAGAAAAGGGTGAAAAAGGACTTCCTGGTTTAAGTGGCATCCCAGGTTTAAAAGGAGAACCAGGTAGAAAAGACATATAAAATACTAAATGCTACTTAAAGTATTGTTTATCTCCAAGCAGTATCTCAAAGAAATAACATGGTCTACTACCTTCATTCTGGCTCAGATGTTTACTCTTACATTTGTTCATTTTATAAGTGAACAAAACACTATACTGTTTCCCAAGTAAATCTGAGTCAGTGTAGTATAGGGCTAGTACTTCTTTTGTGCTGTTAGTGGAAGAGATATTACTGCCTTCCACCAGACCGGTTATTACTATAGCCATTAGTTTTATTGTTTTTCCGTGTTGGTTTAAAGTTGGTCCATGGGCTTAAACCTGAATCACCACATTGAGCATCACTGCACAGGTGTTAAAGAGAGAGCAGTGTAATTCTATTGTTGTCAGGACTATAACAACATTTTTGAACATGGAACCTCGTGTTCTTAGTTTACTGGCTGCAGGATACATCATCTCATTGGACATGGACCATGCTATTCACAACTATTTGCAGGAGTTCCTATGCTCTAAACTCACTGAGATCTGTGATAATTCACTATATGAAAATCTGTAGTACTTGAGCCCTATCTCACACTAATTTAATTTAGAAATAAGCTCAGAGAAAAGTCACACTGCAGTCATTATGCAATAAATATTTGGATATTTAGCAGAAGAATAAGTTAATCTTTTCATTAAAGAAAAAAAAAAAGTCTAAAAAAAATGTGATGATTCATAGTTGTAATGAATATGGTGATGATTTTTCAGGTGAACCTGGTGTTCCGGGTCCTGCTGGTTCCATTGGTCAGAAAGGTGAACCAGGTTATGATGGGATTCCCGGTGCTGCTGGTGCAAAGGGTGAACAAGGTACTGTGACACGTTACACTGATGTGGTACAAAAATGCACAGACAGACTATACAAGAGCAGCTGGGAGACGGGTGTGCTGGTTTTGAGATACTTTGGACTGGAACCTTTACAAAATGAAGTTCGTACAGTGTCTTGCAAACTATGGACTATCATCCGTCTTTATAAAGTGGATGATATAGATAAATGTGTTTAATCAGTGTAATCATGAAAGAATTTCCTTCACAGAAGCTGGTAATACTTTAAAGAAAATATATGTTTTGGAATTAGTTTCATTTTGCAAGTTAGCTGGGAAATAATAGCTTGTCTCTCCTCAGTGTAGGATTTTCAATCATGAAGTACCCATTGTACTAGAAGCATTACGAATATGTAACAAAGACAGTCTCTGCCCTGAAGAACTTTTTTCTAAACCGCTTAGATTTTATATTTGCTAACTGTTTGTTGCAGTTTAAATGTAACTGCAGTTCTGTCTTCTCATTTTTTGCTGCCTTTATATTCCAGGTATTCCAGGTAGAGGACTTCCAGGAGTTCCAGGTGCAAAGGGAGACAAAGGTAAAACACTTCTTTAAACAAGCAGCTAACCTCCCTTCCAACATACTACAAATATAATTCTGTCATTCAGACATACTTTCTACTTCATTATTTTACATGCTGTACCTTTTCAGAGCAGGCAGAAACTCAGAGGCTCAAATACTAATTTCTGTTACAGTGGAAGCATCTTGGACATGAGTTAGATATGCCCTAAAATAGGTAATTATTCATAGTGTGGAATTTACTGCAAGCTGTGCTGTGATGAGGTAATATAAATAACTACCATATTTGTGTGCTGTGCTTTTGATTCCAAGTATTTCTGTTTTTCTACTAATTTTATAAGAATCAAAGTCTAGTGAAGCTTTATGCACTAGATAGCTAAAGACAATAATTTTGTTGCCAAGATACTACAGTATTTTTTTTTTACCCAAGTCTGTTGTACAGCCCTGATGCAATCATATTCATTGCTAAAATAGGTGTTCTCTGTAGCTCAGTGGAGCTTGTCTAAACTATGCACGGGAGCATGGTGCAGAGGTGCCAAAAATAAGAGACCAAGTGAGGTCTTACTGAAAACTGTTATTACCTGGACTCAGGACTTACCAGCTTGAGTACAGGCACATAGCTATGACAATTTGAAGACCACTTTTGGTCTTCACAGATCTGTCACTACACTGTGAATGACTTGATTGGCTAGGGTCCATGCTTGTCCAAGGTGTCTGTATGCACCATGTTCCATTCTACCAGATAAGTATGTCCGAGATACTAGACTGCAGTAGACACAAACTCACAGCTCAGTAAGGCAAGTAAAATGCTAGACTATGAAACCACTTTTCCGACCCACTCATCTCTTCTGTTTTATAGCACAGCTCATGTAAAGAGAACTGGTCTTAGAGTAAACAGATATACAACTGACATCATTTGTGTTCCAGAAGTATTGTAGCTCCAAAAAGCAAGTCCAGGATTTAAAGACCCTGTTCTGTTTAGGTGAAGAGCTGGGAAAGTGTTCTTTATACGTTTTATTTCTCTTATAGTTTAGCTAGTATAAGATATATTATTTTTCTTCAATCATGATTGAAAATTCAACTAAATTGCAAAATTTACTATTTGTCCAAGCTTGAAAATAAGTACTAAGTTTTCAAATCTAGATCTTAGTAAACAAATTCTCTTCTTCTCCAAGAGCAAGTCTTTGTGTGCTTACCTAAGCAAAACATCCATGACTCGCATATGACAATAATTGCAATGGAATAAGGATTTGAGGGCTTTGTTCCTTGTGGAAGGGCTGACAGAGATGTTCATCTATTTTTATAGTGAATGAAAATAGCCCAGTGATCAGTTTAGTTAACAAAAGGTCTGTCAGTTTACCTGCTCTTTACCCCTCACTTTATATCAATAATATAAAGGATAACACACTTTTCCTGAAGTTTTGCATTTTAATGCAAATATATGAAGGTGAAGTCAATATTTTCTTACGGAATAAAGCTTACTATGAGTGGACAATAAGGCAGAAGATTTAACTGATGGTAATCCTTTCTCTAATCAAGTTTTGGGGGTTGTTTCAAAACTTAGGTGCAAAAGGCGATGTGGGTTTCCCAGGATCCCCAGGAAGTCCGGGGATCCCAGGCCTAAAAGGAGAACCAGGATATGCCGGTCCACCAGGCCCTAAAGGCAACCAAGGTCTTCCTGGACTACCAGGAATTGCAATGGAGGGCCCTAAAGGAGACAGAGGACCCCAAGGACAACCTGGCCTTCCAGGTAATTATTCTTTTTCAGTATTAATCTACACTGTTAATCAATGCTAAACAGGTTTATTTATAATATAATCGATATTGCATATCCTTGTTTCTCCTCTTCTCAGAGACCAGGCAAAAGCTGTCCTTCATAGGCAGCTTGGAATCATGTCCTGCAACAGAAAGATATGATGTCCTCAGGCTGTTTGTTTTGACCAGAAGTCTTTCTGACATTGAAAACCTTGCCCTCCTATTTTCATGTGTTTTCCTCTGAGCTGTATTTACTGTTGTGGGGCAGCCGTGGCTGTATGTTCCTATGTCGTGGAGTGGCAATGTGTTTAAAAATAGCTCAATGTGGCCTTACCTTGGCAGGTGCTCTGTGCTAGTGGTTAATAAGGAGAGTAGAGCAGAACTGTAGTAAGTCTCTAGCACAGTCATACCTGAGAACATACAATATGTTTTTCACCTCATATAAAACTCTCTACATTATTTTCCATCAACTACAGACAAAATAAATGATAGATATCCGGTCATGTGGGCGGGTATTCATATGCACCTCCCTGCAACAGATTCTCCTATATTTTCTTGAAATGTTGTTGTTATAATTACTTCAATCTGTAGTTTGAGCCAGCTCATCCTCCTGCGGGTACTGCTTTTGTACAGAATAAATTTTGCCACTAAATACGTTCTTCCTCTTCTGGTTTATAGGTTTACCAGGTCCAATAGGGCCACCAGGGACACCAGGTCTGAAAGGGGCCAAAGGAGAGCAGGGGAGCGAAGGCTGGCCTGGGACTCCTGGCGGTCCAGGAGTCAAAGGTGATCCAGGTTTCCAGGGTCTGCCAGTAAGTTACTTTCAGCACACTATCCAGACTTGTTGGAACCTGGTTCTTGTAATTAATGGATATATTAATCATACATATTTCTTCTTCAAAATAATGATACTTTATGCTCAAGGTGCCTTTGGACTTACTGCTGACAATGTAAAGTCAGTTTAAAACATTTTAACTCTCTCTTTGAAGGCTACTTACCAATGATCTAGTGAACTAGTGAGCTAGTGAACTTATTAGAAGAAATTTATAGATAATGAATGGTGACATACAACACCCAGAAAGTAATTTACAATGCATTAACAGTACCGGATGGCTGTGGTACATCCATAAATCCTGCAAATGTATTAGTAGTTAATTTTAAAGGTTGCTTATTTCAAAATAACTTGCCTTTTGAAAATACTCAAACTGCTTGGTTTTGATATGAAACCTTTCAAATAAAGTGCAATTTCAATACTGTCAGTGATGAAATATAGCTGCTGATTTAGAAATACAAGCAGGAAGTACTGTTAATACATTGTTGTCATATATTTTTCATTTTTCCTGATATAAAACAGTCCAATTCTGTGTATTAGGGATATTAAGTAAAATAGGGCAGGCACACAGAATAGTTGGTACCCTATACTCTCTCTCTCAGAGTGTCTGCCTTCTTTTTCCACACTAGAAAATATATGCCATATTTTAACTTGTCATTTCCTCTGTCCAACTAAGAAAATAATAAAAAAATTATGGAAGAAGGCATAAGAAAGTAGTTAAGTTTGACTCAACAATTCCTAATGTACATAAGGAAGGAAGACTCAAGAGAAAGGTCCTGGTGAAAAAAACAAGATACTGATAGTGGACTTAAAATATCAGATTCTTGATAAGGCAAAGATCTATTGCAACCTTTTCTGCATCCAGGAGTCAGAAGGGACACTTTCTATCTTAGAGAGCATCATATCATAGTAGTTCTGAAGATAGTAAATTTAAAGATAGCATTCCCGTATACTTTCCATAATTTAACAATTTGAGGGAAATTCTAAAGCTTTTCACAGGTTAATATCCCACTCCAAAACTACTTGTTTTTTAAGAATGGGAAATGCCAAAAGATTTTGTTTCTTGTCTTTGATCAGAACAAAATGTTTTACTATCCTTCAAGAAATAACACTCCAAGGGTAGGATTTATTTTGTTTAACTTTGTAAGTCTTACTGTTGACATCCATTTTTGAGCTAGCCATTTCTTCTCCCTTTATAGTCAGTAAAAAGAATTAGGCATTTGTAGGGTGTCATTCTTCTCACCTTAATATAAACATCTAATCCACATCAGATGAAAAATCACCTCTGTGTGTGTTCATTCTATTGCTATTGTAAAATGAGATTATTTCCCACCATTAGTGTTATTTTTCACCGAGTACTTAATTCACATCTCCAACCTCCCATTGGTAGGTTATGTAGGAAAGGTTCTTTGTTTCTTACCTCCACATGTTTCTTACCTCGTATGTTATATAGGAGACTCTCATTGCCATGTTGCTTCATACTTGGGCTAGCAGTTTGTTGGGGGAAACTCTAAGCTATTCTTAAAAGCTTTTTGCACATGATGTAATAGACAGAAGAAGAAAAGGATGTTGGCCGTCAGTTAAGTGACTGTAGTGTCTTTAGAAATATAGGCTTGATTTTGCTTGAAGTGAAGCTATTATGAATTTGTCATTAATTTCAGTGGAGCAGTTTTTAATAGTGAAGGCCAGAGGAGGATTTCACATTGTGTTTGAAGAGTTTAAGTCCATAAGTATTTTAGCCCTATTGAAAAGTGAAAATCTTCAAAGGGTTATGAATTGTTGAGTACATTTAATTTCATGCCATGTGTCAATGTAGAAGTTTTAAAGTTTGCTGTGGTCTAGAATTACCGTTTGATTATCTACCAACCATCTTCTGGGGATGCACTGAATTTTTTAATTTGTAATAATCAGTGCTTAGTGAAGCTTTTCATAACAGTAGGGTCTATGGCTGAAGACCTTTTTATTAGCTATATTATTTGTGAGGTACCTTATTCTAATCTAGCATTTTTGTAAGGCAAAAAATACTTTAGTAATGTGACAAACTTGTTCATGTAGGAGCAGCTTCTCATCTAATCATTGTAGAGAAGAACCATTAAACTTAATTCTTCCCTTTTACTATTTTTTTCATAGATTTTCAAAAATAAATAGCCTGTTTGAGAGTTATATCGTAATAGTGTAGGATAACTTTGCTTCACTTTCTCTTTTGTACAGGGTAGTCCAGGTTTACCAGGAGATATCGGTCAAAAGGGTGATCTAGGGCCTCCAGGAGTTCCAGGAGTTCCAGGTGAGAAGAAACTTTGTCCTAAAATGCATGCAAAGATTGTTTTTTCATCTCCTTCCTCTCTCAAAAAAAAAAAAATTGTTACAAAAACAAATTTTTTTTTGTTTTTTTGTAACAACAACAAAAAATTTTTGTTACAAAGTAATGGAAGCAGAACATTGAAAGCTATGTCAAAAAATACACATGAACAAAAGAAGAATAATGGGATTTTTCCTCAAGTTTTTTTGCTGTTTCACTGTTGTCTTGCATTGGCAATTTTAAGTGCATGCTTGCTTTAGAAGATGGACCTAAAATAAATTGTTTGGACATTACCAGTCAAGAATCTTCAGGATTTTCTTGAGAGTGGGAGGGGCAAGTGTTTTTTGTTATTTGAGGAAACATGGGTTCAATATATCTCCATTGTTGACTTAATTGTTGTTATTGTCACCATCATACCCATTAAAACACTGTATGTATAAAAAACGCAGTTAATAATAGTAAAAAAAATAATTTAGAAAGGTTATTAATTAAATTAAGAAAAATTCGTTTTCAGTCACCAGTTCTTTGGTGACTTAGTGTATTTGTTTGTTTTTATGTTTGTTCTTGAAAACAGTTTAAAAGTACTTCTTTTAATAAAATCATGGCCCTTACGTGATCATGAGGTCACCCATGATTATTCTGAACATGTCCTTCCAAGTAGGGAAATTATTCAATACTCATGTAAATGTTCCCTTTGACTTCAGGTCCAAAAGGATCTCCAGGTTTCCCAGGCCTTAAGGGGGAGCGAGGTGACCAAGGTCTTCCTGGATCTAAAGGTATAATGTAAAGACTTGCTTTTGTTTGTTTGTTTCCAGATTTTGTTGTTGTTAAAATGGTTACTTGTGACTAATAAATGTTCATCTCCTCCCACGCTTCTATTAGGCACAAAAAGGTAGAATCTGAAAACAGATATCATGGTATCAGCATCCAAATGTTCAGATTAGTATTTTAGTATTGGATAGCTTTGGGTGGAGTATTAGTTTTTTTTTTCTTTTTCTTTTTTTTTTCTTGAAAAATCAATATATATATATTTATTATTATTATTATTATTATTAGAGTCTTTAAATGGTAATAGAAGGTAACATTTTTTTCTTGCATTTTTTATTATGCCACTCTACATATATTTTGTTTTGCTTTGTTAATTTTCCAGGTTTACAAGGCCCACCGGGCCCGCCAGGTGCTTTTCAGCTTGTCAAAGGAGAGCCTGGCTTACCTGGCCCTGTAGGACCAGTTGGTCTTAAAGGGTTCCCAGGACTTCCAGGTCCCAAAGGACAACAAGGTGAGAAAAATTGTACTTTGCCAATATTTTTTTTGCAAAAATAGGCCAGTGGCAGGCTAGACGCTAGAATATTTTTGGTGTAATGATATCCAGCTTTGTATACCCCACTCAAATTGTGTTGGACAAGGAGGGAGTACTTCTCTTTGAAGCTTATCCAAAGGAGTGCCAGAAGCAGATGCATTCCTTGTGATTTTTATAAGCTTTCTCTCTGTAGTCATCACATAAGTATCTGAGATCAGTGGTAAGCAGGATGACCAGCATCATTCCCCAGAATGTATTTGGTTGAGTGTCTTCTGTCTTTAGTGTTTAATCCAAACTTAATTACTGTGTGTCTCTGAGAGAAGGCAAACATAAGGAAAAACACCTTGATCTTGGAGTGGAAAGTGCTCCCAGTGGAAGCTTGTTCCATAGTCCTTGAATTCCTCTCTTATCCCCAAAATTGCAATATTTAAAAGAAAAGGTGAACTGCAAAAATTTAACACAGAGAATAAGGGAATGGAGCAAAAGGTTACGTGAAATAAATGCTGACACAAGAGTATGTGTCCTTCAGAATGACGGCATGGAGAGTGAGCGCTCACATGCATTCTTCGGGTATTAAGATTATAAGGGGCAGCTTTCTTCCTGGATGTTTTATGAGAACATGATGGAGAACTATGGTGGAATATAATGAACATTTTCTTTCTAATTAATACAATATGTAAGTTTGTTCTAGAAGATGGAGTTAAAACCCTGAAAAGACCATTAAGAAATAGCTGTGAGATAATTTTAGTGATCGGGCACAGCATGGTTTGCTTGTATGGGATCTGTTGCTGTTCTTTAGCAGTCAGTTCAATAGACTAACAGAAAACTGCCTTTTGAGTGATCACTAAAAGGACAGCTGTGACTGACTAAAGCTACTGATCTGCCACAGAAAGGTTGGTATGGTGCTGATGGTGTTAACTTGTTAACTCTTTTTTTTTTAAGTCATAGTTTATACAGTTTATATAAACTCTGAGTTTATATAGTACTCAGAGCATCCGCTGATGCAGAAACTGATGAAGGGAAGACATAATATATGTTTGAAAACCTGTTTGGGAAGAAGAAGCTAAGAGAATACTGATTTTCCTGCTTTTCATGACCCTACTTCTTATGGTCTTTTTTTTGAAGGACATATGACAAGCAGCGAGACATTGCTGTCCTTCCTTTTCATATTCCAGACAAATACTAGTGTTGTAGAAACACACACTCTGCTTTTTTTTTTTTTTTCTGCCCTTCTCTACTACAGTTATTTTGCCTGCAGTGACCCCCGTATTTCCTCTAGATATTGAAGTATGCACGTTGAATCTGAATGAGCTTACTCTGTGCTGAGGTGTGACAGTGCTGTACACTGTATCAAAAGCCAAAAAGTCAGAACTAACATGGAGCAACATCCAGTAGCAACTATTTCTTGTTTTTAAACAGGGGTGACAGGACCTTCAGGTATACCTGGACCACCTGGCAGTCCAGGGTTTGATGGCAAACCTGGGCAAAAAGGAGAAGTTGGTCCTTATGGTCCCCCAGGTAAGTCCATGAGTTTTTTGAAGATTTGATTCCTTCATAGAAAAATAACATAGATGAGGTGGAGATGCTGCTAACAAGATCAGATCTGAAATTCTCTGTGGAAGCTGCAAGAAAAAGTAGCTAGAATTAGATTCCAGTAGAGTTAGACTTTTTTTTTTTTTTTTTTTTTTTTTTTTTTAATGGACTGAGAATGAGGGGTGTAACAGAGAGAAGGGAACCTGTGTGTGTATATTCTTTCATATAAAACATGTTTTGATACCTAGGAAATATCTGCTGTTTGCATTTCATTAGAAGTAATGAAGTAATACTTGCATCTAGTATAAGTAATGAACAACTTTGTAGATGTTTCTCCCTCAACCATACAACAGAAGCTGTAGCATTTGAGACTCTGGTAAAGCTACAAATCAAGGTTACTTGTAGGTATTACTGGGCAAGCTTGAGGATCTTGTGTTATTAATATAAGCCTTTCTCTCTGTGTCTGCAGATCTATTCCTTTCCTGCAATTGATAAGGAGTATCTTTGTTTCCTTCAATATAAAGGCTACAAATTCCCCACAGTGTTCATTGCAAAGGGGAGAACATTATCCTGCACACAGAATCAATCTTTTCTCTGCAGTCCCACTTCCACTACCAAATGTATATGGCTGTATTATTTATACATATGTTATATAGTATAGTACGTTATATTTCTATATGTAGATATTCATATATAAAGGAGGCTCTTTAGAAGGACAGAGAAATACTTTTTACCAGGGCAGGGGAGGAATGAACTAGGTGATCTTAAAGGGTGTCTTCCAAACCATACCATTTTATGATGAGAGAGAGACAAAGGATAAGTAATAAAGTCACAGTATCACTGCAGATATTGTGACTTCCACAGATTTACTGACATCTGAGTGTTTCAACTTCAGTCACAAAAGATAACTTTTAAAAAATTGTGATATGTTGTGAACAGGTCATTTTTTTTTTTCTGATGTTAATGACTAACTGGGAAATACTGACCCATGAGATTCCATAACTTACTGTATAATTTCAGCCCTGTTAGAATTCAAAATTTTTTTTTATGTAGATGCTCTCAAATGCATTTTAGTAACAATGCAAATAATGAATCAATGGTGACTGCTACCTGAGTTTAAGTAAGCTGACTGTCTCTGACACCAGACAGTGCCTGTAGGGATAAAAGGAGATTCTCTGTATTGTAGGGCCCAGAGGATTTCCTGGTCCACCTGGTCCTGAAGGTTTGCCTGGGGCTATGGGCCCACCAGGTGCAGCATCTGTTGCTCATGGCTTCCTTGTTACGAGACATAGTCAAACCATTGAAGAACCATTATGTCCTTCGGGAACGAGGCTCATTTATCATGGCTACTCCTTGCTTTATGTACAAGGCAATGAAAGAGCACATGGCCAAGATCTGGGTAAGTAGAGATCAAATTAGAATTCAATTAAAACTCATTATAAATCAAACATTTCTTTCATTTGTAAAACTGTATTGAACAGAACTGTGTAATTATTCTTGGGTAGCTGGTTCTTTATGCTGTCTGGGTTGGTACAAATAATAGGTTGGTATATAGTAGAATAAGTGTCAGTTTATTTAAGAAAGGTTTTATCAAAGCCTTTGGCATGGTCACCCATAGGATGCATATAGACAAATCAGTGACATATGAGTGGCTAAGTGGATGATAAGGTGCATGGAAAAATGGTGGGTCGAGAGAAGAACCTCAAGTCCAGTGAAGGCAAATGCAAAGTAGCATGCTTATGATGAAGTAACCCCCTGCAGCAGAACAGACAGTGGACTGACTGCTATTTCCAGTAGCAGCAGTAGAGACTGCTACAAAGCAACATTACACAAAAGGGCCTGGGAGTCCTGGTGAGCAACATATTGAACATGAGTTAGCAGCATGCCCTTGCAACGACTACCCACCTCCCTGCTGCCAGAACTGCTGGCTTTATTGGCCAAAGTACAACCAGCAAGTATAGGGAAGCGATTCTTCCCGTCTATTTGGCAGTTGTGAGATGAGGTCTGATATATTGTGCCTAGGACTTGGGCTTTCCGAACAAGGAAGACATTGATATACTGGAGTGAATACAACAGCTGGCTACTAAGATGGATAGTGGGGACTAGAGTATGGACAGTCTGGAGGAACTGAGTTTGCTGAGCTGTAACAGAAATTTAAGAAGCCTTTATTAATGTCTATTGCTACCTAATGGGAGGGCATAGAGAAGGTGGAGCTCAGACTCTTCTCAGAGGAACTCTGTGATACAAGAAGAAGCAATAGACACAAGTACGAGATATTCCAGTGATGTATAAAGAAAAGATTTTTCACCATAGCTGTGCTCAACCACTGGAGCAGGAGCCCAGAGACGTTGCATCTCTCTCTTTGGAGATACTCTAAACTCAACTGGCTATGGACCTGAGCAACCTGATCTAAATGGCAAGGGGTTAGGACAGGAGACTTCTAGTGATCTATTCCAATCTAAATTATTCTGTAATTCTACAGGAAAGATTAGGCTATTCCTTCCCTTGCCTTGTTCCTTCCTTCTGAAGCTAAGAGAAGTCACTCCCTCTGAGAAAGCTGGGCCCTCCAGAGCAAATGTGGTTTTAAAATGCTTTTGAGCTGCTACTGAAATATTTGTTGGGAAACTGGCAATGTTTTAGCAAAAATGGACTAACACGTAACCTTTGACTTAACATTTCAGGCACGGCAGGGAGCTGTCTTCGTAAATTTAGTACTATGCCTTTCTTATTCTGCAATATCAACAATGTATGTAACTTTGCATCAAGGAATGACTATTCCTACTGGCTGTCCACGCCTGAACCCATGCCAATGAGTATGGCTCCTATCACTGGGGAAAGTATCAGACCATTCATCAGCAGGTAGAGTATCATAAAATGAATAAGCCTGTGAAAGTCGTGCATAGTACTTTATTTTCTTGCAAAATACTTGTATTCTATGTTTTTATCTCCTCCCTTTAAATTTAAAGTTTAAGTTCTTTTGGTGAAATGCTTCAAAGAGTACAAGTATTCAGTTTAGTCTTTGATCAAAAATAAATCCATTTTGGAGGAAACCCAAATAGGGTAGTCAGTTTTGAGTCTAATTTAAACAAAAATATTTAGTTTGAAATTATGTTTTGTGATATACATTGAAGGAGAAAAAGTTTTGCATTTATTCACAATTCCTGCCCAAAACAATTCTTCCTTTTTCACTAGCCGTAGTTAGAAGCTTTTCAGGGCTCAGTTTCCTTTCATTTACAAATGGTTATTTATTTATTTATCATGCAGTAGAGTGCCAGACAGGCTTCTTGCATTTCTTTGGACAGACTGCTTGAATACAGTCACTACTGTCAGACTTACAGGAAACAGTTGCAAAATCAATAATCTATTTTTTAATAAATCCAGATTCTCAGCCAGCAGAAATTACGGCACTTATACTGGATGTAAGTGTTGTGCATTAATCCAGCGTGTTAAAATTCTGGTCCATCTCAAGGCTGCTAGCAAAAAAACATCCTGGCATAATAGGCCTAGTGCTGAAGGCAGAGGGGTGAATAAAAGTGTGATAAACTGTGCCACTGTCATTAAGAGTCTGACAAAAGAAGCTCCAGACAAAAACATTGATGATAATCAGTAGATCTACATGTTACTAAGGTTCCCATCATTGCTTCTAACCTGTATCAGCAATTTTTGGTTACTCTTCCTGCCATATAAAGTGGATAGGAATGGAGGTTGTTGGCAGTACTTCCTCAGGCTGGTATGTACCATCTAAGAGAAAGGGCAGTTAACATCATCTGAAGGTTGTAGTCTTGGCATATTGGTATGTTCAAAAAAACCAAAAAACCTGCTTCATCGTTCTGCAAAAAGATTTCATATTTATTTAGAGCAGTAGAAACCATTGTGAGTCTGTAGTTGTACTCTGTACTCTATTTACGGTTTAGTGGAAAATAAATGAATATACCTTGAAAATTAGATGGGCAGATTGAGGCCAAGGTTCTCAAGACTGACTACAGTTTTTGTTGGTCTTACATTTTTGGTTGTTAATTTGATATGAATGGAAAGGGTTTGACTTTCAGAAAGATTCAAATGACCATCCATAGAAATTCATGTTCCTTTTATGCCATCCATGATCAAGCACCCAACATTTTGCACATTTGACAATCACTTTGGAAAATCTTCCTCAATGAGGTACCCAGCAGTATTTTGCTTTCTTATGCATATGAAGTAGTCTTTGTACCATAAAAATGTATATGTATATATGTAAAGGTGTGTGTGGAGTGCATATATGTCTCTATATATACATCTATGTGTATTTTTATATGAGTTTTTCTCCTTTTAGCCATGGCAAAGAGTGACATAATTGTCATACACATTTTTTAAAACCAGCAAGGAACCCGAGAAGACTATTCTTTCAATTTATTTTATTAGCTGAAGCCTTTAAACCAACAGTTTCCCCTGACCAAAAGTTGAAAAGGTATAGAAGTATCACTTGCTGCCTTGGGTCATGGGACTTCTTTTCATGTATACTGAAATACCAGAAATCTCTTGAAGCAAAGCAGAGCTCCAAGAACAGAGGCAGCTTTTACATTCTTTTAACTTACTCTTTCATTGATGTTTTTCTAAAATAATCTGTTTTGCTTCTACACTAAAGATGAAGGCAGTAGGTACGAAAGCAGTCTTCACAAGTCAGAAATAGAAGGCTTTCATTCTGAATTCCTTTGCTTTTGTGCATTTTCTAGAATACAGCTTAATCCATTTTGCACTTGATTTTTTTTTTTTTTTTTTTTTTTTTCCCACAGCTTTGATAACAGTATTCAGACTGTGTACTTCTAGGTATTTGGTTTGAATCATTTTCATCACTGCTTACTGCAGTAGCCAGTTGATGAGTTGTACAATAAAAAAAAATGATTATATCTATTGAATTCCTTGCTACCAGCTTTGATATCATAATTGTCAACCCAACTCACATTTCTTATAATTCTCCACTGAAGTCATGAGTGGTCTTTGGATTATTCAGTAACCTAGCAGTTCTGAGACACAATGAATTTATCTGAAGCAAAAGAACTGCTGCAGTGTAGCTTTCAAAGAGTTGCTTTCAGGTACATTGTTCAGTTACATTGCTAGAAATCTCTTATAAAGACCACAAATGTAAATAAAAGCCACTTTTAAGGAAAATGCATAGGGAAGAGTCTGCGTTACATTAGATTAGTGGTGATTGTCTTTGTAAGACATTTTCCACAGAGATGGCTTTCTCTCTGGAAGCCACTCTGAGCTATGTTTAGGATGATGAATTGCTGTTATTTGTCTCTGATCACGGTAGACCACTTTATAAGTGATACTCGCTGCGTTACAATGTTAGGCTATTTGCCTCTCATGTTCGTGACACTGAACACTTTAAGTGCACTTTAAGAAACAGTACAAATGGGACTAGCAAAAGACAAATGCATTCAAATATTCAGATAAGTCTCTTGTTCTGGGCTCTTAGGAAGGCTAGTATGAGTAAGACTCAATTTTTAAACAGTCCCTAAGTAAATGAGAAACAAAAAAGAAACAGGTGTTACTCTAAATGAAATGCTTGGAGTTTTGCCTTGCTTTTTAAGGTGACAACATTTTTGATTCAAACTTTCTTAATGAAAGTAATTTCTGAAAATTGAAAAGGTTTAGTCTCAAGTGCATGTATCTCATTTGCGTCTTGGTCTTTCTAGATGCGCTGTGTGTGAAGCCCCTGCTATGGTAATAGCTGTTCACAGTCAAACAATTCAAATACCACCATGTCCTGAAGGCTGGAGTTCACTTTGGATTGGTTATTCCTTTGTCATGGTAAGTGCGCTGAGCTGAGAAACTGTGTTTGATACACACTCCCAGTCTGGGAAAGTTCATACATGACTGTCAGTTCAGATCTCAGGAGGGCATTAGACCTCTACCCTTTCTGTTGACTTTAAAAGGATTCAGACTGATTATTAAATGAGAATAATGCAATAGCATTTTCTTGTTATTTTTTTGGGAAACGCACACAGCATGCTCTCTTGTTTGCAGCTCCAATAAAGGATCCCAGTGTTGAATAAACAAGGAAATAAGCATAATTTTCTACCGTCCTTCCTATGCTGCATCAGTTTGCTGAGCACAGCAGTGCCTATCTTGTTCCCATTTTTTTTGAGAAATAAGCCTTCAGTTTTCAACTGGTATTTTCTGTCTTTCACGCAGTTTCCTCAGCTGTATCTATACTAGTAAAATAAAAAGGGCCAGGGAATAGTCTGAAAAGCTGGTCCGTAGCCCTCCACAGTGGTTAGTTGTTAGCATGCTGTCATGCTCACGGCCTATAACAACAGCCACTCTTCCAGGCATGGTGTGGGCACGACCTGAGACAGTGTGGGTCCAGAGGTGTGAGCACTTGGCAGTGGGAAAGAGGTCACTGTGATGTGGGGAAGGAACTGGGTTTAACTATTCAGATATAAACCATACTGGTCTGGTATGGACCTGAGAGACGCCCATGCCCTTTGGCTAGTACAGAGATACCTTGAGTCTTACTGCCAGTCCTGAAAGATTTCTGTGCATACAGCTGCCCTGAGGTTGATGTTGGTGGTGTGTTGTGCTGCCATTAGTCAGGCTGGTGCCACCTCAGGAGCCCTTCAGCTATGCCTTCTTGCTCTTCAGCAGACAGATACAACAGAGGACGAGGAAGGCATGTGAAGAAATACTTGTGCAAGAGTTAATAAATGTTGTAGCAGAAGAGATGAAAAGTTCCTTTCTCACTGATGTTTTTTCACTTTCCTAGCACACCAGTGCTGGTGCTGAGGGCTCTGGCCAGGCCCTGGCATCTCCTGGTTCCTGCCTAGAGGAATTCCGCAGCGCTCCCTTCATCGAATGCCATGGCCGGGGCACCTGCAATTATTATGCAAATGCTTACAGCTTCTGGCTTGCCACTATAGAGAGGAATGAGATGTTCAAGTAAGTTCATGTTTTATTTATCAGTATTTGAGACTCAGTCAAACCTTGTCACTGAATAACAGAAGTATTGTTTGAGGGTAATACACGGTTGGAGTACTGGCTGTGCCCCAGCATGGTTATTATGTACAGTTAGTGATTTCATAGCAAAAAGGAAAAATGATAATAATTTGGGGGGGAATGAATGAGTGTATTCACATTTGTGAATGAGTGTATTCACAAACATTAGTGTTTACAATTTGTCATTTGCGCTTGGCATTTTTTTATTCAGAAATATCTAAAATGTTTGCATTTTCACTATTTTGATTGTATTTGTTGAATCCTAAGTGGGATAGGCTGAAATCTTGATTGAAATTAACTCAGATTATACCATTCTCCCTGGTGGATGTTAACCTGCAATAGAACCACAGAAAATTAATGCAGATGTTGACCATGGAGAGGGAAGAAACCAAGTGCGCTGAGCAACTGTTTACCTCTCCACAATGATGGAGGAAGTATGTCTGAATAAAATGCAGCCAAAGGCAGAGACCTTAGGTATTTCTTCAGTCCTGCTGAGGTTCTAATTTCAGGAATTAAGTGCTAGTAGGCTTCATTCTAGACTCCTGCACATAACTGTGTTTTTCAATATGGTCTCATTTGTTCCACCCAAATTTTTTTAGATATTAGTGTATAGACCAGTTCCCAGGTCTGCAAAGTTTACCCGATGAGCAGGCAGTCCTCTGGAGCACAGGCAAACATCTTCTTCCACAAAAGTCCAGGCTGCCATTTTGCATACCCTTTATCTGTTCATGTCTTCCAGATGTGAATGCTCATCAGCCTGTGAAGCAGGCTGTTTAGCCAGATTTGACTGTTTGTCTATAAGATAGTTGTCAAATAAGTGGGTGGAAAAGTTGAGCACCATGACTGATAATCACTGGGGCTGTGTTAATCTCATCATCGAGAAAAGCTTCTGCTGAAAGAGCCCATGTGCCGACATGAGCACCGGCTCCCTAGGAAGGAGGAAAGCAGGTCAGAGGAAAATTTAGAAGAGTCAGCACTACAATTGTTTGTATTCATTGTGTCCCATTCAGAGATGTCTCAACTTCATATCCTTTTCTGGCAACAAACTATATCTCAAATTACTAAAATAACCCCAGATTAGGATAACTGTTCTGCTATCGTAATTCACAAGTACTCTTCAGTGTCCCATAAACTCATGATCCTTTCTCAAGAAAAAAGTCAAATAGAAGCACACTTCTGTCTGAAAATGCCTTATTTCCAGTTGTTATGAGTAACTCCTTAAGATATGTTAAGCTCTAAAGATTTTGGTTTGTCTTTCTGTATCACACCACTTCATGCACATCATTTCCTTTGCTTGGTCTTCATTATTCTGCAAAGTCACAAGGATTACCAGAAACTCATAAACAGTCAAATGTCTTCAGTTACCTTGCCCAACTTTTCTTTTCTTTTCTTTTTTTTAATGCCTAAAATTCAATATGTTTACAAACTTATGTTTAAGCAGGTAGTGCATTCTGCTTAACAAAACCTTCAGCCTAGTGACAGAACTGAATTCTAAATTAACTGGAAGTGGCCGATGTTTATCAGTAATCTCGTGATAGTTTGTGGTTTACACTTGGAAGTGAACACACACCAAAGAAATTAGGGATACCTTAATTCAGCACAGCTTGAAGAGGCACTTAGCTGCATGCAAAGTTTGCTTTGTAAATTGTAAAGCTGAAAACTGACTGTTTGTATTAACAGTTTTTAATGGGTCTTTCCTTTTCTTTATTTTTAATAGGAAACCGACTCCGTCAACTTTGAAAGCAGGGGATCTGCGCTCAAACGTTAGCCGTTGTCAAGTCTGTATGAGAAAAACATAATGACTTTTGAATTTCAACTAATTTCACACAATATGGTGCTATTTGTTTAACAGCAATGAAGCCTAGACGTATATCATATGTACCTCATTGTTGTCCAATATGAAAACAGTAAAGTGCCTTTTAGGAACTTGCATAACTAACACACACTGCTTTACTGGCCCTGTCCTTGCTGAAGAAGAAAAGAGACAACAAAGATAAGCTTCAAATGTTGACATGCCAAATGGCACTTTTGATCAAAAAAATATATATTTTTTATATAAATGCAATGCACTGATAGAATAAAAAGTCAGCATTCATCCAGAAAAATGCAAAGGTGCTAGGAGGTATGCAGTTCTGCCTTATACTGTTTGACTCCCCTTTCTCATTCTTGTATTATATATTTAGATTCATTTTTCTTCCCCAGATAAGTTTGTTGTTACCATTATTTAGGTGTCTCAAAATCCCACACTCTTGGGTATGTACTTATTGTTCCTGTACAAAGCAATACTAATGTAAAAAAAGAGTTTTGGGATTACAGACTGTGGTTAACCATCTTTTCAAAGCATAGATTGCCATCCTGCAAACCTTTGCTTCTGTTGTAGTCCTTTGTGCTATTGGTTTTAATGGGACTACATCTGGAAGAGATTGCCAAATTGGGCTCACAAATAGGCAAGTAAGTGTTTCTGCTATGTTGGTACTATGCAGCTTCTTTATGCAGTAGAACAAACTTTCCTGTGGAATAAAGAATGATCCAGCAATGGTCAAGAAAAAATATATATATAAATATTTTAGTAATTTATATAGATATCGACCATTAGGCTTTGAGTTTATCATTTTGAAAAGAAGTTTACAAAAGTTTTCTTCTTTTCAGTGTCATAAATTAGATGTTAAATGCCAAAATATGATGTGAAATGTTCATTTTACATAGGTCATTTCAATGCCAAAGTTGCAGATGCTGAACCCAGGATAATAGCTATTTGTGTTTATTATAGTAAATCTTGCTTTGAGCTTATAGTCTTTATTCTGTATTTAATGTTTTTCAGGGTTTTAAACACTACTCACACACTGAATGACTTGATATTGAAAAGGATAAGGCCTTAATTTTGTTAATATTGTGCCAAAAAATTCTTCAAAGTAGCCTCAAAAATATTTCTAAAGAATTTCTATGCAGCAATACCAATGTTTGAGCACATCAGCATCCAAAGGTGTTTTATAGTCTATAACCATGAAAATACCAAAAGATTTTTGCAAATGTCAAGGCCTTTGTGTAATTTCTTAAATGTGTATTATTTCTTAAGAGTTCAAGTTTGTAATAAAACTATTTGTGTAAAAAAAAAAAGCAGAAGAAAAGAAAAAAGTTTTTACTAATTTGTTATTAGCATTCATTTACAGCAATTAATTAATTTTGAATAAGCCACCAATAAATGCACAAGCTTAATGCAATCACAGATTATTTTTGTTTTGCACATCTTGCAGATGTACAAAGCATCTTCAAAAGGGGAAAGCAGGACACTGTACTGACACCTCAATTGTTACTGTGTAAGAACTGGTACTGATAGACAAAGCATGGATTATGCATCTGTTAATGAAATGTGTTTGATGTTAACGTGTCACAGCAATACTCAAACTTCACCTTAGCTTATGGGAAGCAGTCAAGATATCGATATTTTTCATTCTTCCTTTGAATTTTCCTAGACAAAATGGAACTAAATTGTACAGGGTGAAAATCAAAGCATCTGGTATAATTTTGCTTGTAAGCAGTGAAGGTGAATCTTTGCTCAGGTTGTCTGAAGAGGAAATGGGCCGTGATATCTTTTTCCTTGGCAAAAGCACATACTTTGTTAATGTTGCATATTGTTTTCCCAAATTCATAGGTAGGCTGCTGCTGCTGCTGTTCTGATCTCACTTTCACTTAAAATCCTTGAGAACATTAGCTGGCCAAATGACTGAGTGCCCCGGAATAGAAATTGGCCATTTCCTTCAGTTCTGAGTCTTACTTTCATGGAAGTGTTCTGACAGAGGATCCTCACAAAAGTCCTTTACCAGCCTACGAAATACAATAATGTGTTTCTGTCTAATCAGCCTGGTGCAGGGTTTTCCAAAGTGCTGTGTGTTTTTCAGAGGAAGAGGAGAATAGGGGGTGATTTGTCTAGGAGGAGTGATGTAGACATTCAGCCTTCTCCAACTCAGAAGATTCAAGCTCCGGTCAGACTTCTTAACTGCACTCTACAGCTTATCTCCAAGGGGTTATCTCAGCTAGGGGTTTAATTTGTTTGGTTCAAATCACCTCGGAACTGATAGATGGTTGATTTTTTAAGTCCTACATGCACGTTGAAATCAAGTTAGTGCGTTAGAAAACAATTCCCTTTGCTGGTAAAGGGACTGCTCACTGCAGCTGGGTGTGTACTAACCTGTGTTTTCTTAAAGGGAAGCATTTTGTAAACAAGGTCCTTTGAAAAAAAAATCAAAAAACATTTGAACTATAGTTTTATGTCATACTTACCTAGTAGGAGTTACTTATACCATAACCTCCAGCTTTTAAAATGACCTAAACCTCTGTAATGCTAGATATGCTGTTTCTACTTAAATCAATGAGTAAACTTGTCAGTGGTTATTGAATATAAATCAGATCTCCTGAAAATATTGTGAATGCTGGATTTCGATGCCCCGCTCAAGGAAGAGCCCACATACTAAAGCAGAACAGTTGGCAAATTCTTTCTTACTTTCAAAAGTCTGTAAGTATCCCCTGTTCAGTCATTCTTGGCCAGCTTTGTTGCTACAGTACAGTTCATTGTGTGAACAGGCAACTGCAAACACATAATTTGTTAAAATTGTCTTGCGTAAGCTTAAATTTCAGGAAAAAGCTTTCCTGAAGAAGTACAGCTTGTTTAGTAGGCCTGACTGTTTTTGAATGCAGTACTTGAAGAGTAACTTTCGTGACCCAAATAAATACATTTCTAAAACAGCAGGTGGTGCCCTTGCTCTCTTTATGCTTAGAGTGGTCCTAACAACTTCAACAAATGTGTTCTCCACCAAAATGTAAAGCAGGGGGCAGTTCTCTGTTTTCCTGAGTCTCTGTCTTTATTCCTACATGTTCTATTCACCAGCAATTTTCTTTTTAAAATATAAATAAAGCAATGTATAGAAAAAATCTAAATAAAAAAGGCAGATTCTAAATACAGGCAAAATAAAAATAGAACAAAATGGAATAATTTGTTTCAAAATATATATTTGATTATCTCCTAGCCTGTGTATCTTTTCTGGCAGATGCACATTCACTTCATATCTTTTTCTTTCATAGTGGTAACTTTCTTGATAAAACACTTTTTTTTTTTTTTTT